>NC_069389.1:107931692-108241692 GCF_027475565.1 Acinonyx jubatus | reverse complement strand
TTTTACTGTCGAAATAAAATAAAAATAACCTAATATATTCCACATATCTTTCCATGTTAAAATTCACCTGCAATACCATTTTTATTTTTATTTTTTTTTAATTTTTAAGTAGGTTCCACACCCAATGTGGGGCTTGAACTTATGACCCAGAGATCAAGAGTCACATGATCTATTGACTGAGCCAGCCAGGCACCCTACCAGCAACCCCGTTTTTATTTTTTTATTTTTCAAATTCTATTTATTTTTTGAGAGATGGAGAGCGAGGGAGAGAGAGAATCCCAAGCAGGCTCTGTGCTGTTAGTGAGGAGCCCAATGCAGGGCTCGAACTCATGAACCATGAGATCATGACCTGAGCCCAAATCAAGAGTTGGATGCTTAACTGACTGAGCCACCCAGGCGACCCCTGCAATACCATTTTTAAAGGCTGAATATTATATGAATGTATCATAATAGGAAGCACCCATTATATGCCAGGCATGTCTTATTTCACTCAATTCTCACAACAACCCCTTACGTAGACATTATTATTGTCCCCGTTTTATTTTTAAAAATTTTAATGTGTATTTATTTTTTGAGACAGAGACAGAGCACAAGTCGGGGAGGGGCAGAGAGAGAGAGGGAGACACAGAATCCGAAGCAGGCTCCAGGCTCTGAGCTGTCAGCACAGAGCCTGATGCGGGGCTCAAGCTCACGAGCTGGCAGATCATGACCTGAGCCAAAGTCAGACGCTTAACCAACTAAGCCACCCAGGCACCCCAATATTTTCCCCATTTTAAACATTAGAAAAGTGAGGGGTGCCTGGGTGGCTCAGTTGTTTAAACTCCCGACTCTTGGTTTGGGCTCAGGTCATGATCTCATGGTTCATGGATTCAAGCCCCACGTTGGGCTCCATGCTGATGGTGAGGAACTTGCTTGGGATTCATTCTCTCTCTCTCTCTCTCTCTCTCTCTCTCTGCTCCTCCCTTGCTTGCTCTATTTATCTCTCAAAATAAATCAAGTTAAAAAAAAATTTTAAAGAAGATGAGAAAAGTGAGGGCCAGAGAAATTAGGCAACTTGCTCAAGTTCATACAGCTAGTAATTGCTAGAACTGGGATTCAAACTCAGATAATGAAGGCACATTCATTTAACCTATTCCCTCTTGTTGGACATGCATACTGTTGCCACATTTTTTTGCTTACTCTTATAAATAATGTTGTGATAATAACCTTTAAGCTAATCTTTGCAGATATCCTTAATGAATTCTTTAGGAGAAATTCATAGAGATGGAATTTCTGGATCACAAGGCTATTGATACACACTGCCAAACTGCCCTCCAGAAAGCTTATACAGATTTACTGTCTAGCAGTGTATGAGAACATCAATCTCCTCCTCTCTCTCCAACATTAGATATGATTACTAATTTAAAAAAACTGTATGCCCATTCTTAGAGAATACTATGAAAATAATCGACTCTCCAAAGCAAGCAGAAAATATTGTGATTTAGCCACAGTTTTGGATATTCTCCCCCAATGCTTCCCTTTATTAGCATTGATCACTGAGAAGCTGTTATACAGTGACATGCACCAAAACTGAAAATATAGGTTTGCCCTTAAAAAAACCCCATCAAATACACACACGCACCCACACCCACCCCCCCCACACACACTTTGAACAAGCAGAATTTTAATACATTTAATTCATGCTACTGATTCTCATATTGTCATCATTCAAATGCCCAGAAAGGTAATACAAAATGTGAAACACTCAGGTTTATAAGATTTATAATCTAATTGGAAAGACACGCTAAGCTGAATATAAATATATACATATACATATGTTCTATATAAAGAAATTATGGTACTTGAGCTGTATTATGACATGTTATTAAAAACAAAATAAGAGAATTGCATGGTGTGGCAAACTGTTCTGAACTATGAAAGACTTCCCGGAAGAGATTATTTTTAATTGATATCTAAGGGTTGGGAAGAAACTGGTTAGTTTCAGGTAAAGGCCTAGAATTTCCCATTGTGGGGTGCCTGGGTGGCTGGGTCAGTTAAGTGTCTGACTTTTGGTTTTGGCTCAGGCCTTGATCTTCTGTTTTGTGAGTTCAAGCCCTGCATTGGGCTCTGTGCTGACAGTGCGGAGCCTGCTTGGGATTCTCTCCCTCTCTCTCTGCCCCTCCCCTGCTTGCTTGTGCACACTTGCTCTCTCTTTCAAAATAAATAAATAAACTTAAAAAAATAAAATTTGTAAAAAAAAAAAAAAAGAATTTCATATTGGAAAACTTTATCTAGGAAATCCCAGGAAGACTGCCTGACTGCAACTGAGGAGATCAACAGGAATGTAGTGTGAATGTCTCGGGAAGGTAGGATTTGAATCATTAGTCACAGGAAGGTTCTTACACTGGACAAAATGTGGACTGGACTTGGCTGATTCTTTTAGGAATGACATGGAAAATTAAATGGAGAAAAGAAGGCTTTTGGAAGAGAATCTCCCACAGGTTAAGTACTACAGGTGGTGTTTGCAAGGGAATTACCTTAGATAATTTTACTACACGAAACAAGGTACTAAAATAGAAATAAAGCATTTCCTGAGATCTCAATAAACCTCACTGGTATCTTTTGTATCAATTTCTCATTGTGCCTTTCTCTCACACTCTAGGGGGAAAAAGTCCTTGGGAGGAAGCAAGAGTATCAGCACCAAGGAATGATGTCATGGGGGTGGGGAGGAGGAGGGGCGTTGGGGTGAGTGCTGGGTGAAGCTGATTCCCAAGCATTACCTCCAGTGAAGGAATTACGATAAGAAAGATCAAGCTCATTTCCATTTAAAAGAGAAACCACAGAAAATTAATATTGTGAAGACATCAAATTCTTTGGAAAGAATTTTAACTTGACTACAGTTGCTAATTTTAACCCATTTTCCTTCTGTAGTTACTAGAGATAAAGCACTTAAAAAATCCTGAACAAAAGTTGTGTGCTGTGTTTACGAATGCCTCTGCCTAGTTCCTGCAGTGACTGATTCTGAACATGAATTGAATGCAGGCTAGCAAGACCGAGCATAAAGCAGGGCCAGGAATGTATTATACACTCACTACTGGGTGGGCCATAAATTAAATTTAGTTTGTAGTTGCCAATGTGAAAAGCAAACCCTAATCAGACAAATATCAGTAGTCACGACATTAAAATGGACAAACTGCTCAAGAAAAGCACAATCATTTCCAAGAGGAAGATGAAATATTTCTCCTGCTCTGTTTTGAGAAGGTGGGGGTAGAGATGAGGAGATGTAGCTAAACCAAATTAAACAGGGGTGCCAGGAAGTGAATTCCTAGTGGAAGGGTGGGGAACAGGCATGCAAACCCTGGAGTTCTTAGGAGATACAGCGAAGGGATAATTTGGGGGGACGGCATGGTCCCCACAGTCAGAAGAAGGCCTCAGGGGGCACCTGGGTGGCTCAGTTGGTGAAGCATCTGACTCGATCTCAGCTCGGGACTTGATCTTGGGGTTGTGAGTTTGGGCCCCAGATTGGGCTCCATGCTAGGCGTGGAGCCTACTTTAAAAGAAAAAAAGAGGGCCTCAAGTTTCTGATCATCAGAAGTGGGGTGGAGTGATTTTCTGAGAGTGGGGAGGAAAATATTGGCACTTAATTCAGAAAATAATTGTGAGACAGCAGATTTTTACAAGGTTTGGAAATATACATCTTTATCTGCATGTTAAAGGGCACCCATGGTTCTTTAATACCTTCTACCACTGCAATTTTTCCTAAAACACTTTCACCTTCACTGAAATACATGAAAATTTTTTTTTTAATTTTTAAAAAATGTTTATTTATTTTTGAGACAATGCAAGAGACAGAGTGCAAGCAGCGGAGGGGCAGACAGAGGGAGACACACCCCTGTCTGAAGCGGGCTCCAGGCTCTGAGCTGTCAGCACAGAGCCCGACGTGGGGCTCGAACTCATGAACCGTGAGATCCTGACCTGAGCCGAAGTCGGACGCTTAACCGACTGAGCCACTCAGGTGCCCCTGAGAAGTTTTAATGGTGATAAAATATACATAAAACTTCTCATCTTAACCACTTTTAAATGTACAGTTCAATAGTGTTAAGTACATTCATATTGTTGTGCAACCAGTATCCAGAACTCTTTTCATCTTGCAAAAGCGAAACTCTATACCCACTAAATACTTTTCATTCCACCCTCCTCCTAGCCCCTGGCAGCCACCATTCTACTTTCTGTCTGTATGAACTTGGCTACTCTAGGTTCTGGCCACGCCAATTTTAAGGACAGTCCAGTATAGGGTAGGACCCTTAAACTTATGATTCATGTTATCACTCAATAATACATGTATTTTTTCAAGAATGATGTTTCTAATTTGTGATGTGATATATCAGCTAGAAATGAAAACACCTGGGGGCGCTTGGGTGGCTCAGTTGGTTGAGCGTCCGACTTCGGCTCAGGTCATGATCTCGCGGATCGTGAGTCCGAGCCCAGCGTCGGCCTCTGTGCTGACAGCTCGGAGCCTGGAGCCTGCTTCGGATTCTGTGTCCCCTTCTCTCTCCGCCCCACCCCTGCTTGTGCTCTGTCTCTCTCTTTCAAAAATGAATAAACATTACAAAAAATTTAAAAAAAGGAAATGAAAACACCTGTATTGCTGATGCTTTGTGAAAAGCAAATAGTATAGAAATGCTATAAATTAATAGTCTTCCTATAATTCCATGCTCCAGAAATAACTACTGATAGATTGACACATATCCTTCTCAACATCTGTAAATACATGCAAGCTCATGCTATACATAGGATTCTGAACCCTACGTCTAATTACTAGGTACAAAGTTTAGTGAGGCTGCTGAGGGTAGCAGAGTGGAAAGACAGAAGGAACCTGGGTGTCTGATGACATCACTGAGCCGCTGAATTAACCAACCCTGGAAGCTCCTTTCCTTAAGATTTCTTGTTATTGGAGATAATAAATTCCCTTAGAGTTTAAGCTGCTTCTAACCGGATTTTGTTACTTCTGCCAAAAGCATCCCAACTATCTGTCATTCTCCCAGACAATTCGGCCTATCTATCCCGAAAGCAAGTATAAACCTACATAAGTCTCACAATAATAATGAAGTGCAGACTTCGAACAAAATAAAACCTCATGCATCATGCTGTTACAGCAAGTGAAACCAATAAGCCTTGAAACTCCTGTCATCAGGTAAGTGTAAATGACGTCAGTCGTGCCAAACACAACCTGTTATATAAGATGGTTTGTTTTAAAACACACATTATATTAAACTGAACATTATGCAAATTAAAAGCCTAGAATTCCAAAGAAAAATTATGCATTTAAAAAAATGCCAGGTACATGTCTGTTCTATATATGTACCATTACTAATAAAACTAAAAAAATTAATAATATTTGTGGAGCACTTAGTATGTGTCAATGCTGTGCTAAGTGCTTTACACTGATTTTTTTTTTTACATGCTGTGAGCATTTTTCCCCTTTAAACTATGTTAAAATACACATAACATAAAATTTACCATCTTAACTGTGTGGAAATGTACCAGTTCAGTGGTGTCAAGTATATTCACATTGTTGTGCTATGTGCTGTAAGTTTCTCCTTTTCTTCCAGTTTTACGGATATATTTTACACTGATTAATGTACTCACTTCAACAAACCTATGAGGCAGATACGGTTACATTCCCATTTTACAGATGAGGAAATTAGCACATAGAAAGGGTAACGTGTACCCGAATAACCAAGCTAGTATATACGATGCCCTTTGTAAGTCCTTTCTTCTCATTCTTCAACCCAATCCAATCTGGCTTCATTTCACCCCACCCCTCTCTCCACAGAATTTGCTTTCAAATACAAGAAATTCATTAATAATCTCCATTTTGGTAACTCAAAGGACATCCTTCAGTCTTTATAACTTAATACTTAAGTATTACTTAAGTACTTGCTCTCTGGCCACTCGATAGCATATAACTTAATACTTTTCCGTGTCTTTTCATGGTACTACTGGTGATCTTTAAAGCTGTTTCCTGTAGCCTCTTTTCTTCTTTTAGACTTTCTGCATAGGTCATAGCATGCATTCCCAGAGCTTTAATTAACGATCCAGTGATGGTGCCTAAACATGTGTCTTTAGCTCAGATCTCTATCCTGGGCTTCAAACTGTTCCTTCAAACTGAGCTTCAAACTCAGTGGTACTGAGATCAGTACAACTAACATCTTCACTTAGAGATCCCAGAGAACTTCAAATTTAACATGTCCAACACTAAACTCGTCTTCCCTCCAAATCCATTCTTCTGCCAATGTTCCCTTCTTCTGTGGCCCCACCGACCCATCAACTGCCCAAGCCAGAGGCCTAGCAGTCATCCTTGCCTCCACCGTTGCCCACCCTCCATCAAATTTATCAACAATTGAGTTTACCTTTCAAATATCTCCCGAATCTCCTACTCTCCTCCATGCTCACGGCCATCGCAGTAGCCAGGGTCACCGCAGCTGCCTCCTATCTGATCATCCTGTATTTCCTTTTGCCCACTTCCAATCTACTTACCGCTTTGCAGCCAGGGTAGTCTTTCAAAGATGCAAATCTGGTCATGTCAGTCCCAGACTTAGAATTCTTCAGTGGCTTCACATTGACCTTAGAAGGACAAAGTGAAAAATCTTTAGCACGACTTGGAAGGCCCTACGAGATGGTGCACTAATCTATGTGTCCAATCAATGTCATCTCTCCCCACTTCATCCTTACTTCCACTTTAGCTAGAATGCACTTCTTTAAAATTCTCTACACACCATACTCCTTTTCATTTCCAGGCTTTTACACGTGTCATTTTTTACCTGGAGTACTGTCTGCTCCTATAGTCCACATCCCAAGCTAGCTAACTCCTACACATCAGTAAGATCTCAACTAAGAGAGGTCATTTCCTCCCTCAACCCCTCAAACTAGGTTAGATCTCTCTGGCAACTAGATCAGGGCTTAATACATAGGAGGTTCCTAAAAATATTTGTTGGCTTGGCTGAGTAGAAAAGAAGAATGAATAGGTAGGGAGGGCTTTGATGGAGAAGCAAGCAGTCAATAAATACTGTTAAATGTATTTAACAGTACTGTTAAATGAATGAGTAAATAAATGAATGAGTAAAAGCAGGAAGATTTGTTTAACGAACAATTCTATTTTTTTCCTGGTATAATATTAGTGCATTGGGGGAAATAATATTGGATACCATTCTACAAAGAGGAAAATACCCAGTTGCAAGATCAGGAGGCATTATTTTAAAATGGGTTCCAAGCTATAACATTTCACTAAAAAATCACGTTAAGAGAAATCTATGAACAACTATATGTCAACAAATTAGGTAATCTAGAAGAAATGGACAAATACCTAAAAATCACATAAATTACCAAACTCAAGAAAAAATAGGAAACCTCAATAGATCTGTAAACAAGTACAGAGATAGAATCTGTTTCAAAACCCTCCCAACAAAGAAAAGTCAGATATAGCTTCACTGGTGAATTTTACCAAACATTTAAAGAAGAATCAACACCAATCCTACTCAAACTCTTCCAAAAATAGAAGAGGAGGAACATTTCCTGACACATTCTATGAGATCAGCATTACCCTGATACCAAAGCCAGCAAAGACACTACAAGAAAAGAAAACTACAGACCAACATTGCGTATGAAGAATACAAATGGAAAAATTCTCAACAATGTAATAGCAAACCAAATTCAACAGTACATTAAAAGGATCATACAGCAAGACCAAGTGGGATTTATCCTAGGAATGCAAATGTGGTTCCATAAAAGAAAATCAATGTAATGCATCATGTTAACAGAACAGAGGGGGGAAAAACCACATGATTATTTCAATAGATGCAGGAAAAGCGTTTGAAACAATCCAGTGCTTTGATGATAAAAATACTCAAGTACGTAGGAATAGAAAGGAACCTCCCTAACATGATAGAGGGCATTTACCAAAACCTATAGGTAATATCATACTCAGTGATGAAAGACTGAAAGCCTTCAACCTGGAAAACAAGATAAGAGAGTGTGCTTTTTGAAACCAGAGAGAGGTGGTAGTTGAACAACACTGTAAATGCACTAAATGCCCCTGAATTGAATACTTTTCAATTAGTTAACTGTATATTATATGAATTTCACATCAATAAAGAGATTCATTTAGTAAATCATTTGTTCATTTTGGTTTACTGATCTACAAGCTATTACCTACATTTATAGGGTAATTAGTTAAGTGAGAGTAATAATTTAGAGATTACATTTTAACACCATGAAAAACAAACTTTATTTTCAATTCAAGATAAATGTGAGATAAAAGTCAAACTAAAAGCCTAAAAACTATTCTTAAGAGAGCCTGCAAATTTTCCTCTCAAAATTAGGACATTCTTTTAAAAATTGGAAGCCAGATGGTCTTATACATAAGAACAAATCTCAATGTTAAATCCACATGGGATTTAAAAGTTAACTCTGCTGCAGCTGCAGCAAAGCAATCATAACTATAGTCACCGTGTTTATTTTTCCTTCAGTGATGTTTAGAGCTGTGTTTCTCAAATTGGGAACTTGCTAGAAATACAAATTCTCAGGTCCCGCCCCAGATCTCCAGAATCAGAAACTCTGGGGTTGAGGGCCAGTAGTCTATTTTAATAAGCCTTCCAGGTGCACACTCAAGTTTGAGAAGCACTAGTTAAAACCAACTACACAAGTCTTGGCCAAGTGAGGCTGCTACAAGCGTTTTCTTACCAGACATTGTTGGGTCATAAGCGTTGTGCTATTTCTTCTAGTTGTTAACGTGTCAGCTTGGAATACCTGTGAATTATCACTATGAAAAAAAGGAAAACATTTAAAATCCATTACAAAACTTTTTTTAAAGAAATAAGATTCCAAATACTTAAGAAACAATGCCATTAACGTAAATGGCTTCTTTGGGGCGCCAGTTGTGCAGATGGATAAATTGCAATATGTGTGCACGTGCACATTCACAGCCTTAGTTGGCTGAGCCTAAACAAGTGTCCCTGTAAAGGAAGAAATTTTCAAGCATGCCACTTTACCTCCAGTCATGCTACCAAGAATAAGTATAATTTATTGTGGCCTTGGAAATGCATCATTTTCTGTGTAAACCTGTAACTGACTTAAATTTATGACTGAAGCTACCATGTGCGATACCAACTCCCTCTCGAAGCTTTCCTCCGTGTGTAGCTTTCACATGAACAAGAGGGATAACCGGTAGAGGTCGACAGAACTGAGATTTTCACAGGTATCTTTTGTTTGATGAAAATGTTTTTTTTTAATTTTTTTTTCAACGTTTATTTATTTTTGGGACAGAGAGAGACAGAGCATGAACGGGGGAGGGGCAGAGAGAGAGGGAGACACAGAATCGGAAACAGGCTCCAGGCTCTGAGCCATCAGCCCAGAGCCTGACGCGGGGCTCGAACTCACGGACCGCGAGATCGTGACCTGGCTGAAGTCGGACGCTTAACCGACTGCGCCACCCAGGCGCCCCTGATGAAAATGTTTTTAACTTAATTGCACACACTCAAAACATTAAGAGGGTTCACGCAAATAATCCAGATTCCGGATTTCTAGCTTCTCTTGAAAACTCTGCAAGACGTGGCCACACAGGCTGAAGCCAAGCAACCGCTGCCTGCTGAAGATGGGGCTCGTCTTTCTCTGCATCGATGGCGCCTCGGCCTTATTTGGGCTTGGGACCCTGAAAACATCTTCTCCTTTTTATGTCTTTTTTTTTTTTTAATTTTTAAAAATGTTTGTATTTATTTTTGAGACAGAGAGGGACAGAGCATGAGCAAGGGAGGGGCAGAGAGAGAGAGACACAGAATCTGAAGCAGGCTCCAGGCTCTGAGCTGTCAGCACAGAGCCCGACGCGGGGCCCGAACTCCCGGACTGTGAGACATGACCTGAGCCGAAGTCGGACGCTCAACCGACTGAGCCACCCAGGTGCCCCTTTATGTCTTTTTTTAAAACTTTTTATTTTGAAGCAGTTGAAGACTCACAATAAGTTGCTAGACTACAGAGGGTTCCCGTGTACCTTTCACCCAGGTTTCCCCAAGGATAAAAGTCATTGGTAACATTTCCTTCATTTTTGCCATATCCACTCAGGTGTCAAGTCTTTCAGGTTTTGCCTCTGTAGCTGCTCATAGGGCCATCTTATTCTTTTTAGGCTCCCTGCCAAAAACCAATTCAAAGCCTTTTTACTTTCCTGCGGACTTTGCAATAGTCTCATTTGTCACTTCATCTCAGTTTTGCCCCTGCCACAATCTACCTAACAGACTACCAGGTCACCTTCCTGAAGGACAGCTTGCTCTCCTGCTCACAATATTCAGTAATTCTCTTCATTACCGTGGGCTGAATTTAATTACATTCATTACTATGACATTCAAAGCCCTCCACACTTTAGCTCTAGACTTTTGGATGTGATGAACTAGTAAGATTTCAAAACAAAATCTTGGCACAAACGTACAGTTGCTACCAACTTTCTGTTGTGAAGCAAAGTCATCAAAAAAAAAAAAAAAAATCCCAGGGGCGCCTGGGTGGCTCAGCAGGTTAAGCGTCTGACTTCGGTTCAGGTCATGATCTCCCAGCTCATGAGTTCGAGCCCCGTGTTGCGCTCAGTGCTGACAGCTTGGAGCCTGGAGCCTGCTTCGGATTCCGTGTCTCCCTCTCTCTCTGCCCCTCCCCGCTTCATGCTCTCTCAAAAATGAATAAACATTAAAAAAATTTTTTTTAAATCCCACCATTTACCAACACCATCACTTCACTTACAAGAGGACATTTTTTTTTTTGAACCTGCGTGAGAGTGGGGGAGAGGTGCAAAGGGCAGAGGGACGGAGGAGAGAAGGAGAGAGGGAGAAAGGAAGACTGAGAGAGAAAGAGAGAGAGAGAGATAAGGAGAGAGGGAGGGAGAGAGAGAGAGAGAGAGAGAGAGGGAGGGAGGGAGAGAATCTTAAGCAGGCTCGAGGCTCAGCATATTCTTGGAATGCTGTCCCAGCTCTCCGGCTCCCCTCTTCCCGTCTGTATCTTATCGATCCATCAGAATCCATCTCATATGCCTCCTCTCCAAGAACATTTTCCTCATCCCTCAATCCTACTGTCATTTCTCACTCCCTTCTTTGCATCTCCCTAGCACTTTCTTTCCCTCCCTAAGCACAGATCTTAGTCTATCATATATTTAAATCCTTTGATTATTTATTTTCCCTATTAAATTAAAAGCTTACTGAGTCATAATACATCTTTGCGGCATAGTAATTTGTATATAACAGGTAGTAACTCAATATTTTATGAGGGGATATGTGGTATGGGTCTAATGTTTACTTCCTTTTCCGATCATTTTTCTCTATGAGAACAGGAAAATATTCTAGCAGTCACAAGAAAGCTGGAGGGACACTAATGGGTTACGTATTTGCACTCTTGTATGTGAGGGTAATTCTTAAGGCTGGCAATTATATTCTCCCCTAAATTTTTGTCACTCAATTTTAATAAGACTATAACTGAAAAGAAATCATTGAGGAAGCATAGATTTCAATAGGTAGGAGTCACTCAACATGAATTCATAAAATCCTAGGTGATACCTACAACTGAGTTAAGTGCTACAACTTAAAGTAAAGACACTATAACTAGATACAGGTTCAATGCACCACATCAGATGAGCAATAAGCAGCTCTGTCTAAATATCTAAGCTACAAGATGTTTATGCTAGTTATATCCCCAAAGCAATCATTCACTACAGCCACTATTGTCTTTCCAGGTTTGTACGAATTTAATAAGCCAGATAGTTGGCAAATTTCTTCTGCAAAGGGCCAGACAGTAAATATTTTGGGCTTTGTGGGACATACAATCTCTGTGGCAGCTAC
Organism: Acinonyx jubatus; assembly: GCF_027475565.1. Classification (NCBI taxonomy): domain Eukaryota; kingdom Metazoa; phylum Chordata; class Mammalia; order Carnivora; family Felidae; genus Acinonyx; species Acinonyx jubatus. The sequence goes on along the minus strand of NC_069389.1, from coordinate 108,229,846 downwards.
TCTGTCATTGTAGTAGGAAAGTGGCCATGGGCAACAAGCAGGCAAATGGGCACGGCTATGTTCCAATAAAACTTTATTTACAAAACCAAATGGCAGGCTGGATTTGGCCCACAGGTAGTAGTTTGACTTTCAAACAGTTTAAATGCAGGGCCAGACTAGAGGTATTTACAGGGGGAAGGCACTGGCAGAAATCCCAGAACTTACTAATACTCAAAGGGCCAGAGAAGTAAAAGGAAAAAAAACAACTACCTTTAAATAAGGTTATTGACACCAGTAGTGAAGTCAGACAAGTAGATGGCTAAAGGGTATAAAGAACCAAGAGGTCCAAAAGTTTTGACATCAGTATTTTTGATTTTTAAAAAATTTTTTTAATGTTTTTATTTATTTTTGAGACAGAGAGAGACAGAGAGCAAGCAGGGGAGGGGCAGAGAGAGAAGGAGACATAGACTGGGAAGCAGGCTCCAGGCTCTGAGCTGTCAGCACAGAGCCTGACACTGGGTTCGAACTCATGGACGGTGAGATCATGACCTGAGCCAAAGTCGGACACCCAACCAACTGAGCCACCCAGGCTCAGTATTTTTACTGAGCCACCCAGGCTCAGTATTTTTACTGAGCCACCCAGGCGCCCCTGACATCAGTATTTTTATTAATACGAGATGTACACAAAACAGTGCAGGAACTTTTTTGAAAAAAAACAGTAATTCTCATATTAAAGAGTTAATATTTAAGGAACAAATTCTGCGAATACTGGTGCAAGAGATTGTGTTCATACACAGGAAGCATCAAGCAAAATTGGAAAATTACTTGAAAGAAGTGCAACAATATTTAATGAGCAGTGAAAGAGGCAAGACAACCAGTATTAGAGGCTCAATTTAGTGAGAAAGCGAGGGAAGTGAGCAGTGTACATATACAACCAAAAAGAATGGAGGTGAACTTGAATTCTAGTGTAATTCTACTCCAAATTGTTTTCCCTGCCGTGTCCCTTTCCTGACCATGCTCTAAACTGGCCACAACAGCACAAAATCTGCCCTCAGGAGATCATTTGGCCAAGTTCCCTGACATCAGGCATGTCACATATCATCTTCGGGTTACTTCTTTATGACACATGAGAGTCCCTGGACTTGGTCCACCTTGTGGTTTCTTTATCTTTAACTCCTCGTAGATAAATAGGTAAACTGATTCTCACCTTTCTGTACCAATTTCGCTTCATGCATCAGGAGCTTAAGCTACAGAATTTGACACTGTAAGCATGCTCTAATATGATAAAAATAAAAACTTTTAATCCTTCGCAGAACAAAACAAAGCATGAAGGGATAACTGCGATCACTCTCCTTGTTTCTAGGACTGCTTGCAACTTGTTTTTTCATTTCATAAAGGCTTCCAATAAAACCAACATTCTCCTCAAGTGCTTTCTTCTAGCAGAGTGGGTCCGTAGCAATTCATTTTTTCATACAATAGCATTAGGGTCTATGCTGAATTTATAGAATGTTCTTGTTTTCAGCTCAACATGAACAGCTGCCTCCCCTTTATTTTTCTATCTGCCTATTAAAAAAGATAATGCATTATTTTTTTGATTAATCTTAGTTTGCATTTCCTTTTGGAACAGTATATTCTCCTTTGCCTCAAATGACCAGAAAGCTGTATTTGGTTAGTTAATGAGCTTAGAAGTTGATTAGTAGTGGACAAAACACTAGCTTAGGAGTCAGAAGACACAGGTTCCTAGTACTGGCCCTACTACGTCATTTTAGAGACTTATGGGCCTCGGTTTCCTCATACATTAAATAAGGAGGGTAGATCTGGTCTCTGAGTTCACTTCTAACTGTTGTGATTTATACCTATCAATTAGTATGATGCTAGCAAAAACGAGGAACAAAGTTACTAACACAGGAAGTGAATGAATTTTTCAAACATTGTTACAATACTGATAAAACTTTATGATACTATGATGTGAGATCCAAGATCTCACTTTCAAACCCTATTTTAAGAAATTATAAGCTTGTGCCATGCCAGATATTGGATATGTGCAGGAAAAACAGTTAACCATCAGGTCAGTGTTTCTAAATCTTATGTTTTCCATTATCAGTCCTCAAAGGAGTCTTCCCTCCCCCTTTTTTTAGAGAGGGTAGGGGCAGACGGAAAGGGAGAGAGAGAATCTTAAGCAGGCTCCATGAGATCATGACCTGAGCCGAAATCAAGATTTGGATGCTTAACCTACTGAGCCACTCGGGCGCCCCTCTAAGGAGCCCCCCCCTTTTTTTTGTTTTTACATTTTCCCTCCAATTACTCCCTCTTAAAAATTCACACAAAATTTTTGTATGTATAGCTGTGGTTTGTACATAAAAAGGCAAGATGTTCTTCACCACCCTCCCCCCAAGAACGAAGTTGGGGGCAGCACCGGCCATTGAGGATGCAACATTTAGGAGATCAAGTTTCTGTGGTACCTAAACTTTTTGTTCAAATAAAAACTAGGTGTAAAAAAAGGCCCAAGCTTAGTTGCTTGGCAACCTTTTATGATGGCTGGAGGTGAAGGTCAGAGGTGACAAAGCAGCTGAGAGAATGACAAAAAATTACAGTCATTACAGAAGATCTGGAGGCAAAGGGTGGGGAACACTCAGTTTCTTCAAAGGAGTGGGTAAGAGATGGGGTGAAGTTAGAAAAAGTCCTGCTCCACACCAATAGGTTGCTGCTTTTGGGTCCCTGTGGACTGTCAGAAGAGTACGTTCAGGTTCATGTGTGTCAACCTCAGGGTAGGTGTGCGCTCTCCCTCCGGCCAGCCCAACCCACTCCTCCCCAAGGCTGAGTGTGAGATCTCCAGACAGCAGGAACACGGGAGATAGCTGCAGAAGCTCGATGAAGAAAGGGATGGGAATGCTATCGTAAGTCACTGTCCCCAACTCCTGCCACCCACCCCCTGCTATCTCAAGCCTGCTCACCCAAGCCCACTGATCAAAGGGGCGCTGTTGGATCGTTTCAGCGAGTCGTCTGTGGTGGCTGAACTCGGCAGCAGCTCCAAGTCTAGGTCCATTTTCTCTTGTGCCATGTCCACGTCGAGGAAGAAGCTACTGCTTGGTCCGAACTTCGCAAGGTTTTCTGGCTCCCATTCACATAAGGACAAGTCAACTGGGTGAGGAGAGCAGGGAGAGAGGAAAAGGGGAAAAAGAGAGGAAGCACCACCTTTAGACGAGTGCTCACCTTTGCAGCCCTACCATCCCTAATACCAGTGGGCACAAAGCGTGGCAAGGCTGGCTCGGGCCCTCGGACCCCCCACAAGCTCCGGGTCCCTCACGCTGAGAAGATACCCCACCTCCAAGTCTATAATGAAAGTGGGGAATTTATCTTAGTCACCTCCACAATTGTTCGCCCTTATTTCCCTCGGCCAAGGAAACCCCAGGGGACCCTTTCCGGCCTAAGCAAAAACTACAACCTGTCGCCTCCGAGAATCAGTTGGGTGCCGCCCCTCCGCACATGCGCCGGACGCGCGGCCCGCCGACGCACACTTATTACGCAAGCAATGAGGGTTAATGAGGGCGCTTTCGCCAGCCTTGCGGGGGCGGGGGCGGGGGCGGGGGGGGGGGCGCACGCGCAGTCAGAGCCGCCTTTTTACCCTTAGCCGGGTTCTCTCTTCTCTCTTCCTAGGGGCGATTAACCGTGGTTGTTCCTCCGCTCCCATGTGAACCGCGGGATGGTTTCGCTGACCGCTATTTAGGAAAGAAAGGGTGGGGAGGAGTAAGGGGGTACGGGAGCGCCGTCTTTTCTGCTGTGTCTAAAATAATATTGTTTTCTCAGATTTGATTAGCCAATTATCCCCTTATAATTGAGACCTACAAGCTTGTTACCTCTGTCCTGTTAAAGCCAACACTACACATTTGTAGTTTTAAAATAATGCAATACGTCTGGGGGGCGGGGGGGAACAACCCAAGACCTGCCACCTGCTCCCAAAGTGTCCTGGTAGGCAAAACATAAGAGAACATAAGGGAAGGGAAGCAAAACTAATATAAAAACAGGGAGGGGGCCAAAGTGTCCTGGTAGGGCGCTAATCCAATTGAATCAACTGTGCAGACAAATCACTGTTTTCCATGTGGTTTCATTGTTTTTGTTTTTTTACCGTAATCATAAGTGTATATTTTTACACTAAATACCATTTATCTTCTCAAAGCTATACATCTAAGAAAATGATTTGAGTTAGAGAAGCTTGTTTGCTCAGAACAAGTGTCTCAGAATTTAATATTCATCCAAATCAGTGTTTCCATTTAATAACGCTGTCATGGCTCAAACATTTTAAGAAGTGCTCTTTTAGAATTTTTCAGCACCAGTTTAATGAGCCACGGAATACTGAAATCGTAACTCCATGCTAATAATTTTGTAAAACCATACCTTTTAAGAACCGTATAGAGAACTGGCAGAGAAGGCAAGTGAAACTACTGAAATGATAGTTATTAATTAAAATAGTCACTACATGGTATAGCACTTCAGAGTTTAAAAAATGTCTTCATATACTCGTCTCAATTGGTTCAATCATGAACCCTGCTCAGCTAATTACTGGTGAATGTAATGGGATTATCTTGAAACAGTTCATGACAAGTTAATGACATGAACGATCATAATCATTCTTCATTCATTCTGAGAACAGAATAAGAAAAACTTAATTATATTACCAGACATGACGATGATTTGGAGTCTCCTGACGTAAGACAGGTTAACAATAGCTACCATTTTTTTACGCACTTAATTATGTGCCAGGTACTGTCCTAAGCACTTATTAAAAATTTTTTTTATCCATTCTGAGAGAGAGAGTGCAAGCATATGCATGTGGGGGAGGAGCAGAGACAGAGGGAGAGAGAATCCCAAGCAGGCTCTGTGCTGACAAATGCAGGGCTCAATCCCATGAACCGCGAGATCATGATCTGGGCAAAATCAAGAGTTGGAGCCTTAACTGACTGAGCCACCCAGGCGCCCCATAAGCACTTTAAATATGTGATTGCATTTAATGCTTACAGTAATTCTGTGAGGTAGGCACTATCACAATGCCCATTTTTCAAAGGAGGAAACTGAAGCCCAGAGGGGTTACTCAAGTGACAACTGCTAAGTGGCAAAGCCAAGAGTCCTCTGCCGTTCTATTTAAGTGAAAAGACAGATGAGGTGCGTCTGGATATTTCTCTGGATACTATTTCTGTACTCATAAACACTTGATAAATCTTTTTAAATTATTTTATGAATAAATGCAGGTTTAAATAACCTGCCATTCACAGCCATCTTGTAAAGAAGGCAAATTACTTCTATTTTACAGTTGATAAAATTCCAGAGAGATTAATGGCACATAATTAGGTAGCAGTAGAATCTGAGCTGGTACCAAGGTCTCCTGAAAGCCACTGTTAAAGTTCCCAGGGTACCTGGAAAATTTACGAAAGATGGTAGTTAAAGCTGAGTAAGTCAGGGTGGATGTCAAAGGCCGTGGTTAAATACAGAATGGGGTCAAAGCCAAATTGAATAGCAGAAAAATAGAGAGGGAGTACATGAGAAAAGAACTAGATCTTACTCCCACTCTGCTGCTCATTTTACTTTTCAAAGAGTTTGTTGATATTCGTGGCAAGTAATAAAGTTTAATAGATATATTTTGAATGAACAGACAATATCATCATGCCTAAGCATTACAGATATCTAATTTTTAAAAATCGAAGTACAATAACACTAAGAAAATAGCTTATAACATGACAAGGAAAGAGCAACCAAGAGACTTGCAAGAAAAGGGGTAGTAATATGAAACAACTACGTACCCAAGATGGCAGGAAGTTTTCAGCTATTACCAAAGAGGAGGAACTCTCTAACTAAAGTGTAGCTAAATGCCGGGAACCTATAGTACATGCATAAGTTAGAATGTCAAAAGGAACGAGTAGTACAAAAACAATTCTGTATACTGTAGTGGCAAACACAATATTTGAAGAAATTATTTTTACTTCTTCCCATTTTTATACATGATTATACCAACCTAGCTGTGTTTCATGATCAGCTCCTGCTGTTCCACAGCAATATGCCATGATCTCAGATTGCCATTTTGCTTAGATCTATACCTTGCCACTTATGCTACTCCTGTCTTTGAGTGTCCCAGTCTGCTGCCATCTGTGCCAGGCCTCTTCATTATAAAAGGTGACCCACAAATATGTGATAATCAGTTGTCTAGTTTACCAGTTGTTATGGCAACTTTTAAGCAACTGCTTAACCCTTAGTTATCATAAGGGTAAGTCAGAGAAAAGTTGAGGCCAAGGCCACAGGTTACAAGCACCCCAAACCTCCCAAAAGATTTCCATGAAGTGAAAGAAACTAGGTAGGCAGGAATATGTGAATTGAACCTTGAAATGATGGCCAAGGTAGCATCCATATCCTCACATGTCCTTGAGTTTCTCCTAATCATTAAGCTTCTGAACGTTAGCAATTCTACTACATTGTTGGACTCCTCAGAGTTAGGGACTCTGCATGTGGTCAGCGAATGACTGTTCAGTAGCTTTTGTGAACACGAGACTTTCCTTTTTTTTTTTTTTTGAGCAGATGATGGAGTTGCTATGACCTTGAGATAAAAAGAGATAAATACATTGATCAAAAACAGAGTTTCTAATCCAGTTGGCAGGAAGATGTAGGCAATCTAAAGGAAACTTTGCAAAAGAGCTTTAGAAACTCTGCATTACAAGGAGCAAATATTAACATTGAGGAATAAAATGATTGAGCTCGGCAGGTTTAATATGGGATAACTAAATTGAAGAGGCAGGTAAAAGTAGTTTTGCTAAATTTTGAAACCAATTTCCTAACTAGCAAATTTCCTATATTTCTTTGTATGTATGATTTTAACACAATACAATGCCATCTTTACCCTAGGGTCATTCAAGTAGTGAGGATTACATGAGTTAATATTTCTAAAGCTCTTAGAATTGGACCTAGCACAGTGACTGCTATGTAGGTGTTTGTTAAATAAAATAATCCCAGGCCTCACACGTGCCGAATGGCTATTGTTAGGGTCTCCATAAATCCTAGAAAGAAAAAAAAAATTCTGGGTCTGCTACTTGTTCTTCAGGACTTTTCTTAACATCGTTGAAGCCTTGCAAAATGGAGATGACTCCTTGCCACTCGCCATATGAACTTTCATTATTTTTTCACTTCCGTTTTGTCTAGTGCAACCAAATGGATGATCTGAAAAAGAGATCAGCCCCTCCAAAGGCCAACAAAATCAAGGGATTTAAGAAACGAGCAGGGATCACAGAGGTCAGAGCAAACAAACTGGGAGCGAAAAAACGTGAAAACCACAAGTTTCCATTTCCCTCGAATATTGGCCCAAACTCCTCCTGAAAGATGATGCTCCAGTGTCTCCAAACTATTGGTTCTTTTCAAAATCGGGCGCCAGGGTCCCCGGGCCAATGCCATAGAGGAAGGCGCCGGGCCCCCTGGAAACGCTCCTCCCACTTTGGAGGAGGTTTGCGGGGCGGGGCTCCCACGCATGCTCCGTGCCCGCGGGCTCATTGGCGCTGCCGCCGGGCGCGTGCGCAGGACCTGATAGGTGCCCGGACGCGGAAGACTTGGCCCCGTGGAGGTTCCCGCTTCTGAAGCGTGGGAGGCGGAAGAGGCGGCAGGTTGTAGATTTTGGTCTTGGCCCCAAGGGGTTCCCTCCGGGCCATCAGAACCCAAGAGAGGAAGAGGAGGCACCGCGGCGGCGGGCCGAACCCCCCACCTGTCCTCCAGGCCGGGAGGGGGGGGTAGGGAGGGGATAAGCAACCCTCGCAGGGCTGAGGAGCTCCTAGGACCGGGTCCCAGAGCATGGGGGGCTGGACCGGGTCCCCGAGCATGGGGAGCTGGAGCCGTCGAGGCCGCCTGGCCGGGCCCTGCCCGACTGTCAGCTTAACGGTGGTGTTAGCACTGCCCGGGCAGCTGCGGTGTCTGTAGCCCGGCCCCACTTGAGGTCGTCGGCCGAAAGATAGCAACATGAGTTCCGCCGCTGCCTAGTTTCCTCCCCCTCCTCTTCTCCCTCTGTCCGCCTCCTTCTCCTCTTCCCCATACTTCGTCTTTTCCTTTCCCTCTCTCGTGCTCCTCTTTTTCCTCCACCCTGCCCTCCTTCCCTTCCGTCCTCGTCCTTTCCCCCATCTTCCTTTCCCGATTCTGTCCTCCTTGTACTCTGTTTTCCTGTTTTTCCATCTATCCCCTTTCCCTTCCTTTTGCTCTTTTCCCTCCATCCCTCTCTTTTCTCCATCGTCTTCCCCTTATTCTGTCACCCTCCACCACCACCTCCTCTCGCTACCGTCTCCCCTTCCTCCTCCCCTCACTCACTATCAGCCTCCCTTCCTCATCCTCATCCTCCTTCCCTCCTCCTCCTCCTCCTCCTCCTCCTCCTCTCCTGCTTTTCTCCGCCCCAGCCCCCGCCCCCAAGCCTCCGCCCCTTAGCCCCCGCCCCCAGCTGCCAGTCCCCAGCAGCTCAGTCCTGCAGTGAGAGTCTTGGGAGTCCATAGCTAAGCACCAGGAGCTGAGCACTGCCCGCTGTGCCTGCCTGCAAGTCTCCGACATGGCTCAGGAGAAAATGGAGCTGGACTTTGAGCCTGACACATCTGATGGGGGCGCCCTGAGGAGATCCAGCAGCGCTCCCCTGATCCACGGGCTCAGGTGAGCGGGGTGGGGGACGATGAATAGGGGGTTCAGGGTCTCCTCTATTCCCTGCAAGCAATCTTCCTTCCCTAAAGTGAGACTTGGAGCTCATTTGGGTTCTCCAAACTGGGGGGGGGGGGGCTTGTTTGCTTGACAGTGACTTGGGTCCCAAGGTGGAGTGAAAGTTTGACCCCAAACTCTGGGAAGCGTGGGGGAAAATGAGGCCCTCTTTACCTGGGGCTCTGTTGGCTCACTCTGAAAGGAACTACAAGGAGCTTCTGGCTCTTCTAACAGGTTGCTTGCCCTGCCTAATTTACACCACTGAATGTCAGACTGAAGCCCCTGGAACTAGACTTGCAACTTGACACCTGTCTCTAAGAGCTGCTATTTCTAAGCTCGGTTTAGGAACCCTGGCATTAACAGAGCATTTACTTTAATAAATCACAATTTATCTAATAACTTGTACTCAAGTGGCGTGTTCATGTCACATTAAGTGATTCGGATTTGTCCTAATGTTTTCAGATCCCAAAACTGCCTGAAATGCATTCCAGTGAATAAAAAAAAAAAAAAAAAAAAAAAGAAGGGTGTCTTGTAGCTTAGATCAGTTAAAGAAAACAATGTTTTAGAAAACAATGGGAACAATCAACCCTTGAATTTTAGTGGTAGGGTCTTGTATTGTCATGTGAATAAGTCACCAGAGGGTCTATTTTAAGGTAGAATTTTGTGATGGTGAAGGAGGTTGGCAGACCTCCTGAGCCTATTACATTTCACTCTTAGAAGTAAGACAATTCATCTTAGTAGAGAGCTAATTTGTGAGACCCTGTGGAAATGGAATTAGTCCAAAAAAGGGGATGGGAGTAGAATTAGCCAAAATCATTAATCAAGCACAGTGAAGGCAAAGAAACAGGTAATCCTTGTCTGTCAAACTGATTACAATATCTGTATTTTGGGGGGAAGTGGATTTACTTATTTTCTTTTACTAAATTTTGAAACTGGGGGGAGGTTGGAGTGGCTCCTTGCTTTCCTAATGCCGTCCTCCGCTCTACATTTATTTTTGATACTATAGGAATAAATTGGTCTTTGGGGTTGTCTTTTAAAATCTGGTAAGCAAAAGCAGTTGCTAGGGGGTCGGGGCCATCCCACTGACCTGCATTTAGACTGTTGTAGAAATAATGCACTGTTTTTTGAATCAGGGTCTAAGTAAATACTTGCAAGGTAGCATGATGTGACAGAAGCAGGGGTTAGGAGACTAGACCTCATCCCAATTTTCTCCCTGATTGTGGTCATGAGTGTCAGTTTTCTCATTCAAAATTTAGGAGAGCTGGCTTAGGTGATTTCAGCAGTCCCTTGGAACCCAATTCAGTTCAGTCCTGAAAATCCTTCTTGCCCTCTTATTATGGGCATGGCACTCTGCTAGGCAGTGCAGGGAGGTTGTACAAAGATGAACAAAAGACCTCTGCCCAAGGAGTTTGAGACACACGCACACTTTTCTTTAATAAAAGGTAAAGTGGGTATCTCAAGAAGAATCTCATTTCCCATTGTGCTCTTTGGACTCAAAGGAGGGATGATTGCGTTAGGTTTGTGTATTGAAGAGAGGCTTCACAGAGGGCACTGCATGGAAATGGGTGCTCAAGAAGAGGAAGGATTTGGGCCGATGGTGGTGGGGGGCGGGGGGGAGACAGAAGAGACAACATGAACAAAACCCCAGGTACGTTTATTTAGCTGCACAGTGGGTTCAAAGGTAGAGCATATTTAGGGCAGTAGTGGGAGAGGTGCTAACTGGGCTCATACTGTAGAACAGGGCCCGGCCCTTCTCACCGTCATGGCGCACACAGAAAGTGGCGCACACAGAAAGCAGCAACACGTTTAGGTGCTCTGGGGTAAACAGATGAGGCTGCTCATGTCTGGTGGGAACCGGTTTGGGGGCGTGGGCTCTGGCCAGAGGCAGCTGGAAGCAACCAGTCTGGAGCTCCGCCCCATACCTCTCCTAGCTGCCCCCCAAGCACTGAGGAGATCAGTATCTGGGTAGACCTGTGATCCACAGCAAGCCACTACGAAGGCTCTGAAGAGGCCGGTGAGGAGTTTATTCATTGTATGGAGTGAGGAGCCATCGAAGATTCATTGTTAACTGGAGAGTGGGCGTTAATACAGTTGAAGGATGTCTTAAAGGAGAAGACATTAATCATTTTATTTTTATTTTTTAGTGATCTTTCTCAGGTTTTTCAACCTTACACATTTAGAACTCGGAGGAATAGTACAACGATTATGAGCCGTCATACCCTGGTAAGTATAGAAGTAAGTATTTTTAGTGGTATGGATTGGGGAAAATACTTCCAGACGTAGTTCGTTCTTAAGATGATGTGCTATGTACCATCGTTCACTAAAGAAAAAAAATGATTTTACCTATCTTGCTCATGCTGTGGCCCTTGTCAGCTTTTGGTGCAAAACAGAGATCTGCTTAAGACTTTTTTCTTGGCTGTGGGACTGTGTTTTTAAAAATTGTTCGTTGTTTTTTTGTCACTGCTTGCATGACGGTTATGAGGGAAGTCAGGATTAACTTCTAAATATAGCTGAGAAAAATGGTCTTTATTTATCCCAGGAAGCAAAAAATCGTTTAGACATTAGCCGAGTATTTCTGACACTTACCTGTTGGACAGTGCTATGTATCCAAAGTGAAATCTCCTTTAAAATGCGTGTATTTATATTCTCGGTAGAGTTGCTAATTGTGACTGTTCTAAATAGCCCGAGCTGTCAGGGGTCACCCTATTAGTTGGACGCATTGGGAGAGATTATGATGAGGTTTTTAATATAGTAGCACTTCACATGTGGAGCCCACTTAGCCAGTAGCTGCATCACTCTGAAAGACATCTGAGATGTAAGCAAACAGACCTCTGAATGGCCGCACTAGATTTCCATAGTCTGTGCACAAAGGTTCATCAGTTTGTTTACAGGAGAGCCTCTGACCTCCAAATCATCTAAAATTATGCACAATCATAATAAGCTTCCAACTCAGTAGTGTGTGAGAAGCAGCAAATCAAAAGAGGTGCATTCGGGCTTAAGGTATACTAATAGCTGCTAGCAGAGGAGGAGAGGGGAAAACTGGAAAGCAGACGGGTTTTTAACAACGCAGTCTGTGGCTTAGCATAAGGGCTAAGAGCCTGTTAATGGTCCCTGAGGGTCTCACTGGCACTGAACTGTAAAATACTTGATGTTCTTAAGGATACCTGGGTCACTAACTTTTTTTCAAATTGTAGTGTACCATACCCTGTGTCTTTATGGTATTCTACATGTTACCGAGTCCTTTCACACTTTTAATCCTCATAGCCACCCCCTGCGAAGTAGGCAGGGCCAAAGAGGTCCTTACCAGTTCAAAGAGGCAGCAGCTAAGACTCAGCTGATAGAAATGACTTGCTCAGAATCACACAATTGCTAAGTGGCAGAGCTGGGATTAGAATAGAGATAGGTCAAGGCCATTCTGGTTGGTGAAATCTGTTTAAGAAAGGAGAAATAAAATACACTTTTAAGGAAGATTTCCAGCTGGAGTGGCTAGAAATACTTAAAAGGGGGAAATGTTAGCTGTCTGGAGGTTTGATTTACCTCACCTTCTTCCCCGAGGATACTGGAAAATAGAACGGCTTCATTTCGCCCTGTAGATGAGAAATGTTTCTGCTTGTTACACAGCCATGCTCCCGATATCAGTAGTATAGCAAAGAAGGGAAAATGAATTCGCCTCTCTACACTTGACTTTGCTCTTTTCGAAGATGTGAAAATTCTTATCAACTCTGTCTTGATTCCTCTCTCCCTACTCCCTGACAGATATGTTTTGCTCTGGCTGCACTAAAATGCCTATTTCGCTGAAGGGGCCACATTGGTTCACTTCTCTTTGTGGATCCTTACGTTTTCCTTCCCTCCATCCCCTTCTCCTTTTGAGCTTCCTGGTTTGGGATGCCTTCCAGAGCACCCTTCGGGTACTTCGATCATCGGATGGGTTATACCACGTGTGTTAATTCACAGTGTCCTCTATAAACCTTAATACGCTTACCCACCTCACAGATTAACCTGCAAAAAGCAAGGTGTTGAATGAAATGGAAAGGAGCGACGCAAGATCTGCAGGAGTTGTCTGTGCAGGATCTGACAACTGATTAGGTGTAAATGCAAGGGGAAGGAGGACTCCAGGGGACTGGACTTTTATTTCTTAGCGGCCAGGGGAAAAGCGTTGCCTTTATTATGAGTAGGGAAATTTCAAGGAATTGGTCATCTGAAGGGCCGGGAGATAAATTCTGGGCATGTTGGGCCCAAGGTGCCTGCCACTTACTCTGCGCTGTTCTCCAAAGCAATATTCTAATTAAAAATTGCGAGCTTCCTAGACCTTTCACTTTCAGTGGCTGACCCTTCTCTGTGAAGGCAGACGGTCATCTTGTATAAATGTCCGCTTTCTTACTCTTAAGATGTCGTTACCTAATTGGTCATCTGAAGGGCCGGAGATAAATTCTGGGCATGTTGGGCCAAGGTGCCTGCCACTTACTCTGCGCTGTTCTCCAAAGCAATATTCTAATTAAAAATTGCGAGCTTCCTAGACCTTTCACTTTCAGTGGCTGACCCTTCTCTGTGAAGGCAGACGGTCATCTTGTATAAATGTCCGCTTTCTTACTCTTAAGATGTCGTTACCTTCACATGTGATGTTTTCTCCAATGGTTCCTAGATTTTCTGTCTCTTGTCACTTTGCTTGGTCTGTTGTCTCCACTCTAGTCCCCTCCTCCCTGGCTTTTTCGCTCCTGCCTTCTTCTCCTGACTCACACATTGAATATCTGGAACACAAACTTGTCTTTTTCCCTACGTCTCTCTTTGTTTTCCCTTGAACCCTCCGAGCTTCTACAAAGCCTAATCTACACCCAGCTGCCTCCAGCTCCTTGTTTCCCAATTTCTTGCCAGCTACTCGACCAGTTTGTGATCTCACTGCTCCCACCACCATGCTATTAAAAAACTGTTCTTGCAAAAATCACCAGTGCCCAGCGGCAGGGGCCTCTTTCCTTCTCCTACTTAGGCTCTTCGCTTTACTTAACACCATTAACAGCACCTCCTTGAAGTGCTTGGCTTTCTTCTCAGTTGGTACATTGCTCTTGTTTCTGGTACAAGACCCAGCATTTCTCCTCCCTGTCTTCCTTTTGGGTCTTCCTTCTAGTTCTTAGTTGACAAGTTGTACATTATATAGATGCAGCATCTACATTTCTGACTTCCTCTACTGTCAGCTTTTTGCACTCTTTACTTTGGCTTTCCTGATGATTTCGTTGCCCCTGGGGTTTCTTTTGTTCTCTGTCACGTCCATGTTCTCTGCCACGCCACGGTATCCTGTTAGTGTTTCCTGCCTTAGAGACCTGCCTCGTGGCCCAGTGCTTTTCAAATGGCCTTATTAAGAGTTTAGTGGTAAACACGTGTTATTTTTATGAGTGGAAAAAAAACACTTTTGCAAAGGATTTTATTTGTAAAGTTTTTCTATTTTCAGAGACTAGGAGAGGAAAGAGAAAGAGAAAAGGGTGGGTACTGAAGAGATATCCTTTGAGGTCAAATCATATTTCAGTGTCTAACTTTTAAAAATGGCACCTGGATTAGCTTTTGCCTAAAAAACTTGGAGCAGTTTATCGCCATTTTATTCTACTCACTACCTTAGGGTTTTTAGAAGTTTTAATAGGATAGGGCCTCTTGTAACTGGATTGCGGTCTTATTTGTCTTACAGCATTACAAATTTGTTTGCGTTTCATTAGGGAATAAATAGCAGTTGTTAACATTATGGCTATTAGAACCCTGTAAGGTCTCTTGAGATGAATTCTGCCTTTCATTCTGGGATCAGATTGTGTTTATTTTGAAGGAACATGATTTGGCCCCCAGGCCATTTTAGCCTTGTGTTGTCAAAAAATGATGCTCTAAGGGAAAGGAATGGTTATTTGAAAAATACACATTGCCGTCCACGTTGATTTTTTTTTCTTAACTAGTAACGTTTGTGGTGTATATTCTACCACAGTGGCATATGTAGTGGGAGTGACCAAATTTTAGAAGTGATTTAGAGCATACAAACAAAATCTCCCTATTGCAGATTTGAAGTGTTTTCGATAAACACTAATCATAGACAAAATACTATACTGGGCTTCTTTGCCTATCTTCCTCCATGGGTGCATTGGTGTTAAAAATGACTACAAGTTTTTTTCTTTCCCTTCTTACCTAGTTCTTTATTTTAGATAAGTGGGGTAATGGATATTTCCAAGGCCTGGTATCTTTTTTTACATGAACGTACACAGCTCTGCATTCATTTGGGAAAAGTGTTAAAGTCAGTGCCTGTCTTGCGACAGATGGTGCTTTGAGGTTGGACACCTGGTGTACTTTCCAAAAACCGAGTGTCCTGCCTCTGGTGCATTAATGTTCAGTGATCTAAAGCGCTAGATCTCTGAGAAGAATGTGAAATCTTATTTGGGAGGAGGTTGGACACTGGTACTGACAGCAGACGCTGCTTTGTGATTCAGAAAGTAGTAAGTGTTTACTTTTCCTTTCCAGTTGCTGTCGTCGTCACCAAATCGCGTTCCTAGTAGCAGACTGCATCAGATCAAAAGGGTAAATTCTACTTCCTAGCTCAGCTGCAGTTGTCTGAATCTTCCATTTGGATTTTATTTTCATTCTGAAGATGTAGATATTAAAAATGAGTCCACTCTGGGTGGCCATAGACAGATGCAAATTCTTCTGAGTGTGCGTGCAGGTGAAACACAGATGTGGCCTGGGTGACAGTCTTAGCATGTGCTGCTGTACTGTAACTATGTCAAAGACGGTAGAAAAGTCTTTTATTTATTTATTTTTTGGTAGAAAGAAGTCTTTTATTTAAATTTTTTTTTTCAACGTTTATTTATTTTTGGGACAGAGAGAGACAGAGCATGAACGGGGGAGGGGCAGAGAGAGGGGGAGACACAGAATCGGAAACAGGCTCCAGGCTCCGAGCCATCAGCCCAGAGCCCGACGCGGGGCTCGAACTCCTGGACCGCGAGATCATGACCTGGCTGAAGTCGGACGCTTAACCGACTGTGCCACCCAGGCGCCCCAGAAAGAAGTCTTTTAAATTGTACTTTGAAGTAGAGAACTGTGTGGATGTGGGTAAATACTGTGTTTTCAGCATGTGCTTGTCTTCGTAGGAGGAAGGCATGGATATGATGAACAGAGAAACTGCACACGAACGGTTAGTGCTTCACAAGAACAGAGCAGAGCCTAATGTATGTCTTGCTTCTGAGCACTGATGGCCTGTCATTTTTATTTGTTTTAGGGAAGTGCAGACAGCAATGCAGATCAGCCAGTCATGGGACGAGAGCTTGAGCCTGGTAAAGTTCTCACATGTTTGCTTGGTTTTGATTTTCTGGAAACCTTTATGTCATTCATTGGCTTCATTAATTTTTTTCAGACACTTCTGTCTCCCCCATTTCCAAATTTGTATTCGGTTTTTGATCTCTGCTTTTCCGCCAGGATATTAGATTGCAACTGTTTAGTGTCTGCATTTCTATTCTAAAAGTGTAGGCGTGTTTGAGTAGTAAAGAAGAACTGTGATGGGCTGAATTGTGAATTACAAGGAAATAACATTTTATGTTTACAGAGTGATAGCGATTTTGAGAAGCCGGAGAAACTATATTCTCCTAAAAGGATTGACTTCACTCCAGTTTCTCCGGCACCATCACCCACCAGAGGGTTTGGAAAGGTAGGCTCCTTGACAAGGTGTTAGCTGTCTTTCACACACACAGCTGTTTACTCTAAAACACGCGCGCGCGCACACACACACACACACACACACACACACACAAATCGCCTCATTTTTTAAAAAATCCAATGACTGGAAGGAAAATCCATGAAAGTTTCTGATAGTAACTTGAAGAAAATGGTACGTCAGTCTAGGTACATATTCTCACGCGTGTGTGTTTCTGCGTATGTAAAATATACACACACAGCTAAGCAGTTCTAAGGATGTCGTTTCTATTATTTTGAGAACTTTTTGAAAGCCAGAGCACTAGAACTATTTTAATATTAAATATGCTTTTTTCTAGCAATGTTTTTCACCATCCTTACAAATGTTTGTGAGCAGCAGTGGGCTGCCGCCAAGTCCCGTGCATAGTCCAAGACGCTTTTCCAGGTAAGTCAGCCTACTTTTCGAAAAATGTGGTTGAAATGCTACACGTTCAATTTGTGTCTCCCGATGACCTTTTTCCCCAACATTTTCTTATGGAAATTTTCCAACAGACAACAAAATTGGACACAATGAACATCCGTATACCTACCACCTATATTCTAGCAGTAACGTTTTACCAGAGATGTGTTTTTTGAGACATGGTGCCAGAGAACGAACCCACGTACACACGCACACGTGCATGCGCGCAATAATCTATCCTTTGTAAGGATAAGGAAGGGGAAGGGATAGTGGCAGTCAAATCCAAATAGTTTTTTAATAAGGTTTATCTGTTTTGAAAAAACTTGGGGGTATTTTATCTTACAGAATTATTTTTTTTTAAGTTTTTTTTTTTTTATTATTATTTAAGTAATCTCTACACCCAATGTGAGGCTTGAACTCATGACTCTGAGATCAAGACTTGCGTGTGCTTCCGACTGAGCCAGCCAGGTGCCCCTAGACGATTTTTTAAAATAGCTTAAAATGCCGTGTTTTTTCAGATTATCATATTCCAGGTCAGATCATGTATTGGCAGTTCAGTTACTCAACTTACAACACAGGCATTTTCCATTTTTTTCTACATGACTGTCAATTTTATTGATTTATTTGGGCTATAATGTTTGTCTTGCATCTTAAAAGTACTTCACATCATCCTGTTTGTTTATTCTTTGAAGCAGGAGGAGTCAGAGTCCAGTCAAGTGCATTAGGCCCAGTGTTCTTGGTCCTCTTAAAAGAAAAGGTAAGTGTCCCACTTCTGATATTAAACCTAGTTGAGCTTGAATGACAAATTAGAATTTCTGTCTGAAAGTAGCTCAAGGCGTGATTCCTTTTTTCTGAAGAAATAGGAAATATTCTTCCCAATGTATGCTTTACTGATTCTGAAGTTTGTAAATTGGTTACTTAACACTGTCCATATTTTTTACACTTCACAACTGAATCTTATTCATATGTTAATATTACCAATATATATTCCAAAAATTTTGCCTCTCAGTGATCTGAATAGAAAACAGATGCAAGTTAATATGTTGCAGAAGTATGTGCTTATGTCATAGCGAATAGGTCTATAAACATGCTGTATACTCAAATGCCTAGCCCCCGGAGTCTATTTTCAAAAGGCAAAAAAAAAATTAATGCACGTTTAGTCATTATTCCTGGGCCTGTATCCATGTGATTGCAAGTGTTGGGGGTCATTTTAAATGAGAGTTTTAGCAATAATTTTGAAAAAGCAATGCACTAAGTGATTTCTTTGTGTAGATCTCTGTGGGGGCCAAGAAACAAGTCGCTCTCCTAATATTAGGTTAACAGGTACTTGCAGCTTTAGTGGAAACTCCAGTGATAGCATCATGCCCAGATTCCAAAAGTACGATATTTCAGATAACTTAAAATTAAAGATGGTGTGCTCTGGAAAATAGATTTTGATATGGTGACAATGTTTGTATTTAGCGACTAAATTTTACTTTACGAACTAGTAGCCTTAATGCCGCAGGGAATTATTTACAATCATAGGAACCTTCTCAGGAGGTATTACGTGACACTAACACCTGGAAACCAGAGCCATCATTATTGTTATTAATTTTAAATATCTTGCAGGAAATTGGTGGAATTAGTATGGTTGTTTAGTTTGAAAGCTATTCCAAAATATACCAGCAGATGGAGGGATTCTTTGCTAAAAAGGGCTAAAGTCTTTTGCTAACAAGGTGTTGTTGAAAGTCCAGCAGTAGCTTTTAGAAGCTCCATATTAAAGCATGGAAGAAGCAGATAAAGATAAAACCTTTCCTGAGTTTCAGCGATTTTCAGAATAGTTCCAGAAGAGAGGTAATATGAATTAACTGATAATATGAAAAAAAAAATGAATGTTGCATTTGTTCTTGCTTGATCTTTCTTCATCCTAAGAATCTTGTACAGCTTTAAGTTCACAGTTACTAATTTTCTATTGGAGTACAGTTAGGCCCAAGAATTGAATTTTGTTTAATCTTCCATTGTAAAGCTCAGATAAGGAGCCTCAAAACTAAGGTATTTATTTGTGTGTTTTAGATCATGACTTATTTGGAAAGGGGCTTTTTCGGTCTAACCGAGGGTTTTTAGTCTTAGCACTCCTGGGGGCAAAATGTTGTTATTGTGATGGATGCAGTTTTTCTGCTACCTTCTAGATGTTCTGAGAAAATCTGGAAAATTGGTGTAGCCGGTACACCACCAATTTTGTGAATTGACTAATAATTGCTTTCGATTACAGATGGGCGTTCAGTTATTATTTTTTTTAAAAGAACTCTAGCGAAGAGTAAAAGTACGATTTTTTCATGGGATTTTCTTCTTCCATGCCACACATTTCATTTGTATGTAAAGATGTCAAAGGCTTCCTTAAACCTTACCTGGGTAGTCAAGCCCCCTGGGCCTCATCATGTGTAACATCTTAGAAAAATTAGGTTCCGATTTTCAGTATTTTCTCTTAACAGAGTTATTTTTTTTTAATCTTCATTTTACTAAGTAGTCTAAAGCAACCTTTGAGTTTATTAGACTACATACGTTTCAACCCATTTGACTTCGACTCGGGAAATGTTCCACTATTAAAATAATATAAAATCAATAGTCTTTCCTAATTCTCTAGGATAAATCATTATTCACTGTGAGCTTCAGCTATTTGGGGAGTCTTTATTTCTGCTGTGGTAAGCCTTGATTCATTTTGCCCGATGCAGTCAGTGTTCTTCTCTTCTGTTAAAGAACATGACTATATCCGTAGTGTGCTAAATAAGAAGGGCTTTTTCCTTTCTTTTCTTTTCTTTTCTTTTCTTTTCTTTTCTTTTCTTTTCTTTTCTTTTCTTTTCTTTTTTTTTAGGGCTGCTTACTTTTTGGTTGAGGTTCTATGGAAGCATGTTTCTTCCACCTTAAAGCGCATGGAAAAATAGCTTTGAAGTAATGGCTTGAAGAAGTATTCTGAGCTTTGGTTAAACAAAGATCATCCCATTTTAGCACCACACCCGTATCTGTAAAATTGTTTTACAGTAGCATCATCTCTTTCTGTTTTAGGTGAAATGGAAACAGAAAGCCAGCCCAAGAGGCTCTTCCAAGGCACTACCAATATGCTGTCTCCGGAGGCTGCACAACTGTCTGATCTCAGTTCATGGTAAAAAATGAAATAAAATCGAAAAGATGTTAGGGTATGATCTATTTAAAAAGAGTCACATTAAAAGTACATTGGGATCATTTATAATAATATTCAACTTTTGATTCATGCTCTGTAGAAGGGAAATCTCCACGGAGGTACAGATACCGTGGAAAACCAGATCATTTGAAAGTCATTGAGTACTTTTTTGGGAATGTGTGTTTCTTCTCGGCACCTTCATTCCTAGCTCCTGTCAGGTCAGCCTCTCTCAGTGGGTGCTAATGGTGTGGGGGAGGGGCAGCAGCTGGCTGGCGGGAGAAAGTGTTCCTGGGTCGCTGTGGACAGTGTGCATCGATCGTGGCTGTTTTGCCACGTTTTGTAGTATATTCTTTTAACTGAGCAGAGAATACCGGCATCCTCTTAAGCATGGTGTTTTCTAAATAGCATTTCCTGTTGTTATAAAAATCTTTTGGAAATTTTGGAGGTATTCTGTCATAATCCTAACTGAGGTTTTGTTGTATACCAATACTTCCTGACTCCTGTCGTCTGTTCACATAATTTCTTTTAGTCTTACTCATCCAAGTTTGGGTGTCTAACTTAAGACCCTTCAGTGTTTTTGTGCAACAGTCAACTTCTCTTCATCTACCTGAAGTTGAGTACTTGGATGCTGATGTACATATTGGAAGGAAGGGGAAGGGATAGTGGCAGTGGCCAGGTAATATGTTGAAATCTTTTAGCATGTATTTCTAATCCACTCACTGAGCACCTGTGTTCTAGACACAGTTGTGTCTAGACTTTTTGTTTGGCACCTTTTGTCAGGATTCTGAGTTTATAGCTGAGGGTCTTTTTTTTTTAAGAGCCCAACAGTACATTCACTTCAAAAAAAAAAGGATGGAAATACTTATTTAAAAAGGGGGGGATTGGACGCATGGGTGGCTCAGTCAGTTAAGCGTCCGACTCTTGATTTTGGCTCAGGTCATGATTTCACAGTGTGTGAGTTGAAGCCCCGCATTAGGCTTTGTGCTGACAGCAGGGAGCCTCCTTGGGATTTTCTTTTTCTGCCCCTCACACACTTGCGTGTGCATATTCTCTCTCTCTCTCTCTCTCTCTCTCTCTCTCTCTCAAATAAAATAAATAAACACTTATACAAAAATAGAAGGACGGTGCCCTCTAAATGGAAGAATTGTGTAATCTACTTATAAGGTATAAGGATTAGCGATTCTTTCTTTCCAAATCAGATACTTGTTTTATGTAAGATAACCTGTACTTCTAGTTGACCAAGAAGTCACAGATTATTCTAGTTTATTAGACTCGTCGATCAGTGCCGTTCTAATGTTGGAACAGATGTCTTTTAGATTGTTCTAGCTATTTTCAGCCCCACAGTCTCTCTTCTCTCTCATATGTGTCTGTCCTTGATGGCTCAGTGTGCTAATTTCGGTATAGAGTGCTTTTCCAGGTATGTAGATGATTGCAAAGAGAAAACTTCTAAAGCTTGTCAACAGGACTAGTGGATGAAACTCTATACTTAGTGGAAACTGCCTATCACTTTTATGGTAAAGTGTGTTTTAATATAGGCACATGACATTATAAATAGCTTTGCTTACCCAGTTACTAACCAAGCAACCAAGTTAGGGAAAAGATACGAAAGCATTTTGCCGAGCTGAAAACATACAGGGTGCGGTGGAGTTTTTAAATATTGTCATGGACTCTACAGGATGCCATAAAACAGGTTCACACAAATAAAAAGGGGAAGAGAGGGTATTTGCCAAGCGTCCCTACCTCTCCTTCAGACGTTTATTCCTCTGAGCAGCAAAATGTACGTTGTCGACCATGGTGGCTGCGGTGAGGGTCCTATTTCTGTCCTATTTCTGTTGCCACTACGCTCATTCTCCTCCGACCTGTGACTAGCTATGAGAGCCCTGGGGACACTGACATTGGCGATCAAGGGCACTTTGATCCCTAAAGGCAAAAAGTGTTGCTTCACCCTGGAAAGATTTGTTTTATTCACATGAGACCAGTCATCGAGCAGTAACAAGCCAACATGTGGCTCAAGTAATATGTTAAAAAGAAATTTATTGCTCAAAACGCACACAACTAAGTGTGAAAGGTATGTAAGTAATTAAGCTTTAAAAGATGTTTTTAGTAAGTTCATGGCATCTGGACTTCTGAGAATATTAAAACTTAAAATTGCACTGACTTTTGGGACCCCTTGTATACTAGTGTTGCTGACATGTAGGCCTGCAATGAAGAGATTTTAAACATGAGTTATTCATGATATGTAAAAATTAGATCCTGCCTTTGCAGAAACTGTTTTTCCTGTCTCTCTAATGCAGTTTCATTGATCAGACATCCGTATTCTTAGAAACGGGGACAGAGACGGAGACTGTGTTCTGGTTTCTGTTGCCAAGGGTAACAGTATACTTGATCGCTGAGGAAACCATATTTATATATTTTAGGGAGCAGAAAAGGTACCACCAGATCATAAGTAGATGTTATCTCATCATTTAAGTTATTGTAATTTGTTCTCTGCTCCACCCCATAAAGAAGAGATGGGTTTTAAAACTTTAAGTTAAACTTTATTTTTTTTTAAATATAATTTATTGTCAAATTGGCTGACATACAGTGTGTACATGTGCTCTTGGTTTTGGGGGTAGATTCCCGTGATTCATTGCTTGCATACAACACCCAGTGCTCATCCCAACAAGTGTCCTCCTCAATGTAAATTAAGCTTTATATATCAAATAATAGTCCTTAAAATCTGATGTCTGAAGTATAAATTAAGTGTGAAGTTTGAGTATGGACCCATTTGGGGTTTGTGTCCGGTGTGTTAACTGCCACGCAAAGGAATAGTAGGCCTGCTCTTCGTATCATATTTTTTACTAGATGAAAATTCTGAAATCTTTGCCAACCAAATCTGGGGAGCATTGTTAACCACAAGGCAGGAATTCTGTCATTCTGGATTTAGTCCTTCTGAACATCAAGAATTTTTTTTAACATTTTTATTTATTTTTGAGAGGCAGAGACAGAGCACAAGCCAGGGAGGGACAGAGAGAGAGAGGGAGACACAGAATCCGAAGCAGGCTGCAGCCTCTTGAGCTGTCAGCACAGAGCCCGTCACAGGGCTCGAACCCACCAACCGTGAGATCATGACCTGAGCTGAAGTCGGACGCTCAACCGACTGAGCCACCCCGGCGCCCCTGAACATCAAGAATTTGACGATAGCTTGGAAGTTCACCTTTCCATGGTGCTTTGATTCTTTTTGTGTCTTGAGAACTCTTGTTCTGCTCCTTGTCCTTTTGGGGACAAGATTATCATAAAGGAATTTTGAGGGCCACCAGTCATATAGTGAAGATTAAGTGGTAGTCTGTTTCTCGCACAGAAAAGGACAAGTTCTCCCATGAAAATTTTCCCCGCTGCATCAGTGTTATTGTGACTGCTAATTTAGCCTTTATAGTTTTATTTTAACATTTTTCATTAGATTTCACTTAGTGACTTTAACATTATTTTTAATGGTATATGTGTCATGGCAAGAAAATTTAATCATGAATATGTGATATGTGCAAAGAATAAGACTTAATCATGATTTATTTTATAACAGAACTGTATTAGTATACCTCGAACATGGTTATGTGAGCAGCTTAGACATCTGTGCTGATACTTTAAAGTTCCTATCCCCAAGGTGACTGGGGAAATGATAATATTTAAATGTGTGATCTTAAAAACTTAGAAGTTATGCAGAAAGATAATGCTGGGTCTTCTTCAGGTGAGACGGTAGAGACCAGAGAATGTACCCTAGGGACCAGTTTAACCCACACCAAGGGATAGGGGATGCCCTGTAAGTCTTAGCTTATACCAGGATCTGTGCTGGGGTTGGTAGAGCTGTGGCTTATTTCTAGTGCATTTACCTGCCTGCCAAATCTAATCTGATAGAATCCAGTTTATTGACCGCACAAGGCACCAAGTGGCTGACCCAGATGGATAATAGTGTGAGACACGCTGGACATCCTGATTTTGTTGTTACCTTATTATTTGAATGTTTTAATGATTCTCTTATGCTTTCACCCTTATTTTTTTAGGCAGAGGGCACTACCGTAATAATTATAAGCATTTTTGTGTGATTTAGATATTGCGTCAATATGTATACACCATGGCTAGAATGAATTAGAATTCGTTCACTGTTTTTAATGTTTATTTTTGAGAGAGAGCACGAGCAGGGGAGGGGCAGAGAGAGAGAGGAAGACACAGAATCCGCAGCAGGCTCCAGGCTCTGAGCTGTCTGCACAGAGCCCGACAGGGGGCTCAAACCCACAAACCGTGAGATCGTGACCTGAGCCGAAGTCAGACGCTCAGCCGACTGAGCCACGCAGGCACCCCATCGTTCACTTTTGATTTGTTACCCCTATGTCCAGTTTGAACTGTCTAGGTCCTCTGCTTTCCTTGCATTGTCTGGCTTTCAGCCATTAGTCTGAGGCTCATTAACACCTCCATCAGAGCTTAAGCTAGGAGGGGAAAAAGATAAACTCAAATTGGACCATATGTTGTTGCTTTTAGAAGGCCTGGTAGAAGGTTTAATAGTGAACACTATGAAAGTCACTTTTGTTCAGTGATCTATGAATAAAAAAATCACGTAAGTCTTGCTTTACATGGATATACTGTGGGTAGTTTGTGACTGTTGGATAGAACGGGTTTTAGTTTTGTGAAAATATCTGGAGTAAATTCTACTGGAGGCTAGATGGAGGTATGCTATTGTACTATAAAGGAACAAAGTTTTACGCATGTTCGTATTTAAGAATAGAGAAGAAATTCCTGAAAAGGAATAAACGAAACGAAAAATTCAGATTTGTATTCTTTTTCTCTTGGTAACTTCTTGGTAACTTCCCTGTTAGCTTATTTCTCTTAAGGGAATCAGTGGTGTTAGGTGAGAGCTCTCTCTGCATGAGTCATGTTCTGTGTTTTTGAATGAATGCAGGATTCACCTAAGCAAGCAGGTCTTATTACGAATGGAATCTTTTAACCCAGGGCTCACCATAAGTCTGGTGGCTGGAATAAGAAAGTCTTTATTTATATTCAGATTATCTGCTTGGTGGCCAAATTTTAATCTAAGTCTGTTTTTTCCTGCCAAGTAGCACAGAGCGTGTCCTTCGGCTGCCCGGCCAATATGTGCTTTAGGAAAGTAAATTCATTTTAATATTAGTCTAGGCAAAATGCTGCAGGAGGAAAAATCACATATGTTCCAAAGGCAAATATAAAGGCCTTTTGATTTTCCAATGTCTTAGATTATCTGTGTAACTTTCTTTCAGTACTTTGAATAATTCATATTTTAGACCTATTTTCCCATTGGGTTGAAAAAATATCAGAGCCAGCTAAATTTTCCGAACTTCTTACTTAAAAGTGGTATTATTAATGATGCATTTCACAGCAGTGAGCATAGACTGGGAGTACTGTGGACTATACTGTTTCCATTTTTATTTTTGCTTTTCCGAAGCTTATTTGTATTCTGTCTCCGCCTAAAAACAATCCACAGGCAATAGAAATGACATTTTGAAGAAAAATAGCAGAGAAGTGTGTGGAGGGGAATGTTACATGTTGTTGAGGTGGGGGAGGTATAGGGCCCAGAAACTTCCAAATGTACCATGGGTTAACACTGGAACTACATTAACTTGGAAATTCATAAAAATGATGTTAAATGCTCTTTTTTTTAAAAAAAAAATTTTTTTAGTGTTTATTTTTGAGAGAGAGAAAAATAGAGAGCGAGCGAGCGAGGGGCAGAGAGAGAGGGGACAGAATCCGAAGCAGGCTCCAGGCTCTGAGCTGTCAGCACAGAGCCCGACGTGGGGCTCAAAATTTGCAAACCGCGAGATCATGACCTGAGCCGAAGTCGGACACTTACCGACTGAGCCACCCAGGCGCCCCGATATTAAGTACTCTTAATATTGAGCCTCAGAGCACTTTAGACCAGTGCGGGCTTTTGTAGAAGAAAGAGCTAGTAACCAGACTTCATTTAGAATCCATATTTCCTGATCATTAATCCTTCTCCAATTCTATGCTTGCTTCCCTTTCCAAAATTAAAAAGTGTGTGTGTGTAAATCCTAAAACTGCCTGACTGCCTCTCCAGCTTTGTCTCTCATTGTGTTCTTACCCTTTGTACTTAACAGCCACACTAGCCTGCTTTTGGCTCCTAAAACTACCCTTGCTTCCTCCCAAACCACACCTGGTTAATGCCTACTCATCTTCCAAGTGACAACTCACGTATCACTTTTGGGGAACGTGTTCCTCCCTGTTCCTCCAAATTAGATCAGGTTACCCATGTTGTGTACTCGCAGAGCCCTTTGTATCTTGCTTTTATTGCTTTGATCACAAATTATATATGTATTAGCAGAGTTATTTAAATGTCTGTCTCCTGTACTGTACTGTAAGTTCGATGAGGGCAGGGACCATGTCTGTCTTAGACACCACTGTATTTCTAATGTCTAGCCTACTTCCTGCACTTGGTAGGTACTCAACAAATACTAGAATAAATGAATGTGAATGAATTCAGGCCAGATCTAGAGCATAGAACTTCACTGTTGGATCAGTGGGAATCTGAACCAGAAAGGCAGCCTGGTGCGCAACTGTGAAGGCTCTTAATTGTGAATACTGAAGTATGAAGCCAGGTTTGTGAAGCAGGCCAGATGGGTGATTGGCAGCCATGAGAGCCTGGGCTGGATGGATAAGGAAGGCATCCCTGGGCTGGACTGTAGAGGCCCTGATGCCCACATCAGGTGTTTTGGCGGAAGGATAGGCGCAGAAGCTAGTTGTCAGAATCAGAGAGGCAAGTGAAGGATAGGAGCAGAAGCTAGTTGTCAGAATCAGAGAGGCAAGTGGAGGGTGGTGAGGGTATTGGGTCTGTGGCTAGAGAGCATTCCTTTTAGCAGCCTAACTGGACAGTAACTGAAGGCAGCTTGTAGAGATAGCAGGGACACCTTTGGGTTTTGAAAGCAAGAGAAAAGGAAACGGTATAAGAAATTCACAAAATGAGAAGAATAGAAAAGACCAAAAATGGAGGGGGAAATCAGGAAACAAATGTGTTTGAATTGACGGCACCTTGGGAATGGGAAAGCGGTCAAATCTAGAGTAGCCGAACACCTGTTGTTCTGGAGTAGAGGAACCACGAAGCAGTGTACTTAATAGAGTACTTCAGACAGTCCAGGGTACCTCAACCAGTAACCATCGCTCTTACTCTAAGGCTGATGGGAAGGGAAGAAGGTAAATCTAAGGGTAGCAATCTCTTGAGCTAAAGGTAAGGGAGCTAACTCCCTCACAAAAATCGTGACCTGTCAAGGGGGACGCTGACATTCTGGTGCCTCCACGAGAGCACTAAAATGCTACAGAACCTTGAACGTCTTACTTTGGATTTCTGTGACTTTGTTTTTGCAGGTATCTGAATATAGTCCATTATGTAGTTCATTGCTGTTGCTTTTATGCTTTTTATTATTTACAAATGCTCTTACCGATTCGTGAGTTCTTGAAACTATGTCGTTGCATGTTATGTTTACCTTTACCCTGATAGATGCATCTGCTTATAATTCTTTTTGCTTTGTCCTCAGTTCAGATATTTTGGATGGCAGTAGTAGCAGCAGTGGCTTATCCTCAGACTCACTGGCTAAAGGCAGCACAACCGCAGAGTCTCCAGTAGCATGCACCAATTCATGCTCTTCGTTCATCTTGATGGATGATCTCTCACCCAAGTGACTTACCCATTTCTGATTCAGTGTTTTAACTGCTGTTTCCTACACAAAACATTTCAGTGAGGAACGCAGAGAGCTTTGATCCATAATGAGGATTAAAGTGTTACAGACTTCAACCATTTCGATGCCGTTCTTTTTTGGCATCTCTCTCCTCTAAAGTTCAATTTTACAAGTGTAGTGACCTGACTCATGTCTCTTCTTGCTGATTTCGTTTTGGATCCAGTGACTAAATCTCAAATAACTCATTTTTGATTGCTTAGAGTATATATTTTTTCCCTCCGTGCCTCAGAGAGCACCTATTTTAGAGTCTATGCGTTTAATAAAGGAAAGCACTGATGTGTATTTTCAACAGTGGTTCTTTTTCCCAGCAGTGACATGACAGCTAAAGTTGATCAGAAATTCTCTTGCTTGAGAGATTGTTTTTGTTGTCTGTTGACTACATAGTTTCAAATCTCTTTATTCCACGATAATAGATGGATTGCTTTCGATTATATTAAATTTTTATTTTTCCGCATCAGCTTAAAGTACATTATTTTGTTTCCCTTTCCTGTTTGAGCTGCTTACTTGCCATTTCTCACCGAGGGGAGGGAACACGTAGTTGCTTTCATTACTATCCATGTCGCTTTGCTGGTGGAGTGTATGACGTGAGGATTGATTTTAGTGCTGAGAATGTAAATGGACTGACGGGATGCCTGGATTAGTCACCAGAGGTTCTTATGCCTTAGCTACCGCGGTTGATGTTTTTCTCCCCAAACCTGTTGCCCGAAGGAATATATAAAATATTGTTAATGTTTCTAGGTGGTGTTATCAAGGAGAAGAAATCCCTGCCTTGACCAGATGTGTGGAGCATCTACAAATGAATGAATAATGTTATTTACACACAAAGCACTGTGTAGAAAAGCGTACGCGGAGCTTGACAGCTTGTTTCGGGTGGTATTACGAGGCCCGAGGTGCCTTGGGGTGCAGTGTTGTGCTGTAAAGGTGTATGTCATAAGGTAGGCTAGAAAAGGGGGCTTTATGTGTCTTACTGCCACATGCTGTTTTGATTGCTGCTTTTTGCTGATTCCTTTCTCGTCCTTGGATTTGTTTGTTTTGTCGTGTGGTGAGTGCTGCTGCCCACTGTGTTTTGGTTATTGTGTTTTTGCCGCTAGAGTCAGAATCCAGTTCTTGTTGATGCTGCCTTCTAGCAAGGGCAGCTTCGTATCTCCGAGGAAGCTCTCAGGAGCCGCAAAAGTCCATGTTACTGTGCATTCTGCTTTTAAGAAGCTGTTGAGCTGTGAACAGTGGACATGATAGTAAGTCTGAGGTACCGTAAGTTATTTAATTTCTAAAAGAGGAAAATCCTGACAGAGCTATTTAAAAAAGCTGAGTGTAATCTATCGTTGTGTTATTTATTATTTAAAACTGTGTTAAAATGTTGTGATAGATTTCTTTTAATGTTGAGACATCGTGGTTGGGTTGTCTGTGTTTAATATGCCAATTTTCCCGCTAGGATCATAATATTCCACGTCTTAAATGAATGTAAGAAATGGAAAACTACTGCCTTTGTGTCCTTTGAAGGCAAAGATTCTTGAATTCTGAAGGAAGATGATGTGCTTTGAGGGTACTCACAGAGTAGTAACACTGTATGACTTGAAGGGAAATCTATCCTCTTTGAATTCTGAGAGAGCGTCGCTTAGCTTGCAGTAAGTTGTTCTGTTACAGCATCACATGTGGTGTTGATTTTAAACTGTAATAACCACCACGATGGCCACGAATGGCCTTGTTTCTCACATGGTTTTCCCCTGTGCAGAGTCCATAATCTTTCAATCCTAACATAAATGTATATATTATGAAGGTCGTTCCCTAGTGTGCCATTTTAAAGAGAAGTTACTTCGAGGGTATTCAGTGTGTTTATTCTGCTTGTGAAAGAACCACGTGAAGATGTTTCTGCCTATATAATACCGAGAGATGGTTTTCTCTTACAGGATACTTACCCACCTTCGCTCTACTGTCTTCTTTGCCTTAAAGGGATACTTTGGGCCATGAATTTTGGGCTCTAATTTAGGACTCTTGAGAAACAACCTTTGGAATGTGTTGATATTGAAATTTCTTCTTGAAATTCAGTGGTGGGTTAGAATTGGGACAGGAAAATGAAGTTGTTCCAATAGTAGGAGAACTAGGAGACCAGATGATTCACTTTATCGTTTAAACCGAGGTTCGTTTTTGTTGCTTAAATTGACTAGAAAGTTAAGTTTATGCAGGGATTGTTTTGGAATAAATAAAAAGAGATGCTAACCTTCAAATGAGCTCTGGTGACAGTACCCCTTTATTTTTATATAAAGTCTAATATTTGAAAAGTGGTCATTGTTATAAAATAAAATTCTCTCTTCCTATTCTAATATATCCTGTTTCAGGCTTCTATTTGAAAACAAGTACAAGAGATGATACGATAAGAAAATCCCATAGACGCTCTTTTTGCTTGACTAACTTATATAATCACTGTGTTTCATGATAACCGCTTTTGGAATAAATTCTAGAAAATTTTGTGAAATGCTGACCTTGTGTATATCTTAGAATGCAAATTTAATAAAGTGTGTACACATGCATAAAATTCTGTAAAAGTTGTTAAAGGCTCTTTTATTCTTCTGAATACTTCATTTTCTGCCTCCATATCCCCGTATTGCATTCTGTGTGTCTCATCGCAGTCAAGTTCGGGATGAAATGATACCAGGACCACAGAAGAATTAGCTGCATTGAAGTTGGGGCTGTTTCCCAAAACGGAAAGGAAACCGCTCCACACGGTCTGTCAGACTTTTCACGAGCATTCTGTAGAACGGGACGATTGAGACCGTTTTTGCCAAGGCCACACAGACTTCTTACTTATTTTTCATTTTTCTCTTGCTGTTTGTTTTTGACCTATTCATAAGACCTATTCATTTTGTCCCTATTCATAAATTGTTTTGGAACAACATGGGTGGGTAGACAGGTAAAAAATAAAAGCCTTGTATGCGTGACTCAGGTCATAAACACTCCATTTTCTTTTCAGTATCTTAAAAACATGAATTATTCTATTTCACACTTACGGAAAAGTGGCGACAGTAGCACGAAGAATTCCCGTACATCCTTCACCCAGGTTCCCTAGTTAACATTTTACCACATTTGCTTTAGCATTCTCCCTGTTTCCCCCTCTCTTCTGTATGTGCGAATACTTCATACTTAAGAATTCACGTATTTTTTTCTAAACCATCTGAGGAGTTACAGAAATGACACCCCATTACCTTTACATGCTTCAGTGTACTTTCCCCAAAGACTGGGACGGTCTATGTAATAAAACTATCGAAATCAGGAAATTACCTTTGATAGAAAACTACCATCCAATCTGTAGACTCTATTCAAAGGTTTCCCGTGGTTCCAATAATGTTCTTTTAGCAAAAAGGAAAAAAAAAATCTTTTCTTCTGACCCAGGATTCAATCCAAGATTATGTGGTACACTTTGTTATGTGCCTTTGATCTCCCCCAATCTGAAGTCCCCAGTCTCTCCTTTTGCGATTTTCATACTTTTGAAAAGTACTGGCCAATTTTGAAAACTGTGCCTCAATTTAGGTTTCACTGCCGTTTCCTAGTTAATAAATTCAGGTCATGCATTTTGGGCAGAAATACCACAGAAGTGACACTGCATTGGCAGTGTGTTCTTGCAGGATACACGTGACATCACCGTCCTTTTGCTGGTGATGGGAACCTTGGTCCTTTGGTTCAGGTGGTACCTGCCAGGTTTCTTTTGTACAGTTAATGGTTTCCCTTTGAAATTAAGAAAATACTTTGTGTGGAGATCCTTTGAGGGTATATAAATATCCTGTTTCCTCAAACTTCCCCTCACTGGTTTTAGTATCCATAGATCATTCATGCCTGGTGGCATTGTGATGGCCAACTGATGGTGACTCTCATTCTATCATTCTTTCTACATTTATTGGTTGGCGTAATACCGTAAAAAAAAAAAAAAAATTCCCTTCACCATTTATTTGCATCAGTGTGGGACTCATGGAGTCCTGTTTTATTTAGTCCGTGGGTTTTAAGTCATTTTCGTTATTTTGATATTCACATCGCAGATTTGGACACTGGAGAGAGCCCCTCCAAGCTGGCTCCTGTGTCCTTTTGACCAATCTCTGGTTTTTTTGATCAGTGTTTCACTTATGTGGCTTAATATGCCCCAGAATCATACATTCCCTGCCCCAGCCTTGGGATCAGACATTTCTCTAAGGAGCCTTGATTCCTTTAATCTTTCAAAGCCAAGGTGTAGGCACTAGGTATCATCATCACTATCTGGATATCCTGGTCTAAAGGCCTTAGCATAGAGAAAATATATGTAAATGTGTGTGTGTGTGCATGCACACATATGTATCTGTCTTAAAAATCATGAGTTCAAACTGGTACCTTCGATTCCAGTTAAACACCACAGGGTTCATTCCACGGTCCACCCTATCCATATTTGTAACTCCGATCTCTGACAGGACCCCGGTTCCCGTTATCCTCAATACGGTTGTTGTTCATTTCCCCTGTATGTAACCGGTTTCTGACCCTGCCTGCCTCCTCAGTTCCAGCCATCTTCCTGCTCTGACCCTGATGGTCCCTCCAGTCCCACCAGCCCTGGCTGCCTCTGCAGAAGGGAAAGGGAAAACGGGCTTAAATACTCAGGTCTTAAATCTCCCTGGCTCACACCCATCCCAGCCACCACCCCTAAGCTCCTCTTCTGCGTTGAATTGCTCACAGCTCAGGGATTTCTTATGTTCATCAGTTTGACAAATTGATGACAAATTGAAGTCAATTTGACAAATTGACTTACTGAGCCCCGTGCTGGGAACTAAGTGCAGATTAAGTTCGTGCCTTCAAGTAGACCAGCCTGGTGGCATACGCGGAAGTAATCTGGAAGCCCTGGTGTCGTGTGGTGAAGCACCGAGTGTGGTGGGGAACACCAAGGGAGAGTCCCTCACAACCTGGGCTGTGCTTCTGGAATGCCTCCCAGGAGAGGTAACACTGAAGCTGAATCTTGAAGAACAAACTTGGGGTGGAGGTGGGAGTCAGGTAGAGGGAAATAGGATACAGGTGCTACCACAGAGACAGGTAACTTGCTAATAGAAGAAACGAGGCTGGAGAGAGAAACATCTGGTATTTCAGGACTTGAGAGTCAGGTTATGGGGGTGGAGGTTATGCGCATAGATGGAAGCAGTGGGATCAGCGGAGAAGAGGGTGAAGGACCAAGTCCTGACCAGCACCAACACCGAAGGAGACGCGTTGTCTCCACGGTCACTCAAGATGAGGACTGAAACTCTTCCCACTGGATCCGATAATTCCGGTCCCCCGGAGACTTTCATTAGTGCGCTCCTGGGGAGGTGGGCGGGGCAAAAGCCAGACTGTCGTGGCTTGAATAAAGCGGGGAGTTTAGGAAATGGAGACAGACAGCACAGGCGGTGCCGGAATCTTCTAACTCCCTCCTTCCCTTCTCTCCCAGCCCTTGCTCAGTTACAACCCCCACTCGTTCCCCATTTTCTCCTCCGTATCCCCAGCAGCTAGCACTGTATCCAAAACATAACAGTCACTCAATAAAATTTTGTTGAGTAACTCCACCCTCTAACCAATAGGGGGAGCTAGAGGAAAGTCACTCTAACCTGTAGAGGGAGCTGAAAGGAAGTCAGGGGGAGTGTTCCCCTACAGAAGGAGCTGGAAGAAAACCCCCAGGGAAGTGTTAACCACACGCTCTGACCTCTAGGAGGAGCACCAAGCTTCTGGTCTTGGAGACATTCCTGAGGAAAACTTGCTTGAGGAGTCTGCGTCAGGGAGTCCAACGTTTAGGTAATACTTATTAATATATACCTAGCAAGTTCTGTTCGTTGCATGTGGTTCTGATTTTCCATTTATGATAGTGATGTGAAGTTTTCTGTTAGAGTTAGCACATGATATTTTAAAACGTCTATTTAAAAAATGAATATAGGGGCGCCTGGGTGGCTCAGCCGGTTAAGCGTCCGACTTCAGCTCAGGTCACGCTCTCGCGGTCCGTGAGTTCGAGCCCCGTGTCGGGCTCTGGGCTGATGGCTCGGAGCCTGGAGCCCGTTTCCGATTCGGTGTCTCCCTCTCTCTCTGCCCCTCCCCCGTTCATGCTCTGTCTCTCTCTGTCTCAAAAATAAATAAACGTTTAAAAAAAAAATTAAAAAAAAATGAATATAACAAAAAGTGAGCTCATTTAAAGCAACATCTTAAATAAACAATAGTATGAGTGATAGATATCCAAGTTACTGCCCACATCTTCAAAGTAAAGTTGAAATCAGAACTTAGATCCAGGAAAGCACTGGGTCACCGTGGTGTGTGGAACTGATGGTATGAAGAAGTTAAAGGCTGTTGAATCTGTGTGGAATGCTCTTTTTGGGTGCCTCTTGGATCCTCTCTTTCTGAGACTCTGATTCTGATTTTCCGTGAAGTGTGGTAAGGGGAGTCTGGTGCCTTCTGAGGAGAAGACACCCCTCTCAGCTTGAAAGTCAAGGGTCTGAGGAGAAGACACCCCTCTCAGCTTGAAAGTCAAGGGGGAACTTGGTTGGGGCTCAGGAAAAAGGAGCCTAAGGAGCACTTGACGCCTGGTTTGTTAGGTTCTGGTTTGTTTGGAATTGAGGTGTTTCCTGGGGACTTTCAGTGCTAAAACAAGGAAAGTCTTAGGCAAAGTAGGACCATTCCGTTACCCTGAGAGGTGTCTTGCCTTCCTCAGGTGTGGTTTTCCTTCAGTTTCTTTCCTTACCTCTCTTCTGACTGAAGGAGTGTTTAGAGTTCCAAAGCTAAGGTCAGAAGGTCACCCTCAGAGAAAGAAGGTTCCAGTCTAGGTCACTGAGGCCTATTTCGGGCAAAAGGAATTTTTAGTCTAACCCATTTAGTGACTACACTGAAGTTTGAGGTGAAAGCCTGAGCTGGTCAAGTGTTTCTTTGAAACTGTTCTTCAGGCATTTATCTCCCTCCAAGACCTGTGGGGTACGGGTAGCAGGAAGGGGGACGCTGATTGGTGGTGGTGGTGGGTCAAGGATTCTAGGATTTGTAATCCTGATGGTGTATAGTTTCTCTTCAAGGAAAAAACTAACGTCTCATAGCAGTATTTAAAATTATTTTTTGTGTATTTTTCATCATTTTTTTATTCATTTAAAAAGTATCAGTTATGAAGGGGAAAAAGCTCATTATAAACATTATAATTATATAAATAAAAACCTTATAGAAGTATGCAAAGTAAATGAAAACCCCTTTCCCCACAGCCTTCTCATCTGTAATGTAAGTTTGATTTGTAGACCTAATTAGCCTTTTTATACATATGCAAGCATCTTTATAATAGGCTCACATGCATATTGTAGAGCTTTTTATTGAAGTGTACATACAGAAGAGTGTACTGCTTGATGAATGATCACAAACTGGATGTCCTGTGGAATGTTCTGGAAAACATGTCCTATGGAATGTTCTCTATGACCTGGGTGATAGTTACATGTGTTTATTCAGTTTGTGAAATTCACAGTGTGAATGGCTAGAAGTGGGCATTAGGGGGCGCTTCAGGAGTTCTGGACTGTTCTGTGACATGGGTGACGGTTAAATGGGTTCGTTTTTTTGTGATAATTGATAGAGTGTTAAATGGCTGGAATTGGCATGGGGGGGGTT
Organism: Acinonyx jubatus; assembly: GCF_027475565.1. Classification (NCBI taxonomy): domain Eukaryota; kingdom Metazoa; phylum Chordata; class Mammalia; order Carnivora; family Felidae; genus Acinonyx; species Acinonyx jubatus. The sequence goes on along the minus strand of NC_069389.1, from coordinate 108,194,553 downwards.
CTTCAAGAGTTCTGGAATGTTCTATGTTGACCTTGGTGATGCTTACATGGGTTTATTCAGTTTGCAATAATTCATTGGGCATTGGGGAGTATGGAAGTGCTTCAGGAGTTCTGGAATGTGCTATGTTGACCTGGGTGATGGTTTATGGGTTCATTTTTAGCAACTGTATATTATTCCCTTGTACAAACATTCCATAATTTATTTAACTAATCCTTAATTGATGGTCATTTAGGCTGTTTATAATTTATTAGTATACACATGTAATAACATACATTTATTTTTGCTTCTGTAAGTATTTCTGCAGGAGAGATTTTTAGAAATGATAAATTGTTGGGTCAAAGGCTGTGTGTATTTTAGTCATTATTTTCCTTTTGAAAAGGTAATATAAGTTCAGGGTAAAAAATTCAAATAGTGACATGGGCATATAGGGAAAAGTCAGTCTTCCTTCTGCCCTTAACCCCCCAGTTCCATAAGGTCCTTCCTCAGAAGCAACCGGTGTTACCAGCTTTTGGTGGCTTTTTTCCAGAGACAGTCTGCATTGCATACGTATTTGCATATTTTATAGGCACTGCTTAAAGCCACACATCCACCCCGCCAAGATTTTCCCAATTTATAATCTCTCCTATAGGGTATGAGAGTTCCCATTACCCACTAGAGATGATTCAAGGCTTCTAGAAAGATTTGAGTGAAAGAAACAGATTTTATTAATTCATTGGAAATACAGGTTTCAAAATTCTACAGGTACAAAAGAGCAGTGAAATGTCCCCCTCCCATCTTCATCCCCTAGCCACCCTAGCTTTTCTTCCCCCAAACAGTTGTGTTTCCAGTTTCTTGTGTGTACTTACAGAGAGTTTGCATATGCAAACAAATGCATCAGTATTTTTTCCCAAAATTTCACACAGGCGATAGCATTATTTTTATGAACTGTTACTATGTATTCCCCCCCCGCCACCTTCTCCGCCCACCCAAAGTAAAACCTTTGTGACTTATAATAATAATTGTTCGTTTTTTCTCATGAGTCTAGGGGCAAGCTAGAAGGTTCCACTGATCTCAGTCGATCAGTTGAAGAGTCATCTGGGGATCAGTTCGTCTAGTATGGCCTCAGCCGGGATTATTCAGCTCTATTCCACAGGGTCTTTCACCTTCCAGCTTGTTCTTATTGTGGGGTTAGGGCTTCATAAGAACAGAAACCACAGGCCTCTGGAAGCCTAGGCTTGGATCTGGTGCACTGTAACTTCTGTTAAATTTTATTGATCAAAGCAAGTCACAGGCTAGCCCAGATTCAAGGCCTGTAAGGAGCTGTAAAGTCACCTTGCAAGGGATGTGGGTTTAGGGAAGGGAAGAAGTAAGTTATTTATTCCATCAAACACAATGCTATAGGTAGGCATTGTTCTGTACCTTACCCTTTTTTCCTAACAATGTATCCTATATTTTGAAGATGACTTCGTATTAGTCCTCAGAGTGCTTCGTCGTTTCTTTTTCCTTCCAAGATTTTATTTAAATTCAAGTTAGTTAACATATAGTGTAGAATTGGTACCAGGAGCAGGATTTAGTGGTTCATTGCTTATGTATAACACCCAGTGCTCATCCCAACAAGCGCCCTCCTTAACGCCTGGCATCTATTTAGCCCATCCCCTCACCCACCTCCCCTCCAGCAACCCTCAGTTTGTTGTCTACAGTTAAGAGTTTCTTATGGTTTGCTTCCCTCTCTGTTTTTATCTTATTTTATTTTTCCTTCCCTTCCCCTATGGTCATCTGTTTTGTTTCTCAAATTCCGCATACGAGTGAAATCACATGGTATTTGTCTTTCTCTGACTGACTTATTTTGCTTAGCATAATACACTCTAGTTCCATCCAAGTTGTTTCAAATGGCAAGATTTCATTCTTTTTGATGACTGAGTAGTATTCCATTGTGTATGTATATATACCACACCTTTATCCATTCATCAGTCGATGTCATTTTTTTATTCCATTTGATTTTGCTAGTTCCCTGTTGGAGGAAATTTTGACTGCTCCCAATCTTGTTATTACCTAACATTGCTGCAATGAATAACATTGATCATATGTCAGATAAATTTCTAGAAAGGGAACCACTGAGACAAAGGGTATGTGTATTTGTAATTTTGACAGGTATGGCCAAATTCAATTAAATATTTTTTCAACTTTTTACTTGGAAAAATGTCAAACCTATAGAAAAGTTGGAAGAATAGTTCAACCAACACCTATATACCCTTCACCAAGATGAAACATTTTGTTCAGATTTGTTAAGATTGAACATTTGTTAGCGTTTTGCCACCTTTGTTCTCTCTCATGCCCACTGTCTCTTCCTCTCCACTTTCTCCTCCTCTCCCTCCTCATATATACACACATATTGTTCTGAACCATTTGAAATTAAGTTACAGCCATCAAGGCACTTTTTCAAACACTTTTTCATCCTACATTGCCTAAAAACAGAGAGGTTTGCTTACATAATCACAATTTTGTTAGCATACCCAAGAAATGGAACATTGATAAACATAACTTTATTTAATTCACGGTCCATATTCAAATTTCCCAAATTGTCCCAAAAATCTCCTTTAGAGCTTTTCTTTTTTTAATTGAGGATCCCAAATTCAGGATCAAAGGTCACGCAAATTTACCTAGGTGTCATGTCTCTTTAGTTTTCTTTAATACAGGACAGCCCCCCACTTTTTTTCATCTTCCATAAAACATTTATTTTGAAGATCCTGAGCCAGTTATTTTGCATAATGTCTTGTAATTTGGATTTTTTAGACTGTTTCCTCAGGATTAGGTTCAGTGAAACATTAGATTGAACATTTTTGGTAAAAATGCCACCACATAGGTGATTCCTATTGCACCACATCAGGCAGTACATGATGTTGGTGTCCCGTTGGTGATGCCAAGTTGGTCACTTAGTCAAAGTAGTATTCTCCAGATTCTTCCACCACCAAGGTCCTCTTTCCCCTTTGTAATTAACGGATTAGCATTTAAACAGTATGTGTGACCGTGGACATGTCCTGTTCCCTCAAAACTTGAACCAAATAGTTTTCATATTCATTGGTGATGCCTATCTGAGTCAGTTTTTTTTAAAGTTTATTTATTTGAGTAATCTCTACACCCAACATGGGGCTCAAACTCATGACCCTAAGATCAAGAGTCTCATGCTCTTCCAGTGCCAGCCAGGTGCCCATGAAGCAGTTATGTTATTTTATTTTATTTTAATTTTATTTTAAAGATTTTATTTATTAAAAAAAATTTTTTTTAAATGTTTATTTATTTTTGAGACAGAGACAGAGCATGAATGGGGGAGGGTCAGACAGAGAGGGAAACACAGAATCTGAAGCAGGCTCCAGGCTCTGAGCTGTCAGCACAGAGCCCGATGTGGGGCTCGAACTCAGGGACCATTACCTGAGCCGAAGTTGGACGCTTAGCCGACTGAGCCACCCAGGCACCCCTAAAGATTTTATTTTTAAGTAATCTCTATACTCAATGTAGGGCTTGAATTTACAATCCTGAGATCAAGGGTCACATGCTCTACCGACTGAGCCAGCCAGGTGCCCCCCGAATCAGTTTTTAAATGGTAGCTGCAAAATGATGTTCTCCTAATTCTCTCATTCCTTCCACATTTGCTAGTGACCATTCTGTTAAAGAAAGCTGCACCCTTTCTTTTTGCATATCACTTCAAATTCTTTTGTTAAATTACTATTCAATGTTTATAACCTGTTGCTATTATTGTACTGGTGCATGAACAGACAGATCAATGAAATAAAGCAGAAGGTCTGGAAGTAGACCCAGGTATATATAAAAATTAAAAAAATAATAATGTTTATTATTATTTTTGAGAGAGAGAGAGAGAGAGAGAGAGACAGAGAGACAGACAGACAGAGCATAAGTGGGGAAGGTGCAGAGAGAGGGAGACACAGAACCTGAAGTAGGCTCCAGGCTCTGAGCTGTCAGCACAGAGCCCGATGCGGGGCTTGAACCCACGGTCGGACTATCGACGGGGAGATCATGACCTGAGCTGTAGTTGGACACTCAACCAACTGAGCCACCCAGGCGCCCCTGAAAACTTAATATATAATGAAGGTGGTACACCCAAATCATTGGGGGCAAAGATGACCTTTTTAATAAATACTATGGGATAACTGGATAGCTGTAAAAAATAGATAATTTGGCTCCACACCTCACACTGTATACTGGAATAAGCTCCCACCTGAATCTAAATGTAAAAAATAAAGCCATACAAGTACTGAAAGAAAACCTGGGTATGGGGAAAGCCTTTCTACGTATGACTCCAAATCCAGATGGAATGAAAACGATGGATAAATTTCAGCCACATAAAAATGAAAGTAAAAACCTTTTGCATGCATGGGAAAAAAGACACATAAGCAACGTCAAAAGCAAGAGAGATCCAAGTATGATTTTGAAAATACGCAGTCACCTTGACCATGTGGCTCACTTGGGGAGAGGGGTGAATAACCGAATGAAGAAATTACTGGTTCCTGTCACTTAATACTTGAATGAATGACTGGGTGAATAAAGTGGAGGCAATATCCATATTTTCATTAGTTCCCTCTCTCCATTCTGTTTCGATTCCTACCCAGTTTTTAGAGCAAAATCTCTCTTAATTTTTCTCTCGAATTTCCCATCTCTTGTCCTTTTGTTAACTAAACTAAAACTTTAAGCAAGGCCCATAAGCATAAAATCAAAAAGTAAGAGAAGTTGCAAGTTTTAAAGGGAATTTTAGATGCTAACAATGAACAGTACTGGAACATGTCCTCTTTCTTATCTTCCTAGAATTGTTTTCTCAGGCACCAAAACAAGAAAACTAAAAAGTTGTCTCTTGCTAAGATCCTGCCTACATTTGTTTGATCTTATTGCTAAAATTGCTTCCCAGAATTTTGTTGTAAACCTACAACATTTTAGCTTTCCTTTTGTGAGTTAACTTGTTACTCTAACAACCATAACTTCGGTTCTTCAAGAAAATGCATTCCAGGCACCAAAAAATAAACACATCAATAAACATTTGCTGTGTAACCCAACTGTAAGTTGGGGGGGGGGAGGGCTCGGGGGAGGGGGACATGCATGTTTCTGAGTGCCTGTGGATGAAGTTTGCTAATGAGCCCTTCAGCAGTTGCACTTTCTTTGCTAGGACTCGAAATCCTCCGTGTGTTTTTCTATTACACTTAATTTTTTACCATGTAGAATAAGGCTTTCTTCAAATGCTGATTTTTACCTCAGACCTTGAATGAGTCACTTGATTTTTCAAGCCCAGAAAAACAGGCTTTCCTCCAGATACTCATTGTAAAAGGAGCCTCTTGGTAGTAGATCCTATTTTCTCTAATATTGCAATGATAGATTGATCCAATAAATGTTACTTGGAAATTTTGCTCAGTTGAAAGGTACTGTAGAAAAATCACATGGATTAGACTATGGCAGTTTGAGTCTGCTACAAATGTGTGCGTATTTAGTTTTGATAGCCGTATATAAATAAGCACACTGCCTGGCGGCAGTTGAATACAGTAAAACAACACTCTGCAGGGTTTTATCTTCAAGGCTCTGATGAATGTGAATACAAATTAAATTGGGACAACAAAGGGTTTGAGGGTAAAGTGAGGTAGCCAGAACGTAGTGTTAAAGTGCTGTATGATCGTTGGAGAATAAATGAAAAGCAATGGAAAATAGAAGAACATTTTAAAGTGAAAATAAAAATCACCATAAATACACCAGGTAGAAATAGCTATATGTTTGTGGGTTTTCTCTCCATAATTGAGTTCATACTCTATCTAGACAGTGTTTTAACCTATGAAAAGGCTTAAACAGTGAGAGCATTTTTTAAAGAAACGGCCATCCAGGGTATTTCAGTTTTATGGGTTCACACACTACTGTGATGAATGGTTTGAGAATCTGTGTCCAGAAATTAATTCACAGAAGTCCTGTTTCAATTACCTGCAGATGTCAGTGTGGATCTGAGTGTGGTTCAACAGTTTGTTCCAGGATTGGGGGGTAGTTGAAGTCCAGTTGTGAACCAGTTGCTTGTTATACAAACACCAGTGTAGTTTGTATGAGAAATATGAACCGCGGGGGCCTTAAGTTGCCGAAATTTCTTTTTACAAAATGTCCATAAGCACAGATGTATTCTCTGGTTACAGACTTCACAGAAGATTATACCCTCCTTTTTTTCCACCCCTGATTATTTGACGAGGCTTTCTTAAATTTGTTATAGTGCAAGAGAAGTGGAGTTGATGTATTTGGACTTATTAAATTTGACTTCAACCCACATGGCAAGTCTCAGGGATATATTATGAGCTGTGTTGGTTTACTTTCTGCTGTTATCATATATTTAAACACAAAGTTTAAAACCAATAATTTCAAGTCTCAGAGAGCATCCTCTTTGCCATTCCTTCCTGTTTCCTTCTTTTCTACATGATTCTCCTCTCCTCCAACTTCACAACATAAAAAGTCAGGGTGTTTATTAGGCCAGGAAATTGTCAGAGAGACTTGGGATGGCTCATCGTGGCAAAACCCTGTTCTTTCTTGGGCCATGACACAAATCTAACATCTGTTTCATAAGCTAGCAAGCTTCCTCTCAGCTATAATTTGCTATATATATTGGTACATAAATTGTTGGTAGCTTATGTTTACCTAGCAACAGAATCTGTTTAGCAGAAGGCTGTGGGAAAGGAGACTTTCCTTTTTCTTCCTTTTTATTTTTTTTAAAGCAGTTTCTTCATCTATAAATTTTCTTCAAGTGCAAGAAAGGCAGATATAGTGGCCCAAACAATCTGCCTTTTATATCATTTTAACCCAAATTGCTTAGTAAATGCTTACTTTGGAGATTCTTGTTGCCACTTTGATTACCTTATATATAACTAAATGGCCTCTTTTAAATTTGTTTTTCTTTTATAAGCAAACTTTATACAAATCACTGTGAAAAACTGTCTTTGACCTTGTAGCTGTCAAAGATCCCTGAGATTTGGGACTACTCACCTCTGTCCAGTGTAAATTTCTCCTGTTTCCCAGTGTTCTTAGCATCACTTATGCATTTTAGATGTTGAATATACATTTCAGGAACATTGATCAGGAGACAGAGCAAGACGAATACTGTATGGTATCACGTATGTGTGGAATCTAAAAAAAAAATGCTGCACTCATAGGAAGAGTAGAATGGAGGGTAGCAGAAATGGGAAGATGTTGGTCAAAGGGTACAAACTTCCAGTTATTGGATGAATAAGTTCTAGATACCTAACGGACAGCATGGTAACTGTAGTTAATAGTAGTGTGTTGTGTACTTGAAACGTGCCAAGAGAGGAGATCTTAAGCATTTTCACCAGAAGAAGTAACTGACCCCCGCTCCTGCACAAAAATCCATGGATAACTTTTGATTCCCCCCAAATTTAACTACCAGTAGCCTACTGTTGACCAGAATCCTTACTGGTAACATAAAGTTGATTAACACATATTTTGGATGTTTTATGTATTATACGCTGTGTTCTTAAAATGAAGTAAGCTAGAGGAAAGAAAATGTTATTAGGAAAGTCACAAGGAAGAGAAAATACATTTACAGTACCGTCCTGTAAAAAAGTCTGCATATAAGTAGAGCCCCACACAGTCCAAACCTGTGTAGTTCAAGGGCCAAATGAATACACCTCAATAAGGCTAGGGTGGGGGCAGGGGAAGAACGTTGGTCAGGAACTAGTTGTCTTTAAGTTAAGTGTGACCAACTCAAGCACCATGCACTGTGTTGTCTGCATTACTTTAATTTTCCTTTAGTTGACTGAGCTGTATATTTCTACCTGATCACTTTCTTAGCTTTCTCATTAGCAGAGCAATGTGTCTGCTGAAGAAAAAAAAAAAGGCCAAAGGGAGAAAACAAGTTCTGACTTCCCTTCACATTAGTTATAGACGTCATCCGCTGTTAAAGGTTAGAGTGTACTTTATGCGTTCATTTTGAGAAGGGAAGGAGGTGTTGTCCTGTCAGCTTCCTTCACACAACACCAGGGTGTAATTCGCTGCAGGCTTATGACATGCTATTGCCTTTGTGCAAGTGACTGCTTTTCCATTTTGGTCTACAACTATAGTGTGCTACGAAGTGGCAATGTGGAGGTTACCGACTCACCTCTCCCTCCATAAAAAGGAAGAAGAAGAAATCAAAAGGCGAAAGAACTTCTATCCCATCTTGAGACTTTGGAATTAGCCATAAGAAAGACTATGGCAGAATCATTATATAGACAAAGTTCCTTGGGCCAGAGCCTTCCCATATCTTTCATTTTGTAGTCTTGGTTTCTGCCTCCTTCAGTCCCTGACTCTTCACGTGCCCAGTGTTGTGAGGGACATGGGAGTGAACTAGGATGGGGAGGTAGATTTCTCTGCACTCATTGGTTAAGTGGGGGCATTCACTGATATTATAAACATGCATGCTGGGTGCTCTCCCAGTAATGCCAGGCATATAGGTGAGAAATTAGCATCTTGAGCCATGAGATTGAATCCATTTTCGTGGGGCCGATAGTTAACGGTGAACAAGGGAAGATGAGCTCATCAGAGGAGGGCTGGCAGAAAGAAGAAAAGAGGACAGGGCTTTGGGGACAGGAGGGATACATAACAAGGATCCTGGATGAATGAATGATCAAGGAGGGAAGCTCATTGTCTCATCTTACCAACACTTCAGCAGTGATGCTGTGCCAGGGACCGGAGGTTAGAGGAAGAGGTTAGAGAGAAGAAATTTTAAGAAGGTGATGACTGAAAAAAAAATGGTGGCAGATACCCCAAAAGTCTTTGGTGGCGTCATTTCTTAAAGAAGGTATAGAAGTCAGATTGCAGAGGATCGGGAAAGGAATGCAGTCCTGAAGGCAAATTTCCATTCTAAAAGTATGACAGAGGGGCTCGTGGCTAGCTCAGTCAGTAGAGCTTGCGACTGTTGATCTCAACGTTGTGAGTTTGAGCCCCACATTGGATGGAGAGATTACTTAAAAATAAAAAAAAAGTTTGGTTACATTTAGAGACTGGTAGCTACAAGGGTAGGTGGACCAGTGTAGGTAGTTGGTACTGTTGTTGTGATGAGATTGAAGAACCCATGGGGTAGGTAAGGAATCAGAGGATCCTACTGATCATCACTATCCACTAGAACATTCTGCAGTTATGGAAACATTCTGCCTCTTTGCTGTGCCATACAGTAGCCACTGGCCACACGTGGCTACTGAGCACTTGAAATGTGGCTAAGGCAATAAGCTAAACTGAATTTTCAATTTGATTTCATTTTAATTTATTTACATTTAAATTTTTTTAAGTTTATTTATTTTTGCGAGAGAAAGAGACAGCGTGAGCAGGGGAAGGGCAGAGAGAGTGAGAGAGACAGACAGACAGCCAGAGAGAGAGAGAGAGAGAGAGAGAGAGAGAGAGAGAGAATCCCAAGTAGGCTTCACACTGTTAGCACAGAACCCTACATGGGGCTCAAACCCATGAAACCATGAGATCATGACCCAGGCAGAAACCCAGAGTCCTACCCTTAATCAACTGAGCCGCCCAGGCGCCCCATTAATTCATTTACGTGTAAATAGCCACTTGTGGCTGGGAGCTACCAATAGGACAGTGCAAGTCTCGAGGGAGAGGATAAATGTGGCAGGAGAAAGGTGGAAAGGGATGAACTTTAAAGCAGAGAGGGAGGGATAACTTTGAGAATCTTGAGAGAAAAGTCTTCATGCGGTGTGGGAGATACCTCGCATGTCCAATTGCTTTAAAAGAGTTCTGGCCCATAGCTTCAGTTTTTTTCAGCAACCTTTGTCAAGTTCATCTACTAAGCATGGGGAGTTGGCAGATAGAGGCCTGGGGGTGGGGGCTGAGGAGAAAGAGTAGAATATTCACAGCATAAGGTGTGTAAGCCGCAACCAGCCGTGGTGGGAGCCAAGCTGCAGTTGACAGAATGAATTTGTGGTGGGACATGTCTAAGGGGCTTGGTCTGGGCCAAATTTGTACCGGGCCAAATGTGTGCAGTTCCATATAAGGTTCTTTTTGGACTAAGACGTGAACTAAAAGGATCTGGAAAAGATTATTATGCAGTTTAGGCTTAGAAAGTTACGTTCAAGTGTATCTTACTTATATTACTCCACCTTACACGTTTCCTGATACATTTCATTGTTGTTGTTGTTGTTGTTGATTTCTGGTGAATTCAAGCCTTGATAGTATAAAATGTGTTTGAAAGAATCTCATCAGACAGGTTGGGCCCCTTCTGCCTGGGTCGGGTTTGGTGAGGGTAATCTGCCAGATTGTTCTCCTCTTGGAAGACTTTTGGGGCAGCTAACTCCTCTCTGGTATAGGAGTGGCGGTGGCGGCTCCTGATAGCTATAAAAATTGCAGCACTGTGCAAACTCATTGCTATTTAACACCATTTCCAGATTCCTTGGGGGGGTGGGAACAAGAGATACTTATGGCAATAGAGACTATTGGTGGGAGAGGAGAATTAAAGCAATGGGCAGATAGGAATGGAAACTGATGAGTGAAGGCTTTTGTGTGTGTCAACAACATCAAAAGAATTATGAACTAAAGAGAGTTAAAAAATGTTTTTTAATGTTTATTTTTGAGAGAGAGAGAGGAGTGGGGAGGGGCAGAGAGAGAAAAGACACAGAATCTGAAGCAGGCTCAAGGCTCCGAGCTGTCAGCACAGAGCCCGACGTGGGGCTCGAACTCACGAGCCGTAAGATCGTGACCTGAGCTGAAATCAGACGCTTAACCGACTGAGCCATCCAGGTGCCCTAAGAGAGTTTGTTTGTTTTTTTTTAAGTTTAGGCACAGACAGGTATAGACAGCAGTTTAAAATCTATTTTTGTAATAGAAGTATCTCACCAAGTCCAGAATTTTAACTTCAGAAAAAAAGCACATATTCTGGCTAACTAGTCTATCCTGTGGATATTTCTTCATAATTGATTCTTTATTGTGGCCTAACATTCTTGGAGGACACTAGTTTATGTCAAAAACCCATGACAAATAACCCTGATTAGAACTTCCTCTCACATTAAGATTTAATATGAGCAGGAGCACCTGAGTATTTCGGTCAGCTAAGCGTCCAACTCTTGATTTCGGCTCAGGTCATCGCAGTTTGTGAGTTCGAACCCTGTGTAGGGAGGGCTCTGTGCTGACAGCGTGGACCCTGCTTGGGATTCTTACTCTCCCTCTATGTCTGCCCCTCTCCTGCTTGCACACTCTCTCTCTAAATAAATAAATAAATAAATAAACATTTAAAAAATAATTCTTAAAAAAAGATTTAATGTGAACACAGTGTGTTTCATTTAATACATTCCAGTGGCCATAAAGGGGCAACTTGACTAACCTATTCTCTAGAATTCCAGCCAGGGCTTTCAGGGGAAATAAAGATGTTGGATCCTCACCTTGCCAATATCAGGTCTAGGTAATTGTCAGTTGTTTCATCCTTCGAGAAAGATGATCTGCTATAAGATATCAAGACATTCCCCCAATTTAAGTCCTCATATCAGAGTATTTCAACCTGCCTAAGTAATCCCAATAGCTACAACCAAACGAAATTTCCAAATATGGGGATACACTCGTGGAAAGGAGACTCTGGCATACCACTAAGGTATAAGCAGTAGCTCAGAAATTTTAGAATTTCAATCCATTCATTCTGGGCATTTGTTAAATACCTTCCAGGAACTCCTAACATTGGTGGTGAGGTGGGGAGAGGATGGAGATTCAAAGGTGGTATGGGATGTGAATCTAGTCCCCAAGGACCTTGTACTCTAGTTGATTTGAAGCTTCTAAAGCAACTTGAGAACAGTTAGTTGCTAAGTTACATAGTAAGGACCAGAAGGTTGACTAGAATATATCCCCTTAAAGATAAAAGATGTGTGATAGCTTGCAAAGAGCTGGGGACTAGCACGTCAAAGGCCAGTTTTATCATTAATTGACTGTATCATCTTGGCCCAACACTCTCTAGTTCCTCAGTTGGTTTTTCTATAAGATAGAGATGTTACAACCTACTAAGCTGGCTTCCACGGAGGGCTGCTTTGAAAGTTCAACGAGTGGAATTTTGTAGGTGCCCGTCTTGCCTGGGGTGGGAGGCCATACTGGAGAATTCCTAAAGTCCGGGATAAGTCTTCAAGTCCTCCTCGTAAGATTCTATGATTTTGTGGTAGCAAATGTGAAGCACTTTGAAGAGTGTAACGAGGTATAAAAGGTAGCATCTGTGTCATCATCATTATAAATACTCCTTGTGGGTTCCCAGAGGCTGATGTTCTCCCTACCTCTGCTAAATGGCCTACCCCACAGCACATTTCCTGACTTTTGGCCAGGGTTCTCTTCCTGACCTTGGAATGTCTCTTAAAAATTAATAAGCTGAGTGAACAGCAGAGAATTTCCCAAGGAGGTCCCCACTATTTCCCCACTCCCACAGACATTTATTTTCTCTTCCTTGGCAGAGTATAAACTTCACTACAGGCCACTGAACAAAATAATGTCTTCTTTTAAGATTGTTAAGCTGAGTGACCAGGCAACTCAAAATACAGCGGGGTGTTTCCCAGGGAGGTCAGGTCACCGCTATTCCAACCTTCTTCCACATTTATCTTCCCTTCCCCATCCGAATGCAAGCTGCCACGTAAACCCCTGGGCAGACCCTCTTTTGGCCTCCTGAAGAGTCCAATATTAGCCCCCGGAAGCAAGCACCTGAACAGGGCACTCTTGGTGCCTATTGGCAACGGCTTGATGAGAGGTTTCCTTTAACTCTAGATGGTTGCTGTTCCACCCCACCTCTCCCAGTGCATGTCATTGTCCTGATTGAAAAGGCCTAAGGGCAAGGCTTAGAAATGAGTTTAAGCCGTTAGTTATACATCAACTAAGGATAAAGTCCTCTGTGCTGCTGTTACACTTACAGCCTGCTCTGTACCATTCTTTACCATTCCTTTTGACTTAGCATATACTACCTTGGATCGCTTATAATTTTTCCAAAGCATATGGCATGTATCCCTTACTAAAACCCACATAGCCCCTTGAACATTGAGCACAATGTTCTGTATACAATATTCACTTGATTTGAAAAACAAATTCCAAGTAATGTAGAAAATATGATCTTTCGAAGTATTTACAGTCCAAAAGAAATCATACTGCTACTAATCCAAGAAACTTGGAAGTCTGTTCACTTCCACCTTTTCACCTCAAATAATGCAGATGGGTTTAACAGTCCACCACGTCTCACTAATGTTAATGTATGGTTACCTCTGGCAGTCGGCACCAGGATCTAGGAGTGGGGTTTGGGCATTAGTTAGCTTTGCCAATGACTGTGATATATCATCTATTATATATATATATATATATATATATATATATATATATATATATATATGTATATACACATACACACACACACACACATACACATATAGGCTTTCTGGACAGAAAAGGTGTTGGGTCAAATCCAAAAACAGCACTGAATTTTCCTACTCTGTGCGCAGCAAGGAAAATGAAGGCCAAGGCGACCACAATCCTATCTACCCTCTATATCTGCATTTACCAAGATGTTTTTAAAGTCCTTGATGTTAACTCCAGAGAGGCAGTGAAAATGGACCCAAACTGGACAGCTGTAAAGGGTGCCTTTCTGTCTCTTGGGACAGTTAGGCAGCCAGCCAGTCTGGCCAGCTGCAGAAGAAAAGACAACCTGCCCAGGGAGACCAGGCAGAGGTCAGGCAAGGAACCAAAACTGTTCTGCAAGAGGGGTGGGAGTTTTGAAAAATTAAAAGCAGGTCAAAGAGGAAGCTAGCGATGGGAATGGAACCTTGTGGCATAGGCCTATGGCTATATACCTTCCAGAACAGGGCGTCATGCTGAACTCTGCAAGTAGGCCAGCCTCAGCTTTGTCAGTGTATGGAGTCTTCAACCTTGGCTTAGATGAATCTTAGTTTCTCAGGCTGCTTCATTTTAAATTCAACACAAACATTAGGGAGGTGAGGAGGGAAACCGATTTTCGGGCCTCCTTAGCTCCTTCTGAACCTGCAGTGAGTGTTTTTTCACCCAGCACCTTCAAACAAAGGGAGAGCCATGTTAGCTTCCTTCTGGGAAAGGAAGGAACTGGGCTCACTGTGGCTTGGGTCGTGCTTGCTACTGAGGCATTAATCAGGGTCCTGACAAACCTGGAAAGGGCTGGTTTCCTCTTCATGTATAGAATCATAAAGGGGGCACAACATTCAAACAAAAGGCCAAGGAAACCTCTCCCAAAGATCCTATCAACTGCCGTTATGGACCAAGAAGTCTGGCCAGAAGGGAAAGCCCATTTTAGAAAAGGACCCTGTTTTTCCAGGCAGTGACATTCCTGTTACTCCGGATATGACTATAGTTCCAAAGAGGTCACTGGGGTAGACCTTAACTTCAACTAGCTCTTGGGGAGTGGCCAATTATTTGTGGTAGGGTTATTTTTCATTATCTCTAGCATTAGGGAGCACGGATATCCTATGCTTAAAATGGTGGTCCATTGTGGGTTGATATCCTACATCGATTCTACCTCTCTCACGTTGTTCACCACAAGTGTAGTTTCGAGGATTGCTTCCAGTTTCACTGGGTGGAGCCTAAGTAATCTAAGCCAATCTTGGTAATGCTGTGCCCCTGGGTGTCTCAGATCTACCTGGCTATGACGATTCATTTGGGAATGGGCACATGACCCAGTTCATATCAACGAGAGAGGAAAGAATGTTCTCTGTGGGCTTCTAGGAGAGTTTCCTCAGTGTTTAAGAGGTCAGTATCCTTCTAATCTGCTGCCCTGTGTGGAGGTGAGGTCGGAAGTGCCACGTGGTCTCCCGTGAACTTGAGGACATAGTCAACTCGGGGAGGAGAGCAGAAAAAAGGAGCTATGGCCACAGTAATCCCAGTATTCACTCTGGACTTGCAGCCTTGTGGGCCCAAACCTTTCTCATTCAGCGGGGTAGATGGTGACAAAAGAGGCTGGCTGGTCGCTGAGACAGGAAATCCCAGATCATCCATGGGGACTCTGGAAGACTGATCTAACTGGACTCAGAGGAGACTGTAATTCAGAAGAGCAGTTTATTCATTGACAGTGGAAGGTTGGCCTTTCCAGTGCTGGAATACTTGTGTCTTCTAACTTCCTTTCCCACTATTAGGGTACCTGGGAAACGAAGATGGTAGTAATAATAGCCACAATGGCAAATAATAATAATAATAATAATAATAATAATCATCATCATCATCAGCCTAATTTGCCCACAGTTACATAGTTAGTAAATAGCAGAGCACTGGATTTAGACTCTAATCTGAGTCCAAATCCCAGACTCTTAACTATGAATTTATCTAGCCCTTGGTGGCAATCAGGAGGTTATTATGATTAAGGAAAACAATAGCAAACTTTTACTGTGCTCCTGCCATATGGCAAGCCCTGTGCTAAGCACTCCACACATATAACCTAATTGACTCCTCATCAGAATCGAGTGGGGGTAGGTACTATTATGATTATTTCTGTTTGAGGAAACTGAGACTTGGAGAAGTGAGGTAAGTCCCCGAGGCCACGTGGGTAAAATACATGGTGGGGGTCACTCGGTCTGACTCTAAAGGAACCACTACTTTTGGGGGAATCATAACCAAGGGAGGAGAGAGAGAGTAGTATCTGGATTGTCTCCTCTGTTTTGACCTAAAACCTACCTTTGTGATGGCCCGAAGAACTTAGGTCTGCTTCTGTAAACAGTGCCGCGCACTTACCAACAACTTCTTCTGATCCAGGTTTTCTTAGGTAGTATCCACACACAGTTACCAAAGACTTTTGTCACTACCACATCAAGATGACCAATTTTGCATCAGTTAGCCTTTTAAATTGACGCCTTATGGTAGAGAGTTTAGAAGCCGTTCTTAGTCTTTTGTCGATTTGGAGACAGTACCCTGGTCTCAACAGCACCAAACAGTTGAGAGTTTTCTCATTACTGTCAGTTTCAGAGCGTGACATTGGCTGCTGCCGTTCCTACCTCCCAGGAGTCTCCCTTATTTGTATCCGGTGGACCACTTCTTACGATCTTTGGCATTTTTGTGGTGTTGAATTGCCCGTTCTTGCCCGAACCATGCATCTTTGCCCTGAAGTATGTTTCTCTTGGTTCTTTATTTTGGCCTTTATTTTCTAATTTAATTGTTTGCACTGTTCTATGTTTGGAAGTCTTCTCTCCCCCAACAAAATGGCAGACTTCTTGCAGGCATCACCCGTGTTGTCTGCTTCCTACACATTCCCCGCAGCACCACACAGAATGTTGAGCACGTACTAAGCATTCAGTGAATGCTGATGGAATTGAATTATGAACTATTGTCTCATGTTCAGTCTGTCCTCAGGGGCTTTTGGTTAGAACATTTGGCCGGAATGCCATACAGACAAAACTGAATTAGGAAAAAAACATGCAATAGATGTTACAGTCAAGTCTTAGAATTTCACATTACCTAATGTTTTTTTAATTAATTTTTTAAAATCCCACTGTAGTAAACCTACAGTGTTATATTTATGTTGTGACTTCTTTTCAAATCAGTTGGTTATGATCTGGCCTCATAAACATTGCCTTTCTTTTTGTATCTCCCAGGTAGGCATTTTCTTCTTTTTCGCCCCTTATTTCACATTTTCCCCTCAAACAAATCCTTGAGTGAAGTTTTTCTTCTTGCTGAAGAAGTCACTGTTGTGGCCATCCCGTAGTGGCCTAATTTGGAACATGTGCCATTCAGTTCTGTCTTCACTTTTCTTTTTTCTCTCTCTCTTTCATTTTCCTTTGCGTTCACAGCTGCGTGTAGATGGCAGCAGCTCAAAGGTGACAACAGAAACGGAGGGCTCGGCCCTTGCTGTTTCTTCCACGCAGAACAGAGCACGCGCATGTGAGGATTTGAGTGCAGGAGGGGACCTAGAGAAGTCATCGATTTTAACCTGATCTGACCCCTTAAGGAAGTCAGCACCCAAACCATCACGAAAACTTTGTTTATTCCTACTGTGGACTTCAAAACCTCAGGGTTGGAAGAAGACCACGTTGTCTTTGCTCCACACTGCATACCCCAGACCGTGTGGCCACAGTCCCATATTGTAGGTGCCTTAGCAGGGCTAATGGGCGAGGGGCTGCTCCATGATGGAGGACACAGTAGGCCTGTCTGCTCACCTTCAGTCACGAGGTGTCCTTGAACTAGAGATCAGTAACTGGATTTAGGCAGCCGTGGCCCCCTTTAAGTAGACATGTGTGAAAGCTGACTTTCATGAGGATGGAAGAGGGCCTTCCCTGGCACCCCATCCCCTGCCCTACGCCTCTCTGCACCTGTGACCGAAATCCCCACCCTGCCAGCTTTGTTCCTCACTAATCCCTGCTGAGGGAATCTGGGCCTGCTCTCCACAGTCCCTTCCATCTGCACTTGGCTTTTGTCTTGAGTCCACAGTCCTGGCAAGTACTGACTTCTTCAAAGCCAGCGTGAGGGGAGTGCATGTTCAAAATCCTCGCCGGGGGTTGGAGAGGGTGGAAACTGGAAAACACGCTCGTTTTGGAGGCATCTCATTCTTTTGGGAAAAATCTGAAACGTCCACTGGTTCATTGGTTGTAAGCTGCCAAGTGTGTTTTTTGTTTGTGTGTTTGTTTGTTTGTTTTTCAAGACCGAGGGAACTGTCTTTAAGTGTCATTCTCAACAACACACGAACTACATGCCATGCTTCTCCTGCCCACTGCAAAATTTCCAGATGAGGTGGAGTTACGGTTTGGCTGCTGCTTGTTGTTGATCGCAAAAGGCTTACAGCTGACCCACCCTGAGCAGAAGTAAGGTATTGGTCTTTCTATCATTACCCAAAACTTCCAGACAGTTCCAGTCCTGGAGGTTTGTTATCCCTTAACTCTCCTGCCACCTACTTCAATGAAAAAGGAAAATCTGAAAATGGGTATCTGCTGGATATTCTGACCTCATGTCTTCCAAAGTTCCCTCACCATGCTTCAGTGGAAAGAAAGACTATGAGTATACATTTGTTAGGGGCATACGTTTTGATTTGGTGAAATGCCTTCTTTCCTGTTGTGAAGCGAGGCTTGAATATTAAACAACGAAACCTCGTAAAGCCAGCCTCTCTTTACTCAAAATGGTGGGTAACTGGAACCTGGATTATTGAATCATAGATTTTTTTTAAGGGAATGACTTATTGAAGTATAATACACACGTAAAAAAGTGCACAGATTATTAGTGTGCAACGGGATGGATTTTTACAAAGTGAACTTACCCATGTAACCAAGTACCCCAATCGAGAAAGAGAACACCTTTCCTGTATTAATTTCCTAGGGCTGCCATGACAAATTACCACAAATTCCATGGCTTACAACAATAGAAATGTTTCTTTCACAGTTCTGGAAGCCAGCAGTCTGAAATCAAGGTGGCAGCAAAGCCATGCTCCGTCTGGGGAATCTAGGGGAGAATTCTTCCTTGCCTCGTCCAACTCTGATGGTTTCAGACCTTCCTTGGCTTCAGGCCGCATCACTCTGAATCTCTGCCTCTGTCTTCACAGGGCCCTTCTCCTTTTTACCTCTCTTCTCTGTCTTCTCCTCTTCTACCTCTTATAAGGACGCTTGTCACTGAGGGCTCAGCCAGATAATCCAGGATGATCTCATCTTGAGATCCTTAATTTAATTACGTCTGCAAAGACACCCTTTTCCCTGCAGAAGTTCACATTCACACATTCTGGAATGTGGATATATCTTTTGGGGGGCCACCGTGCAACCTACCACACCTCCTCATCGCTCCCAGCCACTCCCTGTCAACACTAACCACTGTCCCGACCTCTCACGGCATAGACCTGCTTTGCCTGCGCTTGAGCTTTATTTAA
Source organism: Acinonyx jubatus (assembly GCF_027475565.1). Classification (NCBI taxonomy): domain Eukaryota; kingdom Metazoa; phylum Chordata; class Mammalia; order Carnivora; family Felidae; genus Acinonyx; species Acinonyx jubatus. The sequence continues at coordinate 108,175,742 of NC_069389.1, read as the reverse complement.
ATGGAACCATACAGGTCTGGGCTCTTTTTGTGTCTGGCCGATTTTGCTCGTCATTGCCCTTGTGAGATTTATGTACACGTTTGCTTATAGCTGTAGACCATTCGTTCTCATTGCTGTATAGTATTCCACTGAATGACTGTCTCAGTGTCCATCCATTCTACTCTTGCTGTGCCTTTGAGTTATTATCAGTGTTGGCTCTTATAAATATTTCCGTGCCATGTGTCTTGGAGCATGCGCACGTGCATTTCTGTTGAGTATATTGGACTGATATTAGCACGCTGGCCTAGTAATTCTGAGTGAATTCAGCATTTTTATAAATATTTATAAAATATTTATAAAATAATTATAATTATAATTATAATCCTGAGTACACTCAGAATTATTGAGTCCGAGGTTGCGCGTGTTCAGCTTTGGTAGATAATGGCAAGAAATTACAGAATTGTAAAGTTGGAATGACTTTTGGAGATCAAGACCAGATGCCTCCCTTAAATAAAACGCAAATATCCCAAATGCAATTAATTCAAAGTCCACTCTTTCCCCTGGCCCCAGACCTTTTGAACTGGGCGGGTATTATTACAATTGTCCTTCTGGCTGGGTACGCCATCAAGGTGCTGGGCCCAAATCACGTTCATTGCCTTTGTCAGATCACACAAGTGAAAGACAGCTTGGTGGCACTGGCCATGGGGGAGGCAAGAAGCAGTTTGGCCTCCTGTTTGCTCCAGGAGTCAGCTGTCTCAAGATCAAATGTTTCAGGCAGGCCCTTTCATCCTCCCTTGTGTGGGCCGAGGACTTAACGTGTGCCTAGTAAAGAGCATTAGACACGAAGCTTTCCTTTAAAGAAATGGATGTTTCAGAAGAGTGCCATCTCTTGGACCCCGAGCTATGGAAAGCCAAAGGCAGCTCAACGTCAAAACAGCAACTTAACAAGGTGGCTCCTGCCACCCCCCGACCCCCACCCCACGGTGTTATTTTTCAAAAACCATTTAGTGTAATTACGCCATTGCCTCATAAAGTTGTTGCACCAGGAACTTCAGTTTCCCCAGGAAGAGATGAAAATAAACTGAACGTTTCATGTCACTGTTCCCACGATTCTTAAAAAATCGTGTTTGTCTTTAACAGCATGATATGAAACATCTCTCATCGATAAAGTATCGTTTTACTTCAGGATAACAAGGCAATGGAATCTAGAATGACAATTTTTATGCGCATTTAAAAAATGAATTCTTCATATAGATAGATTACCAGGCACGCTTGACTCCAGCTATATTTTCCCACATAATTATTTTGCTTAAATCTCCTAATTATTCCATTCTGTTGAATACCATCTGTCCTGCTAAGGGACAATTTGTGTCTAAACAAATCAACAGGTTTTGCGTCATTGTCTAGATATGAGGGAGAAGCAGCCCCCAAACTATACTCTGGCAGTTGGGTGGAAATTAGCAGAGGTCTAAATCCCACATTGGGAATGCCTCATCTCTAGCTCCCCTGGAAGCTAACTTTCATAACTTGTAGAGCCTAAAACAAAGCCAAATGAATTTTGGAAAGGTCAGTGGGAAAGGGATGGGGGTGGGACTTTCCCAGAGAATGTTTGAGCCTCTGCTCCATGAGCTATCTGGTCACCCAGGCAGCTTATACTTCTCAGGGAGGGTGGAGGAGAGGACAAAAGCCATTCTGTCTTGGTACCTAGGTCTGGGATGGGGGTGTGGACACCTGGGGTTTGCCCAGTTGGCTTGTGGGCAGCCATCTCATCCTGGGAAAGTACTTCTCCCTGAAGCCAGTTTCAGGCACCCCAGAGCTCCGGTGCTTCTGCAAAGGGCCTGTAGATGTTGCCGTTAGCACTCTACCTTCCAACAATAATTGACCTTTCCCCTTTTTTTTTAATTTTCTTTTTTCTCACCCTCTCTGTCTTGCTCTCTCTACTTACCCCCCCCCACTTAGTTTTCCCTTCATATGTTTTTTTTTTTATTTTTATATGCTTATTTCTTCCCTCAAACATGTGTCCAAGAAGCCCCTATGGCTCTCAGGGTTAGAAAGGAAGTGAAGTTCGCTGGTCTGAGGCTAGTCAGCAGTTCTGAGAAATCAGTAAGTCCCGGGAGATCCTTTTCCTCCCTCTATGATTGTATCAGCCTCCCTCTCCCCTGCTTGTCTATGTTATTGTATTGCCTTTTTATACATGTTCACTTCTAAATCAGCTCATTCAGAGACTGGAAGCATCTGCCTTCAGCTAATGAACTGATTTGATTTGAAGCCCCATCAAAAGGGACCAGATGAAGGAGTGGAGTAGACTGTCCCCCCCCCCCCCCCCCCCCCCCGACCCCAACCCCCTGCCTCATTTCCCATAGACGGAACTGGCTCCTTCAGAGGCCTTGGTGTGATTAGAGACTCCGTGTCCCCTCCCCCCATGGCCCCATGCAAAGTCAGGGGGAGGGGTGATGGAGCTCGCCATTATAGTGTTGGGAATTGGCAGCGCTCCCAATCAGGTGGTGGGGCCCATTAGCACACACACATTTCCCGGACTCTCCCCTGGCCCCTGCCCAGAACCCCAGCAAGCTAATCACAAGGCAAACGTGTGTGCCTGAATGTCAGGAGTGAACAGGCAGGTGGCTTGCTTCAGAATTAGCCTGCGGCATCTCTTTCTCTTAAAAAAATTTTTTTACATGTATTCATTTTTGAGAGACAGAGAGAGACAGAGCACAAGCGGAGGAGGGACAGAGAGAGAGAGGGAGACGCAGAATCCGAAGCAGGCTCCAAGCTGTCAGCACAGAGCCCGACGCGGGGCTCAAACTCACGAACCGTGAGATCATGACCTGAGCCAAAGCTGGACGCTCGACCGACTGAGCCACCCAGGCGCCCCGCAGCATCTCTTTTTCTAACTGTCATCCAGTATTGGACATGGCAACCACACCGGTTAACACCCCAGATCGGCTTGGGATTATGAATGGAGGGAAGGGAGATCCCCATGCAAGCAAGCAGCTGTCCCCTTGGTTAATTATTGGGATCCACAAGCCCATCCCCATTGCCAGGGCTCCAGTGTCGAGATGATGAAATAGGTGATTAAGGGACTTGGAGGCCAGTCCACACTGCAGCTTTGTCTGGAGTGTTCCAACGACAAGTGTTATTAGTCCACTAATCATAACATTGCCTGCAGTGGAATTTCCTTGGGAAGGAACGGGGCAGAGCCTCCAAGCCAGAGGGCTGCGCTGCATGAAAATACTAACACATCACAATTGGCTGTGCTGTGGGAAGGCGATTCCAACATCCAATTCAGGAAATAGGTCACCAGGCTGCTAGATGCACTGTTATTTTGATTTACTTCCTTAGAGTCTTGCAGTTTTTATACACTTCTCTCTGGGTAGAATCAAACTCCTCCGAGTTAGCTGGCTTCTGGATTGCCACACAGGGCAAGATACAAGCAGGTTCTGCAAACAGAGCCTTGTGTTTTCCGTGGCCAGATCTGCAAGACCACTTGCTTGTGGGACTCTGACAGGATGCCCTTCAGGTTCATTATGCTCACCTTGACTCCTTCCTGTGGGGTCTCCCGGAGGTCTGAGGCCATGGCTTTTAGGAGCCTGCAGCTGTGCCTGCAGACAACAAATGTTTAGAGAGAGGATGTAGAGATACAAATGGGTTGGAGGGCGCCAGAGCCTTCTCACTAATGAGCATAGCGAAGCTTCCATTTCCAAGGATCTTGGGAGGACGAGATGTACTCATTTGGAGTGTCACGCTGCCAGGGCTGTTAGTACCAGCTGTCGGATTCTGGGACCACCCTGTCTGCGGGGTTAGGGGCTCAGCCAACTCTGTCTTTTATTCTATATCTCTGGTCACTTGGGCCTTAAGAAGCAGGAGTCATGGGGGCTCTGGGGCTCTGTCACCAAGCAGCTGCCTCCTCTTTCCTGGATCAGTCTAGAGTTCCCCCGGTTTTTCCTAAACCCAAGCAGTTGTCCGCTGCCTTGGAGTGTCAGCAAAGGGTATTTGTGGGTCCATTGGTATTTGCAGATTTCACATCAGGCAAAAGCTTATATTTCTTTCTTTTTTTTTTTAAGGTAGACAGATGGTCTGACACTGGGGGCTTGGAACTTACCCCCTGCTCCCTTTTTGTCTTTAACCATTCAACTGCTGGGTATTTCTGGACTTGTAACATCTTTCTTGGTACCCAGAGACGTGCTCTACTTTATTGGGGCGTAAACTCCGGGCTCCGGCACAGGTGCTCGGAGATGCCCTCCCAACACAGTCTTTGAGGTGGTAAAGGGTTCCAGGGGTTCTTTGGGGCATTGAGATACCATGGGAGGCTTTGAAGAGGTCTCTCGGAAAGTACAAGAGGGCTTACTCGGCTTCTCTTCCTTTCCTTCCCTCCCCTCCCCCTCTCCCTCCCTCTCTCTCTTCCCCTCTCCCCCTCCCTCCCCCACCCCCATTACACCTTCCCTCACCTATCTAGACAAATAGTAAGAGGGAATCTTTGTGATCAACTCCCCTAATATCCTCCTGTTTCTTTGCGGGTCTGGCCTGGAGAAGAGTTTCACTGCCTTTTAAAATTACAAGTAGCCCTTTAAACATCCTCTCTACCCTTAGGTTTTGTTTGCTTGTTTGTGCTGTAACTGTGTAGAGCAGAGATTGCCACACTGAAGTGACTGGAGTCGGGTTTACTGCCCCCCCCCCCAGAACTACCACATGGTGACTGCAGACGTCACCAAGACCAGGAAAGAGGGGACTCCAGAACCGTGAGAACAAGTGCGGAGCAGCGATACAGCAGACAGCAGTGCCGAATGGCCGCGAAGGCGCTGATGTAAGCCGGCCGAGTTTCATTCCCAGCTGGGCCGCTTCCTAGCTGTGGGGCCAGGCCAGTTCCTGAGCCCCTGCTTCCTACCCTCCGGAGGAAAACAAGAGTTCTTTGGCGCAAAAGGGTTGGGAAGGCTAAATGAGAAAATGTAGGTGCCGGTGCTTTGTTAGGTCAGTCCTGAAAATTCGCAAGGTGGCCGCTAAACATTGACTTTTGTCATTATGAAAATCACCTCCCTGGCTCCCTAGTCCCGCTTCCTGTTGAATAACAACTGAAGGACCCACAGGAGCCACCCCCCCACCCCCATCTGAGTCTGGCGACTTTTGAGGCTCCCTTTGGAATGGGCCGGCCCGGCGGTCCAGGGGGTGGGAGGCAGGGAGGGAGGCAGGCATTATTCTCTGGGTTGCAGCTGTAGCAGCCAGTACAGTATCCCCCACATGCCAGATGAATCAAGCTGAGGGCCAGATCTGGGCTGTGGGCCAGAGGCTCCCCACCCTGATTTATAGTGTGGACAGAGATGTGGGTGTTTTGTGAATATATTTTGATGATGATAAAAAAAGAGAGAGAGAGAGAGGGAGAAGAAGAAAAAAACACCCTTCCTAAAAAATGTGCTGAGGGAAGGAGGTTCAGGCCTATCTGTAAGATTAGAGCAGCTTGACCGTGAGCAGGAGGAACTCGTAGGAAGGAGGCCCTGTGGAAGAGTGGCCTGTGATAGGCAAGGCCCCTTGAAACGCAGTGAATTGTGAATGAGGCCCCTGTATGCCAGCCATCGGGGGCACACCAGGCCTGCTGTCCCTCCGCAGGTGTGGAGTGGGGGACTAAGCCTGCATTTTAACTCCCCACGTGCAGGCCCCACAAGCTGGGACAGAGAGCACTGGATTTGCTGGGCTCCGGGGAGAGCCCTGGCTCCCATGCTCCCCTGGTCTAACACTTCTCCAGAAACCAGCCAGCCTTTGCTTCGGGGGGCAGGGGTGGGGGGGTCAGGCCTAGGTCATTGCCAACGGGCTGGGGACAAGAGGCTACGTGTGAGAAGTTTGCCCTGGATGGCGCTTGGAAAAAAAACCACATCCAGGGTTTATCCTCAACCTTCAGCCCAACACATTTGAGAGGGCTCCCAACTCTGGGGCCGAGAGAGCAGAGTGGAAGCAGGGAGGCCCAGCAGGGGCTGGGAGTGCGGGCTCCTTCCGGAATGTTTCCCCTCCCAGACAAGGCAGAGCCAGGCACAGCCCCCCTTGCTTTGCTCAGGAAATGTCAGGCACAGCTGTCCCGGCTTACTGTATTTCATCTGAGAAACAACCTCAACCAGGTTCCCTAGGACTCCTACAGATCTCTGAAGACAAGAGATGTATTTCCCAGAGGTGACACTGCTGTGCAGACATCATGCTGGGGTGCGCAGCGCTTAAACTCACACGGGTCTGCAAACATTTTTTCCCCGAGGGCAGGGCAGGGAACACTCTCATGCCAACAACCTGTAGTATCTGACACGTACGGTCTGTTGGTTTGGGTTTGTTTTTTTTTTTTTTTTCACTTCCTCACCTCTCTATGCTCCTGGCCTGGGGCCTTCCAGTCACGTCAGGCCTCCTCTGGGTACCTAGTACCCCTGCCACCCACCATGCTCCTTTGTACCTTTAAGCTTTCACTCTGTCTGCAACCCTCTCACCCCTTGATGATCCAAAGCCTCCTTGTCCAGTTTTTGGAGGAAACAGCCCCAGGCTCCCCCTGGGGCCCCCATTGTTGCCGGACCCAGTTCTTTGGGTGGGGGGGAACACATACTACCTGTGTGCATATCCTCACAAACTCCAAATTTACCAAAGAAGTCTAAAGGAGAAAGGCGAGCCTCTCTCTGTTTGGCTGCCTCTCCAGACCCAGCTCAAGTGGGTGTTTTTGGAGCTTTGCCTGTGATTTTTTTTTTTTTTTTTTTTTTTTTTTTGCACACACTCACCTCTTTTATGCGTTCACTTCATCAAAACACGGATTCACCACACCCGCAAGGCCAACCCTGGGTTACTTTCAGAACCTACAGGCTTTTCCCCATCAGATGAAGCTTCTCCTGTGCTGAGCCCTGCAAGTTCTCTGCTTGATATTGGGAATGAAAAATAAGACTCCATGAGAGGACCTCCAGTCTGTATCACTCGGGGCTGGCTCCTTTGCAGGATGGTGAGAAGCCCCCTGAAAATGAAATAAAATGGCTTCTCAGGCTCTTCTTTTTAATTTCCCATTTCCTGCCTCAAAGCCCAACAAAGGACTTGTGTGTGTGTGTGTGTGAGTGTGTGTAACCATGGCCGGAGAGCGCACACAGGATCCTTGTTGTGCATTCACTTTTCCCGGGAGGAAACCGAAGCGGGTGTCCTGCCAGCTTGCTTGGGATGTCTTTTCCTAACAGTTTCGTTTGACGTAACCAGAAAGTTGCATCTCTGACTCCGTCCTACTGCCAACTAGATGCCCACCAAAAAAAGCGTGTTCAGTTGATGTTTGGGAGACTGCGTATTTCTAGCAGATAAGGGAGCCTGGGGCCATTCTGGTTTCAGGGTGCTGATGCTTCATTCTAACAAAGGTCAGGGTTTCGTCTCCCCCCCACAGTGCTGCTTTTGGATGATCTGGCTCCAGCCAACCTCAGTCGCTGCTTTGGATGCCCCTACCTCAGCATTTGGGAGCATCTGCTAGGGGCGAAGCTTCATAAAGATTGAGTTTGCTTTGAGATCCTGTTAAAAATGGAGTAAGCATCGTGGGTACATGCTCATCGCAACCCTGGGAACAAACTGTTGGCTAGGAGTATAGCGGGGTCCATTTACAGACCAAATGTGCTAATTATAAATGGTTCTTATCTTGTCATTAAACAGATCTGGCAGGCCTGGGGCTTGGCAGCCCTTGGGTTAGCTATTAGTTCCATGCTACTGTACCGGCTGGGCAGTCATAAAACTGTATCTTTTTGAAGAATGGTCTATAATGTAGACTAGCCTCCTCTGCACCCATTAGGCCAAATTGGTATGACTTGATGGTCCAATCTTGGGCTGCTCAGATGCTGGATTTCATTTCTGCCCGGAGCTTTAGGCAGACTGGAGGGACAGTCACCAGGGTTGTGTGCAATGTCAGGGAGGAGACTCTGGCCCCCAGTTCCCCACCTCCTTTGGCCTCACTTGCCTTCTTGCTGTGAGGCAAGCCCTCTAGCTCACATACTGATTTTGTGTCCCACTCTGTCAAGTCCTGCTAAGGATTGAACTGCAAGTTGGAGGTTAGTTGGTAAGAGCCTGGGGCATCACAGGCACATGTGCATATTAACAAGACTCTAAGGGGACAAAAAGCCTCCTGGGTAGAGGCCACAGTGCTAGGATGAGAGCTGATAGGGTAGATGGTTTTTTTTAATGTCTATTTTTGAGAGAGAGAGAGAAAACGTGAGTGGGGGAGGGCAGAGAGAGAGGGAAACACAGCATCGGAAGCAGGCTTCAGGCTCTGAGCTGTCTGCACAGAGCCCGACGTGGGGCTCGAACTCACAGACCACGAGATCATGACCTGAGCCGAAGCCAGACGCTTAACCGACTGAGCCACCCAGGCGCCTGATAGGGTAGATAGTTTTGTATTAAGTTTCCTCAGACGACAATGAGGACATTTCAGGCTTCAGGAAAGACGTGATTGAGAAAACCGGGTGTGGGGTGGACCAGTCCAAATAGCCCAGAAATCCCACCAAATAGACCACACTGAGTCTCCTGTCACGTGGTGCCAGTCTCTCTGCTCCACCCTGGCAGCGGTAGAGAACATTTATGAAGTACCAGGTGGCTCGTGTGCCTTTGCCAGTTTAGGGACGGGTCCCTGGGATGGCTTATAATGTAGACGAGAAGGCTGAAGGCTTTACCCAGCATTTCTAAAGCTTTATTTGGCTTTCATTTTATTTAAATATCCCCCAGATAGAGAAAGGGCCCAATCTTCTGCTGATACAAAAACATAAATTTGGTAATCAAATCCAACCATTGTTCATTTATTCACTTTTACATGCACGTTTTGAGCGCTCAGTATGTGCCAGGCACAGGGCTTAATATATGACAGGCAAGTAAGATTATATTCCCATTTTTGACCAGGAAACTGAGGCTCAGGTGCATTATTCCAGGTCACATAGCTCTGAAGTGTGACCCCGGAATTAAAACAGGGCATAGCAAAGAGAACAGATTCCAAGGTCAGACTGTAGGGAACATTCTTTGTCTTTGTTTTAAATGTTTTTTTTGTTTGTTTATTTTGAGACAGAGAGCTAGCGAGCAGGGAGGGGCAGAGAGAGAAAAGGAAAGGGGGAATCCCAAGCAGGCTCTGAGCTGTCAGCACAGAGCCCAATGTGGGGCACGATCTCACGAACCATGAGCTCATGATCTGAGCCAAAATTGAGAGTCAGATGCTTAACCAATTGAGTCACCCAGGTGCCCCAACATTCTTTGTCTTATAGAAGGATATATGAAATTAAAGGATGTTTAGTTTTGTAAGTGTTCTCTGGAGGGGAACCTGGCCCACCTAGGACAACAGCTCTAGCTCAGCCGGGAGATTTTAGTGTAAGGATATAGGGACAGGAGCCATCAGTATATAGAAAGCATGTAAGATCTGTGGAGAGAAGGAACCAGCCAGAACGACTCGCTCAAGGTTATACAGTCATCGAAGGCAGAGCCGAGCCCAGACAAGACCTCTTTCCCCACACTACTCCCTGCAGCTGGGTGGAAAAGCATAGCTCTCAGCTGCAACCTCCATCCCTCCCCTTCCCCGGGAGGCTGCCCCAGCCTTCCCCCAACCTGCTCCTCAGTCCCCTTCCTCTTACTTTCAAACAGGAGTCGTTTCACAGGTAGCAGTAACAGTATTGGCAATCAGAGGAGTTTGTGCTGAGTAGCATCTCAGAGCTAACTGAGGGACTTCCAGGATAAACAGACAAGTCTGGGGTTTTCATCACCACCTCCCCTTGAAGAACTTCGCTCCAAAGGCTCCCATGTGAACGACTCTCCTTCTCAGAAATTCAGTGCTGTCTGTGAGGATGTTTGCAGAGCAATAACTGTCATTTGACCAAGGCTGGTCCTGTCCAAAACAATGACATTTGTCTATTGCTGGTCTCTACCTGTTCCTTTCTCCTTCATGCAGCCTCAGGCCCTCATGCTCCTGTGTTTTTCCCTTCTCTGGCCATGATGGCATCTTACGTTGCCTATCTGTATGGGCACAATGAAAGCATCTCTCTGGAAGGAATATCACAGTGGCTTATGCGCTCTTCCCTAGGCCATCGTTTCAGGGTACGGGAACTTAAGCCCAAGGAATAGATCGTTATCAGTGGAATTTCAGGCGTTGGCCAGCAAGTGGGAGGGTTGTTAAAGGGATATTGAGAGAAGGTACCTTTCTGGCACTTCTGAAATCATACTACTGGCTCTGGATGTCAACTCATTTGGTAACTAGTATCTATACCTGGAAAATTCTCAGAACTCCTGACATGGTCAAATGGAGAGAGCATGGGGGAGGTCACATTCAGGCTCTGCCACTTACCAGCTGTGGGACCTTGCTTAAGTTATTTAAGTGTTTGGTGCCTCAATTTCCTCATTCTATAAGACAAGATAGTTCTAGGACCTAACTCTCAGGGTTCCTATATGGATAAAACTAGGTAACTTGAATGCATACAAACACTTGGCATGGTGCCTGGTAAAATGGGAAACACTTAATGAATAATATTTAGTCTTGCCATTCCCTTGTTAAAGCTGCCTTGTCCCTAGGTCCCTGAACTATGTAGATCACTCTGGGTGAACTCAGTTCAACTGGAATTATTGAGTATCTGCTGTGTGCCTAGCCCTGTGCTGGGGGCACTGTGAGTAATATAATAAAAATCTATGAAGGAGAAGCTACTTTCAAGAACCATCTTCGGTGGGATGTTTTGAGCTTCTTCCCTCTAGCAGCTAGGTGGAGAGGCAGAGCAAAGCAAAAGGTTTAAGCTCATGGGCTCTGCTATCAGGCAGACGTGTGTTCATTTCTGGCCTCCACCTCTCGACCATGGTGTGACCTTGGCAAGGCTCACTACCTTCCCATGCCTCAGTCTGGGCATGCCTTGGTTCTTTATCTGTAAAATGAGCATCATAATTACATCCTTATACATGGTATGCCCATAAACATAGATTCATAATTATTGCTTTATGCAGTTGTCTTTTCAATCAGGTGGAAAAAAAGGAGTTACAAAAATACATTAATACCTTTATATTTACCCATAAATATTAATATTACATGCACTGGGCCTCTTTCTTTCTTTGTGTGGATTTGAGTTACTACCTAATGTCCTTTCATTGCAGCCTGAAGGATGCCCTTTGCCATCTTTCCCCTCTTTTTTTAATTGAGGTATAATTGACATATAATATTGTATTAGCTTCAGGTGTACAACATGATTCAACATTAGCATATATTGCAAAATGATCACCACAGTAAGTCGAGTTAACCCCTGTCACCATACATACTTACAGAAAAAGTTTTTTCTTGTGATGAAGAATTTTAAGATCTACTCTCTTAGCAACTTTCAAATATGCAGTACAGCCTTATGAACTATAGTCACCATGCTGTACATTCCACCCCTTGACCTGTTTATTTTATAACTGGAAGTTTGTATCTTTTGACTCCTTCACCCATTTTGTCCCCCGCCCCCCACCTCAGGCAACCACCCATCTGTTCCCTGTATCTGTGAGCTTGGGTTAGTGTTTTGGGTTCTACATATAAGTGAGATCCTATGATATTTGCCTTTCTCTAATTTATTTCACTTAGTATAAAGCCCTCAAGGTCTATTCACGTTGTTGGAAATGGCAAAATTTTATTCTTTGTGTGTGTGTGCGTGGCTGAACAATAGTCTCCTTCATTTGTAAGGATAATTTTTCCTGGATATAGAATTCTTGGTTGACAACTTTTGCCTTTCAACACTTTGAATATATCATCCTACTGCCTTCATACCTCCCTGTTTCTGATGAGAAATCAGCTGTTAATCTTATTGAGGATACTTTGTATGTGATGACTGATTTCTCTCTTGCTGTTTTCAAGATTCTCTCCTTGCCTTTGGCTTTTGACAGTGTGCTTATGATTTGTCTAGGTGCAGACCTTTTTGAGTTTATCCTACGTAGAGTTAGTTGAACTTTTTGGATATGTAGATGAATATTTTTCATCAAGTTTGGGGAGGTTTGGGCTATTATGTCCTCAAATGTTCTTCCTGCTTCTTTGTCCTTTTCTTTGGAGACTTCCATTATGTATATGTTGGTACATTTGAAGGTGTACCATGAGTCTCTCAGGCTCTGGTCATTTTTCTTCTTTTTTCTTTCTGTTTCTCACATTGGATATCAGTATCTTCAAGTTTGCTGACTTTTTTCTTCTGCCTGTTCAAATCTGCTGTTGAAACTCTCTAGTAAATTTTTCATATCAGTTATTGTACTTCTCAACTCCAGAATATCTATTTGGTTCTTTTAAAAGATCATTTCTACATCTTTATTGATACTCTCTATTTATTGAGATGTCATTCTCACGTTTTCCTTTAGTTCTTTAGACATGGTTTCCCTTAGCTCCTTGGATATATTTCAAATAGCTTTGTCTAAAAGGTCCAACATTTTGGCTTCTTCAGGGACAGTTTCTATTGGTTGTTCTGTTTTTTCTTGGGTATGGTCTATTTCTTTGCAGGTCTCTCTCATAATTTTTTGTTAAAAACTGGTCATTTTGAATATTATAATGTAACTCTGGAAATCAGGTTCTTTCTCCTTCCCAGTTTTTTTGTTGTTGCTGCTTGTTGTTGTTTGTTAGGTGACTCTTTGAACTTCCACCAGAGCTGGTTGGCTCTCATAGTTACACTTTACAAAGTATAGCTCCGCCTACTGTTTGCTTTGGCTGAACCACAACTCTTGATGAAACTTGAGATGAGTCATTGGGAGAAACAAATTATAAATATTAAACTTGCCTTATGCGTCTTAGATCTCAGCTGAGCAACCTCTTTTCAAGGAACTCATAAATCACAAGGCCATCCAGCATTCATTATCTGCCTTCATGTCAGAAAAAAAAAATAATGAGAAATGATCCTGTTCCATTCTTCTAAGAGGGTGAAAACAACTGCCCTGAAGAGAATAAGCCACAGTCTGGAAAGAGAGTTGAAATCTATGTCACCCAGGATATACGGCCCCAGCCCTCTCCTTCCATTCCTGATTTTCCCTACTTTTGAGGGAAGGGGAGCACACCCCTGCAAACTGGAGTTGGCTAAGTCGTATAGTGTTGCCAGAGATAGGTTCTCTCCCCACAGCATATGGGGGCAACTTTAATGGCAATCTGGAGGCAATCAGAGACTGGGGCAGAAGGACTGGAAATGTAGCCCCAGGAGCATGGTTAGAATATCTCCAGCACTGTAGGTGGAGTTGGGGAGGAAGAGAAAGAGTGAAAGGGAGATAGGCAATGGGAAAAAGAATGGTTGATAAATTCTGTGCCACTGGGACAGGCTTACAGAAAGAGACAGTTTGCTTTTTCTGATTCTATATTTTCACCACATAGTTTTTATTTATTTATTTTTATTAAAATTTTTTTTAATGTTTTATTTATTTTTGAGAGAGAGAGAATGAGAATAAGCAGGGAAGAGACACAGAGAGAGGGAGACACAGAATCTGAAGCAGGCTCCAGGCTCTGAGCTGTCAAAACAGAGCCCGACGTGGGGCTCGAACTTGTGAACTGTAAGATCATGACCTGAGCTGAAGTCGGACGTTTAACCGACTGAGCCACCCAGATGTTCCTATTTATTTTTATTTACTTATTTTTAAGATTTTATTTTAGTAATCTCTACACTCAACGTGGGGCTCTAAGTTACAACCCCAAGATCAAGAGTTGCATGCTCTACTGACTAAGCCAGCCAGGTACTCCTCACCAAACAGTTTTTTAATATTGTTATTTGGGTTCTGTGATGTTCCCCAACCATCAACCTTGTACATTCATTTAACAAACATTTACCACATATCAAGTGCTGGGAATACTAATATGAATAAAAACAGGTCCCTCATGGTTATAGGAGAAATCACTATATAGAAAAGTACAGTATAGTGAGAGCAGGAAGGAAGACCAGAGAACTGGGAGCCCCAAGGAGGCCTGTCATTCCAGCTTGGAGCAGGGGTAGGAAGTAGGGTCCTGATAAGTTTCTGGAAGGAAGTGATGCTTGAGCCGAACCTCTAACCTTAAAGCACAAGAAGTTAGTTAAGTTTGGCAGGAGGAGCATGTGAAGGTGCAGGCATCCTAGAGAGAAGCAATAGCAAATGCAGACAGAAGCCAGAGAGAGCTTCTGGTACCTTCTGCAGTGGAAAAACAACTTTGGAGGATGGACATGTGGTGTATGGAGGGTACCAGAAGGAGATGAGATTAGAAAGCTAAATACGGCCAGATCATGAAACGCCCTGTGTGTTTTAAGGAGGCATCTGTGTTTTATCTTAAGGTTATGGAAGAGTCAATGAAGAATTTGCAAGAGAGTGACCTGGGTAGTTTAATAAGGTGGTTGGATGTAGAATCATATACTATTGATGTGCACAGTTGTGGCCCTTCTACCAGCAGCAGCAGCAGTATCAACAGGGAACTCATTAAAAATAGAAGTTCTTGGGGCGCCTGGGTGGCGCAGTCGGTTAAGCGTCCGACTTCAGCCAGGTCACGATCTCGCGGTCCGTGAGTTCGAGCCCCGCGTCAGGCTCTGGGCTGATGGCTCGGAGCCTGGAGCCTGGTTCCGATTCTGTGTCTCCCTCTCTCTCTGCCCCTCCCCCATTCATGCTCTGTCTCTCTCTGTCCCAAAAATAAATAAACGTTGAAAAAAAAAAATAGAAGTTCTTGAGCCCCATCCAAGACCTACTTACTCAGAAACTCTGAAGGTGGGACCCAGTCATCTGTGTTTGAACGAGCTCTCCCGTTGATTCCAGTGCTTACTCGAGCTGGAGCCCAAGACAGACTACCTAGGTTGGAATCCTAGCTTTCCCAGTGTATAACCATGGCAAGTGAGAAATTTTTCTGAGCCCATTTCCTCAGCTGTAAAGTGGGGATTATATAGCTGTTGTGAGGATTAAGTACATTAATATATGGGAAGTGCTTAGCGTCATACCTGGTCCTTAGTGTGTGAGCCATTATCACGAATGTTATTGTCACCCCAATTCCTTCTGAATGGCTGAAAGTTTTTATCCGACCTGTGGGCCTTAGTTCAGTGTCATGGCTCTTCTTCTCCCTTCCTATTCCTTCCCTCATATGTAGAACAATAACTATTAAATGTGTATTACAAGCAAAGGGGTGGTTGAGGGTAATCCACCTGGAGATAATTCTAGCACCCTAATGAGAATCCAGGTTTGCTGACTATGGAAGAGACAGAACTCAGGGTGTAGCCTTGGACAAACCCCCTTCCCCAGGCTTGCCCTCAGTATGTTCATCTGTGGAGTGAGGGGGTTGGAACAGATGCTTTTGGATGACTTTTTGAAATGTTTATGTATTCATTTTGAGAGAGAGAGAGAGCATGTGCACATGTGAGGGAGGGAGGGACAGAAAGAGAGGGAGAGAGAGAATCCCAAGCAAGCTCTGTGCTGTCAGCACAGAGCCCAGCCTGATGAAGGTTTGATCCTGGGAACCATGAGACCATGACTTGAGCTGAGATCAAAAGCTGGGCGCTTGACTGACCGAACCACCCAGGTGCCCCAATTTTGGAGGACTTTGATATTCAGTAGTTCTGCTGACCTTTAAATGTCGGATTCAGCAAACATTTATTGAGTGTTCTTTGAGGAACTTTTCACAAGCCTGTGAGATAGGTATTACTGCTGTCCCCCAGTTGAAAATGAGAACATGGAACCTGAGCTTGTCCCGGATTATAGAGCACCCAATGGCAGGGCTGAGATTTGAGCCCGGTCTGGCTGATTCTAGGGTCTAGGTCTCTTCTGCTTATTACACTGCCTCCTATGGCACACTGAGGCTTCCTTCAGAGAGATAAATGGGCTTGCCCAAGGTCACACAGCTAAGCAAGGGGCAGAGAAGGGACCAAAACCCAGGTTTTCTGACTCCAGGGCCAGTGTTTGGTCTACAAATCACAGTGGCCTCTAACAATGAAGGCTAACAGCATGCTAAGTGCTGGACAGATTAATGGCCCGCCTCTTGCCTACAGGCTCCAACAATCTAAAGTCAATAGACAACACACCAGCAGTGTAACGAACGACCGTGTGGCACAGAGGTCACCAGTCCTCTGCAGGAGCCAATTTGAAATGCCTAGAGGGGTCCAAGAGGCTTTGAGGTAGACTTCCTGACTGAGGACTCTTTCAGGAGCTGTTTGAAGGTGTTATGACAAGTAACATGCTGCCTTTCTTTCCAAGCAAGTAATGGATAGAGTTGAAGATCTCTCCATTCACCCCACTCCATCTCCAAAGTGGAGTGTGTGCAGGAAGAAAATATTAGAACTTCTGTTTCCATTGCCTCTGTATTTTACCACTTTAAAATTTCTATTTTCTGTATATGCTTTATGACATAAAACAGACACACTAAACAAACTCAGGAGTGTATGTTTATAATTTACAAAGTACTCATCCATTATTTATAAATAATTTTCTGGTTTTGTGTATATTATATAATGTCCATAATTAGTATATTAGTATGCAGTACATTAATGTAATTTGTAAACCAGCAATATATATGTATTTAAGTATATGTTCTTAAATATATAAATAAGTATGTTAACATTATATATATATATATATATATATATATATATATATATATATATATGATATTTGGAGATAGACTCAAACATTTTTCTAAACAGGGGTGCAGGGAGATAGGCACCACAGCTCACCATCATCCACTAGGAAGCAACATTCTGAGGCTTGCTTATATTTTGGAAGAGCAGAAACCCTATCGTCTTATTAATTAGCCATCAGTGTTTCTTGGTTCATTTGGCTTGGTCTAATTGCCTAGGCTGCATGCCGAGATTCTGGCAGAGACAGGGCCCGTGGCCCTGTAGGGTTGACGAGCATAAAATCCAGTAATAGGGGGTCAGTAACATCACTTTTGGTGCTTCCACACAAAGGAATTTCATCTTGTGACTTAAAATGTAGGAGAAAAATGTCATGATGTGGAGAGATGGTCTTTTATTGTAATTATAAGGAAAAGTAGTTTACAGTTACATTGGGATGATTCATATTTTTATTAAAAGAACTGCCCCCCCCCCAACAAATCGTGTATGTATGCACGGAAAAAGACTAGGAGGAAATAGCCCAACGTACTCATTGTAGTGTGCAATTGCAGGCATTTTTATCTTCTTGTTTGTAGTTACCTTTGTTTTCCAGAACTTTTGTAATCAGGAAGAGCACTCTTTTAAAAAAAATAAATAATAAATTGAGCCGCTGCACTTGAGAGAGATGGAAGCATCCTCTCAGTGCACAATGTAGACTTGCAGAAAGAAAAATGAGCCCTACTTGTTGCTGTTTCCTGCAAAAGGATGCTAAGGACTTGATCACATCAGTGCACGGTGAGGGCACCGGGGGAGAAATTTCTCTCAGGTCTCAGAACCAGGAAGAGTTGCACTGGTTTGCTTTAGTCTCATGGGTGCTGTGACTCATGTAACTCAATAGTCATCAAACATTTTTGCCCGAGAATCCCCTGTGATTTTCTTTTTATTTTGAAGTAATTGTAGATTTATGTGAAAGTTGAAAAAAACAGTACAGAGAGTTCCTATATACCTTTCACCCGTCTTCCATAATGTTAACGGACTTAACCATAGTACAGTGATCAAAACCAGGAAATTAACATTGGCACATAATACTGACTAAATGTCTTAGTTCAGGTTGCTATAACTAAGTACCACAGACTGGATGGTTTATAAGCAACAGAAATTTATTTCTCATAGTTCTGGAGGCTGGAGGTCTGAGAAATGGGTGTCAGCATGGTAAGGTGAGGGCCCATTTCTGGGTTGCGGACTGCCATCACATGGCAGAAACAGGGAGAGAGAGCTCTCTGGAGTCCCCTTTATAAAGGCACTAATCCCATTCGTGGGGGCTCCACTCTCGTGACCTAATTATCTACCAAAGTCCGTACCTCTTAATACCATCACGTTGGGGGATAGATTTCAATATACTAATTTTGGGGTGGGCACATTCAGTCTGTTGCACTAAACAGCAGAGTTTATTCAGATTTTCCCAGCCTTTCCACTGATGTTTGTTTGTTTGTTTGTTTTCTGTTCCAGGATCTAATCCAGGATCCTATATGGGATTGAGTTGTCATATCTCCTTAATCCCTTTCAGTCTGTAACAGTTCTTTAGTCTTTCTCAGTCTTTCACGACCTTGACACCTTTTTTTTAAGATACTGGCAAGCTACTTTGTAGAATGTCCCTCAATTTAGGGTTGTGTGATGTTTTTCACAATCAGATTGACTTTATGCATTTTTGACAAGATTACCACGTAAAAGTAAACTTTTATTTAAGTGCATCTCTTAATGAAATGGATGGGATTTTTTTTCAGGTATCCATGAATAAATATTGCTTTTTGCTAGAAAGACAGTACTCAGCATCTATTCCATTTCTAGTTTTCTTTCTTTATATACATAGGGACTGAGAAATCTTGTTCATAGAAATAAGAAGATGAGAGTTGAAAAGTTTTATTATAACGTGCGACATAATTCCATGAGTTCCTTCTGAGTTACATACCAAAAATCAGAGTGATCTCCCCGAGAAAACTTTTTTTCATTTTTTATTGCAGTATAATTCATATAGCATAAAATATACTCTTTTAAACTATAAAATTCAGTGGTTTTAGTATATTCAAAAAGTGGTACAACCATTACCACTACCCAATTCCAGAATATTTTCGTCACACCAAAAAGACGTTTCTCACACATTAGCAGTCCCATACCCGGCCCTGTCCTAGCCCCTCCCAGGCCTTGGCAACTACTAATTTTCTCTCTGTCTATGGATTTTGCTATTCTGGGCACTTCATATAAATGGAATCATATAACGTGTGGCCTTTTTTGTCTGGCTTATTTCGCTTTGCTTAATGTCTTTAAGGTTTATTCTTTTTATGGCTGAATAATATTTCATGGTATAGATATATTAAATTTCTTTATCCATTTATCAGTCGATGGACATTTGAGTTGTTGCCACCTTTTGGCTATTGTGAATAGTGTTGTCATGAACATTTGTATACACCTTTTTGAGTGGATATGTTTTCATTTCTCTTGGCTATATATACCTGGGAGTGGAGTTATTAGGTCTTATGATAACTATGTGTAACCTTTTAAGAAAGTGCCAGACCAGTTTCCAAAGTGTCACCGTCATTATACATTTCTGCCAGTAGCATATAAGCATTCCAATTTCTCCACATCCTTGCCAACGCTTGTTGTTATCTGTCTTTTTTTATTGTAGCCATTCTAGTGGATGTGAAATGATATCTCTTTATAGTTCTTATTTGCATTTTCGGGGTGGCTAATGATGCTGAACATCTTTTCATGTACTTATTGGCCATTTATACAGAGAACTGTCTTTTCAAATCTTTTTTCCACTTTTAATTGGGCTATTTGTCTTTTTGTTATTAAGTTGTAAGAGCTCTAAGTCCCTTATCAGGTATGTGACTTGCAAATATTTTCTCCCATTCTTCATGATGTCTTTTCATGTTCTAGATGGTAAAATTTACAGTATGACAGCTTTACACTTTTATGTAGTCCAATTTATCTTTTTCTTTTGTCACTTGTGCTTTTTGGCCAATTTAAGACTCCGTTGCCTAATCCAAGGTCACAAGAATTTATAGCTATGTTTTCTTCTAAGAGTTTTAGTTTTTATAGTTTTAGCTCCTAGTCTCTTGCCATTTCCATGTGAGTTTTAGAATCAGCATGTCAATTTCTGAAAGAAAAGCCAGCTGGGATTTTGTTGGGGCTTGCAGTGCATCTGTTTGATTCAAATTAATTAATCTGGGGACTATTGACATCTTGGCAATGTTATTTCTTCTTTTTAAAATTTTTAAGAAATATTTGTTTATTTTTGAGAGAGAGTGCAAGTGGGGGAGGTGCAGAGAGAGAGGGAGACAGAATCTGAAGCAGGCTCCAGGCTCCGAGTTGTCAGCACAGAGCCCCACGCAGTGCTTGAGTTCATGAATGTTGAGATCAGTGACCTGAGCTGAAGTCGGCCGCTTATCCAACTGAGCCACCCAGGTACCCCGACAACGTTATGTCTTCTAATTCATACCCAAAGAATGTCTTTACATTTAGTTAGGTCTTCTTTTATTTTGTTCAATAATGTTTTATAGTTTTCAGTGTGCAAGTGTTGTACTTCTTTTGTTAAATTTATTCCTATTTTATTACTTCATTATGAATGGAATTGTTTTCTTTCTTTAATTTTATTTATTTATTTTTTAAAAATTTTTTAATGTTTATTTATTTTTGACAGAGAGAGAGAGAGAGAGAGAGCGAGCATGAGGGAGGGAGGGGCAGAGAGAGAGGGAGACACAGAATCCGAAGCAGGCTCCAGGCTCTGAGCAGTCAGCATGGAGCCCGACGCGGGGCTCGAACCCATGAACTGTGAGATCATGACCTGAGCCGAAGTCAGATGCTCAACATACTGAGCCACCCAGGCGCCCCTGGAATTGTTTTCTTAATTTAATTTTCAGGATGTCCATGGTTTGTGTATAGTAATACAATTGATTTTTTAAATTTTATTTTATTTTAAATTCCAGTATAGTTAACACACAGTGTTAGAGTAGCTTCACGTGTACAATATAGTGATTCAGCAATTCCATACAACACCGTGTGCTCATCACAAGTGTACTCCTTAATCCCTTCGCCTATTTCACCCATCCCTCCTCCTGCCCTCCCTTCTGGTAAACATCAGTTTGTTCTCTATAGCTAGGAGTCTGTTTCTTGGTTTGTCTGTGTCTCTCTTTTTCTTCCTTTGCTCATTTTTTGTATGTGTGTTTAACTTGTATCCTGCAACCTTGCTGAGCATGATTACTAGCTCTAATAGGTTATCTTGGTCGATTCTTTAGAATTTTCTACATATAAGATTATATCATCTATGAGTAGGGATATTTTTACTTCTTTCTTTCTAATATAGATGCCTTTTATTTCTTTCTCTTGCCTACTTGGCCTGGTTAGAACCTCTGGTACAATGTTGAATAGAGTAAGAGTAGAAATCTTTGCCTTGTTCCTGATCTTAAGGAAAGAGCTTTCAGTCTTATACCATTAAATTTTGTTAGTTGTGAGTTTTTCATAGATGCCCTTTGTCAGATTGAGGAAGTTATACAGTATAGCAGTGTAAATGTATTTTCTCTTATGATTTGCTTAATAACCTTTTCTCTAACTTTATTGTAAGAATACAGTATATAATAATATGACATACAAAATATGTATTGATCGACTGTGTTATCGGTGAGGCTTTTGGTCAACAGTAGGCTATTAGCAGTTAAGGTTTTGGGGAACCAAAAGTTACATGTGGATTGTTAAATGCAGGGAGGGGTTGGTGTCCCTAACCCTGCATTCTTTAAGGGTCAACTGTATTTTGTTGAGGATTTTATTATTGTGGTAAAATACACATAACATAAAATTCACCATTTCAACCATTTCAAAGTGTCCAACTCAGTAGTAGCATTTAGTACATTCACACTGTTGTGCAATCATCACTACTTTGTAGTTCCAGAACATTTTCATCACTCCAGAAGGAAAAGCCATACACATTAATCAGTCACTCCTCATTCTCCTTTCTTCCTAGCCTTTGGCAACCGCTAATCTACAGTCTGTCTCTGTGGATTTACCTATTCTAAATTTTTTTGAAGATTTTTACATCTATATTCATAAAGAACATTTGTCCATAGTTTTTGCTCAGGTGTAAGGTGAAAATGACTTGGGCGAAATTCTTTCTGTTTAGAGAATGACTGTTATAAATTCTTTATCAGTAAGGAGCCCATAAAGAGGGGGCCTAACCTTTCTGCAAAACACAATTATTCACAAGCCCCTTTGTACCCGATTCATTTGGCAAGGGAGGGAGGTGGGCAGAGAAAAGGAGGTAAGCAGTCTTTGAGCTTTGTCGTCCTTCTGTCTGGTGAAAAAGGACTCTGTCCAGCATGACCCAGGCAAAATGCAAACATTTGTCTTCTTTACCCCCAAATCTCCCTTTTCTGCTGCTCTGTCCAGCCCCCCAGTGGCCTCAAGTAGCCAGGTTCTGGGATTATATCTCTGAGGTCTCTGCCCCCCAGCTGGGACTTTAGGCCCTGAGACTACTCTCATAATTGGTTCCCTGTTGAGTGTCCCTTGCCAACAATTGCTAACTGACCAGATGGCATCCACTTGCTTGAGTCACGTGTTCTTGTTTGCAAAGCCCCTCCCTAAGTTACCCTGTCCGAATTCTCTGATCAAGAGGAATGTCAAGCCCCAAAGCTGTAAAAAAAAAAAAAAAGATGGCTTGCTAGAGGCCAAGAAGGAGGTATTTCTGGAGAGCAGGTTGTTCTTTAGGTACTTTTCAAGTAATGTACACAGGCAAGTTCATTATTTGGTGAAGCAGGTTCAGGGAATAGGGAGTGAAAGATTAGACTTCTACACTCACAGTGCCCCTCCTGGCCCAAGTCTACCCCACAGCTTTGTTGAGAGCTAAACGTCTCTGGAGAGAATTTGTGATGGGGAAAATTTTTTTCTCTCCATGGAAGCTTCCTGGCTCACACTTCTCCAGACCCCAAAGACACTCCCAGACTCAAGATGATGTCATTGGAGTGTTTTAAAACAGATAGAGAATTTAAGAATTTCTCTGACCTCATGTGCTTTGTGTTTACAGATGAAGTCAAACTTTACAAGACTTAAGTTCATTTACCTTTAGTCCAAAATTCCCTTTCTTGGCTCCATTTCTAAATACACATGGGCCTCTAAGTCTTCTTGGCCATCAGGTACCTGTTGATCAAAAGTGCCACATGCTTAGGTGGGACTAATGTGGCTGACATGTCCTTTGAAGTTCAAATAGGGTTGGAAATGAGTGTAGTATTGCTCACACGATGTCAACTTACATGTTTGAAATATAGCGTGTGACACTTGACAGACTGAAAAGCACATGGAAAGACCGTCATTCTTCTTATAGAGCCAAAGACTCCATCAAGAATAAGGGAGTGACTTCTCATCAGGGTCTGCTTCTTTGATGAAGAATACTGTTTCCAACCCTTGGGCAAGTAGTGGGCTATTTGAAGGGTTTCAGAATTTTAGTAGGCAGGCCTACCCTCCACCTTGCCCTTACTGTGGGGGGCAGTCCCCACTGAAGGCATATGTTTTTTTCCTACACCTGAATGGTTGATAAAAGCAATTTGCCATATGTACATGATGTACTTTTCCCTGAAGAGTATTCCAGATGGTTTGGGGTTGGCCATTTTCACAGCCAAACCAGAGAAGGCAAATCTCCTGCAAGTAAGCTCCCATTTCTCCTGTCTTCACTCACAGCAGGCCTTAAAGCCCTCTTTTCCATCGGTCAGGTTGAGACCACAGAATCTTTAGTTCAGCACCCCTGGCAA
Source organism: Acinonyx jubatus (assembly GCF_027475565.1). Lineage (NCBI taxonomy): Eukaryota > Metazoa > Chordata > Mammalia > Carnivora > Felidae > Acinonyx > Acinonyx jubatus. Next base: position 108,152,488 of record NC_069389.1, on the reverse strand, counting down.
TCTAGACCAGTTGCCTCGAGTTGATGTACAAAGAAACAATAATAACTAACAGTTTACTGAGGACTTATGGGTCAAGCACTGGCTAAGTGCAGTACGTGCATTATTTTTTTTTTAATTCACGCATTAGTCTTTTTATGATACTATTATTTTATAGACAAGAAGATCAAGGCCAAGGAAAGTTATCTTTGCCAAGGTCAAACTGGCAGCACCTGGGCTGGAATTCTGGTCTGACCTCAGAGACTGACCCCTAAGCCATTACATTATGCTAATTTATTCATTCTATCAACGAGTATTTAATCAGCACCAATGATATGTTAGCACTGTTCTAGGCACTGGGGATAGAGCAGTCAGAAGACCTCCACCCAGTGGAACATGACACCGTGTAGGCCTCCGGAAGGAAGAAGCCCTCTGCGGATCAATGACACAACAGCGGGTGATAATATCCATTTGCCAGCAGGATTAGGGCTCTCAAAAATGTGAGAGCTCCAAATTTGAGCACAGGGAGTGTATGAAAAACGCAAGTCATGAGGCAAAGGGGCAGTGGTGGAGTTTGAGGTCAACTCTGGTTCTATCAGGGCTCTGTGTGCTTAATATAGGCTGTGGCTCATGTTCCAATGCTTGAAGTGGAGAACATGCCCATTCATCTCTGTAACTCTGTAAAGGTCAGCCACCCAGGGCCCCTCTAACCATCGGCCAACCGTAAGCTTCTCAAACACCCCACGTCTGCTTGTCTTTTCTGCCATTAGCAGCTGGATGTGTGAAACTCACAGGTCCCTGCAACAAACCCTGGATGCAGGTCACAGGTGGGGCTGAGCTCACCCTTCCTACAGATACATTTCTCCCTTGTGAAGGGCAAAGGAGATAGATTAAAGGACACCTGGGCCCATTTGCTTGATAGGGAGACCCGGGGGAGCTGGAAAGGAAGAGGGAGGAGGGGACTGGGGCAGGCTAGAGCTGCACCTTGATTTATTGGCTTGTTTTGCTCCTGTACTTCTGTTTACCCAGCTGGGCCTGCTGCTGCCCAGGGTACTGGCATGTGCACAGCCACTCTGGCCAGTCTTTCGGGGTAGTGTCAAAGAAAGCTATGGACTTGGCCAGCTCCTGGCAAAATGGAGGCAGTTGAGTTTGTGTTTTCTATCTGCAACTTCCCTGCCCCATTATGCTTTTTCTCACCCCCATGGGGCACCCCTCCACACACACCCCAATCTCAGCCACAGAGTCCCTCAGCCCTTCTTTTCCTTGGTAGAAACCGGTGTCGCTCGGGCATCTACGACACACTTACATTAACAGGTGAACATCTGCCAACAGCCTCAAGCCTAATTCTTCTAGCATTTTAAAATGCTGGGCACCTCTTTAATTAATCCATTCAAGAGCAGATTGCCCCGGGAGAGGAAACGAAACAAATAGCTTGCGGAAGCGTAGCAGATCCAAGAACATGAACCAAGTCCCTCGTCTAGACCAGTCTTCTTCTACTAATTGATGAACAAACAGTCTCCAGAGTAGAATGATCTCGGAACGCAGTGTGTGCGTATGTAGGCATGCATGTGCGTGTGCAAGAGGTGGTGGCCAGGATTTGAGGATTCAAAGGGCCCTTCCAGTGGTCTGTCAGTGCGTGGAGCAAGCTCTACTTTTCTTCCCAACCAACCCAAGCTGAAACCAAACCGAAGGAAGTAGCAACTGGTGGCAAAGGTCTCTGGGCCTCGGGTGGAGACTAGGAGTGGCGGTTCTCAGTAGGGGCTTTGGAGCCAGACAGGCCTGGTTGGGGGTTTCAAATCTGAGCTCCGCTGTTTCTTAACCGTTTGACTTTACGCAAGTTGCTTAGCTTTTCTGAGACTCAGTATCGCCCTCTGTTAAATGGGAGCAACACCCACCTCGCTGCATTGTTGTGAAGATTAACCGCTATAAAGTAAGCCAACCACTTAGGAACTGATCTGTATAATCAATACCTGGGGGCTGTGATGATCAAAGATGAGGATTCTGGAGAACAGAGGATGGGGCACCTGAGAGCTTCAGCACTTTGGGTGTTCATTCCTAATGTTTCTACAGTTCAAGGGAAAGATTGGAAGGCAGAAACAACCCACGTGTCTGTCAACGGATGAATGTAAACAAAAGGTGGTACGTCCATGTAATGGAATATTACTCAGCCGTAAAAAGGAAGGGAATTCTGACACCTGCCACACCGTAGATGAACCTTGAAGACGTTAGCCTAAATGAAATGAGCCTGTTACAAAAAATAAACACTGTGTGATTCCACTTAGGCGGCGGACTTAGAGTAGTCACATTCATAGAGACGGAAAGTAGACCGTAGTCCTGTGTGTTGGCTGCTCCACTGTCCCCTGCCAGCCTGCAGGAGGACAAGCAAGGCTTACGGAAAGATGCTCCCTCAGAAGCAGCACTAAAAGCACGCTAAATCAAGATGAGTGGGAAACTATCCCAATAAATGCATTCAGGATTTTATTTTTTTTTAATTTATTTTTTGAGTTTATTTATTTTGAAAGAGAGAGAGACAGAGAGCACGAGTGGAGGAAGGGGGGGGGGGAGAGAATCCCAAACAGGCTCTGCGCTGTCAGTGCGAAGCCCTATGTGGGGCTTGAACTCACGAACCGTGAGATCATGACCTGAGTCGAAGCCGAGACTCGGATGCTTCGGTGACTGAGCCACCCGGGTGCCCCCTGCATTTTGGATTTTTTAAAAAATGTAAATTTTATGTTCTGTGTGTATCATTGCAATTAAAAAGAGAGAGAAAGTTTGAGAATTAATGGGATTTGGGGGCTACCCTTGAGGAGTGAGAGAAAAAAATAAAAGCTCTGGCAAAGGGATGAGTGGCCCAGGGAAAGCGTCGTTGCTGGGATTCTACTATAACCTACCCTGCTGTGAGAGGGTAGCTGATTTCCATAAAGGGACAGAGAGACTGAGAGAAAGAGAGAGAGAGAGATGCAGACAGACAGAAAACAGAAGCAGGAGAGGAGGGTGGCCCGGGGCCATGCGTGTACAACAAAAGCTACAAAGGAACGGAAATTTCTGAGCCCCCAAAAAGGCAGCAAGCAAGCACAGAAGACCCCACCCCTAGACTGTGGTCACCTGGGGTGGGTGAGCCCCTGAGCCCATTTGGGCCTCAGTTGCAGCCAGACAGGGAGACCTCAGGAGGGAAGCAGGCGGTGATTTGGGCTGGCCCGAGGGAAAAATGGTGGAGATGAGCAAATGCCATGGGTTCAGCTCCCCACCTCATCCGAGGCAGGGACCAGCCTCTTCCCTTTCCCACCACCTCCCTCCCTCCAGGCTCCACAGGGCCCCTGGAGGCTGCCCTTCTCCTTGGGTTCAGCTGCCTGATTTCCCTGGATAGGAGGTTGCAGGGGTGGGGCTGCCGGTCCTCACATCTCCAGGCGCCTCCTTCCTCACCAAGCCACGCTGGCCCCTGCACACGTGGCCCCTGGCCGTGTGGACACACCTGAGTCCAGGAACGACACGGCAGGGAACCCAGCCCAGGCACGGAGGTAATTAGGCACGTCTTCTCCGCTCCTGAAGTAATGTTTGTCTTTCAAATTCTGCCAACCAAAATGGCTTGGGCTGTGATTTACCATCATAACGTTATGTCATACTTCCTTGCTGCTTTTATGACCAAGAAAGACTCCAGGCACAGTAGCCATATTATGTACCAGCAAACTCCTGCCTAAATTAAGTCACTATTTCTGGTCCCTGTCGCTGGTCAAAAATGACATCCAAGGGGTAATTGCTGTTTTAGGGGCACATTTTAAGGCAAATGCAAAAAAAAATAATGAATGTACCTATTTTCTGACTGAAATTTGCATCCGTCTTTTTACCCTCCCCTGGCAAACATGTTTTATGTTTATTTAAACGGCCCTTAATAAAAATGTACAGCTGCAAAGCATCTTACTTCTCAATGCTTTCTGGTTAAGAAAATTGCCCATAATCACAGTTGACTTTCCTAGTCGTAATAGAATATTATTTTTCATCTGTGCATGGCTGTGGCCCGATCTGTGAACGTTATTAACGCGGTGGGAGGCTTATCTGAGGTCGCAAGCACTTCATTCGTTCATTCCTTCAGTCAATCAACAAGCTTGTTTTGTGGACTTATTATGTGGGGTTTTAGACCTTTTGAAGCAGAGGGAAAAGCATGTGCAGAGGCACGAGAGAGCAGGCCAGGTCACTGATGTGACGAGTAGCCATTGTTAACCACAGCTGATGGGTCATGATTGGCTGTAAAGTGTAGCGTAGATAATTTGTTACTGATAGTAGTGAAGTTACCAAAATTGCTGAATGATTTACTTGAGTTATGAGTTGGAATGGGTTCAAGGTTATCCTTATAATAACAGCGCCATTCTTGCTTGTTTGCATTTCGGTATCTTTTTCTTTAATGTTTTATTTTATTTTTTGAGAGACAGAGAGAAACAGAGCACAAGCAGGGAGGGGCAGAGATAGGGAGACAAAGAATTCAAAGCAGTCTCCCGGCTCCGAGCTGTCGGCACAGAGCCCGAGGTGGGGCTCGAACCCACGGATGTGAGATCATGACCTGAGCCGAAGTTGGACGCCCAACCAACTGAGCCACCCAGGTGCCCCAACATTTCAGTATGTTTTAATGAGAGTTAGAGACAAGGGCCCAATTAATCGCTGGCATGCCAAGAATTGTGTAGTCCCCAAGTATACCCATGGGGTATGTCATACATATGAACATCTATCGGTTATATCACAGTTTAGAACTGGAGTGGCCCACAAGGTGTGTGGTATCTGGGAGAGCGGAGAGAGATGAACTTGGGGGGCAGGATGAGTAGGGGCAGCTTCTCAGGACTCAAGTAAACACTTTTTCATTTGGACTGCCCCCAAATTTTGCATAGCAAATTGCCATTGATATCAGAGAGCTACTGCTCATTTGTCAGATTCCAGTATTTCCCCCGATACAGAGATGGGATCTTAAAGTAGTGACTATCGACCCAGACTTGCACATTTAGCCTGTCTTGGAGAACCCATAACTATACTTCTTGCGATCAGCTACTTCTAGCACTGGCTGCATTGTATGCTGAGCTCCTTAGAAAAGAGAATGTGACCCAAGAGGCAGGAACCAGGTTAGGTTTCCTGGAGTGATTGTATCGGGGACCTCATATGTCTTGGAAAACAGATGGAAAGGCTCAGTAATGAGTCAAACTAGAAAAAGGAACTTACTAATAATGAAGTTGATATACTATCTCTACTAGGCACATGGGGGGGGGGCTGTTGGGGTACAGAGAAAAGATGCCTATGTTGCCTTACCTTTCCAATATAAAATAGATTTCTGTACTTGACCGGAAGATATTAGGAATGATACCTCATGTGATGTGCCAATAGAATAACTGTTTGGCTTGGTGTTCTGATTTGAAGGGTACTCACAATGTTTCCCTGCCCCCTGAAAATACTCTGCCACTGGTGTGCTTGAATTTCTACTAGTAGAAATTGTGGTAGAGTCATTTGTTTAAAAATCATCCTTTGTTCTTTTAACGATTTTTCTGTTTTTCCTTTTTTTTTTAAATGTATGCTTTGGGAAAGGAGGGTAGTTCTTTTAAAAATAAAAAGCACATTCACGAGTGAACTGGAAGCCTGCTAGCATTGCTGTTAAGAAAACCAATTGTGTGTCGATGCGGCCTCAGTAATTAATCAGTGAGCATCTAGCCGCCAAATATCTGATGGGAGGGAGGAGGCCCTCTCCTTCGAGAGGGGGAAAACGACTCCCTTCTGATTGAAAAAGCACCATCCCAGACCTTCTTGCTGCTGACGTGCAGATGTGCATCTGGCTGTAATCTCTCACTCCCTGCTAGCCTTTGCCAAACTGTGTGGAACAGCAATCCAGTCTCTCCCCCATGTAAAGAGACACAGAGAAATTGAATAGTGAGATAGTTAAAATTCTGAGCGCTGGCTGGGAGAAGGAACATGCCCAAAGCAATAAAAAGACTCTCACTTAAATGCTGTGGCTGCAGAAAGATTCGAGCAGTTTAAACAACTGGCAGAGTTGACGGGGGCGAAGGGAGTTAGGAGTGTCCAAGCTATGGACAAGACTTGATGCTCCGCAGACAAGCCAAGAAATATTTCAATTGTGTTCAGTCTACTCAGGGTTGATGAACACAGTAGAATCAATGCTTCATAAAATTGGAGGGGATTTGCAGGTAGGTGTCCGTGTTTCTATAAATCTTGCTTCTATAAATCATGTTTCTATAAATTTTCTTTTATGGAGAGTTGTTTCAAGTCCAGTTTTATTTATCAAGAATGGAAGCCTAATTGAATGGGGGGAAATGTGCCGTTCTCTCTGAGCTGTCCAACCTAACGGGAGCCTATCGTTCTGTCAAAGTGGCAGCGACTGTACCCAAATTGCAAGACTAGTACATGAAAGGAAAAGAACTCCCTTTGAAGTTTTGTCTTCAAAACTCTGTAGCTCACGATTCCTAAGTGACAGCAAATACCACAGTGCCTTGACCTTTGGATTAAACATTGCAGCCTTGTTCCAAAATGAAAATGTCTCAGGGCGCCTGGGTGGCTCAGTCGGTTAAGCGTCCGACTTCGGCTCAGGTCACGATCTCACGTTGGTGGGTTCGAGCCCCGCGTCGGGCTCTGTGCTAACAGCTCGGAGCCCGGAGCCTGCTTCGGATTCTGTGTCTCCCCCTCTCTCTCTGCCCCTGCCCCGCTCACACTCTGTCTCTCTCTCTCTCTCTCTCTCAAAACAAAAAAACAGTAAATAGACATTGTGCAAAAAAACTGAAAATGTCCCTGGGAAGGTTAACACATTAAGTTACTAGTACCTCTATGGCAGTTCACCAAACTCAGTGTTTCTCAGAAGCAACTGATGCCACACCTTTCATTTCTATTGAGAACTTTCAAAATACAGGAAAGTTCAGAGAAGAATATAGCAACCACTTGTGTTCTTGCCATGCAGAGTGGAAATGCAGTACTATATTTACTTTGACTTCCATTTTTTTAAAATAAAAAGAATAAAATACTTAAGGAGAAGTTGGAGTTCTCTTTATTTCCCACTTTCTGTCAACCCATTCTCAGTATTGTGTTCCTGAGATGAGTCCATGTAGGTACATACTGAGCTAGGCCGTTTCACCGCTGAACAGCAACCTATAGCACAACCGTGACGCGCTTAACCTATTCTTTCCCCAGTTGACAGATATTTAGGTTGTTTCCAATTTCTTACTAACAGCCCCACCAGTTAGTTGTCTACGTGCTCCCATGACACCATACAACTGGCAACGTTTGAGTCTTAAATTTGTCAATCCGACCAGTATTTCCCTGAATACTAGTGAGGCTGAACATCTTTTCATATATTTATAGATCATTCCAGTTCCTTCTGTCCGTTGCCTGTTGGTATTCTTTGCACATTTTTCTTTTGGGTTGGTTGTCTTTTAAAAACGTATTTGTTATATATCTTTTGGATACAGTTTCTTTTTCAATTTTCGGTGTGGTAAATGTTTTCTCCCACTGTATGGTTTGTCTTCGTAGTGTCACTTTTTTCTATAGACATTTTAAGATTTATTTGTTATTATTTTTTTAATGTTTATTCTATTTTTGAGAGCGGGAGAGAGCAGGGGAGGGGCAGAGAGAGAGGGAGACAGAGAATCCCAAGCAGGCTCCCCGCTGACAGCAGAGAGCCCGACGCGGGGCTCGAACTCACGAATGGTGACATCGTGACCTGAGCTGAAGTCAGACGCTTATCCGACTGGGCCACCCAGGTGCCCCGATATTTTAATATTTAATGCAGTCACATTTATCAGTCTTTTCTATTAAAATGTGTGAGGGTTTTTTTTGTGTGTGTGATTAATAAATTCTTCCTTACTCCAAGATCATAAAGGTATTCTATATTTGCATCAAAATGTTATAAAATTTTGCTTTTAACATTTAGATCTTTGGGGCACCTGGCGACTCAGTTGGAAGAGCATGCGACTCTTGATCTTGGGGTTGTGAGGTCAAGCCCCACATTGGGTATAAAGCTTACTTAAATAAATGAACTTAAAGAAAACTCATCTAGGGGCGCCTGGGTGGCTCAGTCGGGTGGGCATCTGACTTCGGCCCAGGTCATGATCTCACAGTTCGTGGGTTCAAGCCCCACATCAGGCTCTGTGCTGACAGCTCAGAGCCTGGAGCTTGTTTGGAATTCTGTGTCTCCCTCTCTCTCTGCCCCTTCCCTACTCACACTCTCTCTCTGTCTCTCAAAATTAAATAAACATTGAAAAAAAATTAAAAAAAAAAAGAAAAAAAAAGAAAACTCATCTAGATCTTTAATTCATTTTGAATTCTTACGCAGGATCTGAAGATGTTATCATGTTTTATCTTTTCTCACATGGATAATTTTAACAACATTTATCGAATAGTCTATATCATATCTTCCATGATTTATAATCAACGTCTGTTATATACCTACTTCCCACAGATTTATAAGAGTTACTTTTAGGCTTTTTTTTATATTTCACTGATCTATTGATCCATCTGCCAATACCACACTGTTTTAATTGCTATAACGTGACAATAAGTCTTGATAATCTGTCTCTGTTGCTCTTCTCTAAAACTGTTTTGTCTATTCTATTCTAGAATCAGCTTGTTAAGATCCATTAAAAAATCCCATTATGATTTTGACTGAAAACTGATCTAAATTTATAGATCAATTTGAAGAGAATTGACATCTTGATGTTGAGTCTTCTCATACATGATCATTGTATATCTCTGCTTTTTGAGGTTACCTTTTTTGAAAGGTCTTATTTCGATGGAATTATAGATTCATGGGAAGATGGAAATGTAGTACAGAGACATCCTGTACTATTTGCCCATTTTCTCACAGTGGTTACATTTTGTTTTTTTAAACAGCTTTATTGAGGAAAAAATTGATATACCCCAAACTGGACACACTTAATGTGTACAATTTGATGACTTTGAAGATATGCATATACCTGTGAAACTAAGACCACGATCAGGTAATAAGCATATCCATCACCTCTGAAAGTTTCCTCCTGTCCCTTTTTCTTTTGGTTGGTGTTTTCTGGTAAGAAACTTAACATGAGATCTACCCTCTTAACAAATTTTTAAGCGGAACATGCAGAATTGTTAACTCTAGGCAAAATGTTGTACACAGGTGCCTAGAACTTATTTTTCTTGCATAATATCAGCAATTACATTTTACATAACTAGAGTACACTATCAAAACCAGGAATTTGAGACTGGCACAATGTTTGTGTATAGTTCTAAGCCATTTTATCACGTGTAGCTTTGTCTAACCACCATTGCAATCAAGATACAGAACTAGTCCATCACCACAAAGATATCCCTCATGCTGCCCCTTTACAGTTACACCCACCCCATCTTTAACTCCCAGAGACCACTAATCTTTTCATCTCTACAATTTTGTCATTTTAAGAATGTTATGTAAATGGAATCATACAGTATGTGATTAAAAATTTTAATTTATTTTGAGAGAGAGACAGAGAGACAGAGTGCAAGCAGGGGAGGGGTAGAGAGAGGGAAACACAGAATCTGAAGCAGGCTCCAGGCTCTGAGCTGTCAGCATAGAGCCCGACGTGGGGCTCAAACTCGTGAACTGCCAGATCATGACCTGAGCCGAAGTTGGATGTTTAACCGACTGAGCCACCCAGGTGCCCCTGAGATTATATTTTTTTAATCATCTTAATTCCCTGGATATTCATCCACGTTGTGTGTATCAATAATTTTCTCCTTTTCGTTGCTGAACATGAGTCCATGGTATGGACATAGCCCAGTTTTTTGAACCATTCATCTGTTGAGTGACATTTTGGTCATCTCCATTTTTGATGTTTTCTGTTTTTTCTATCTTTTGTTTCTATGTTTTTATTTTTTTATCTTCCCGTGGGTTACTTGAGAGTTCTTTAGAGTTTCACTTGATGTATCTACAAAATTTTTATTTATTTTTATTGTTAAGTTTATTTATTTTGAGAGACAGAGAGAGCAGGGGAGGCGCAGAGAGAGAGGAAGAGACTCTCAAGCAGGCTCTACACCGTCAGTGTGGAGCCCAATGCGGGGCTCAAACCCACAAACCATGAGATCATGACCTGAGCCAAAATCAAGAGTCGGAAGCTCAACCAACTGACCCACCCAAGCGCCCCTATCTAGAGGTTTTGTGTGTGTGTGTATCTCTTTGTATAGGTATATACATAATTCATTACAGTCTACCGCTGTCAACATTTTACCTAGTAGAGAAAAATGTGTAAACTTCCTTCCTTTATGTGCCCTTGCCTCCTCCCCAGTTTAAAATTGCCCTAAATATTTCCTCTACATACATTGATAAATGTATTAAGACAGGGTTTTATTTTATGATTCAAGCATGAAACATAATTTAGAAAACTCAAGAGAAGGAGACCCATTGTATTTACCCTTATGTTTTGCTCTTTCTTTGTTCCTCTTACTTCCTGATGTTTGTAGATCCTTTCTTTCATCCTTCTTTCTTTCTGAAGAACTTCCTCTGGCCATTCTTTAAGTGTTGGTGTACTAGTGACCAGTTCTCTTAATTTTCTTTTATCTGAGAATGCCTTGATTTCTCCTTCATTTCTGAAGGAAACTTTTTCTGAATGTAGAGTTCTGTGTTGGCAATTCTTTTCTTTCAGCACTTGAAAAACATTATGCCACTTTCTAGTGACCTTCACAGGTTCTGATGAGAAACCCACTGTCACTGGAATTTGTTTTCCCCTGATAGGTAAAAGTATTATTTCTCTGAAGACTTTTTTCTTTGTTTTTAGTTTTCAGAAGTTTGATTATGTATCTAGAATTAGATTTCTCTGGGTTTATCTTCCTTTCTCCTTTTTTTTTTTTTTTTTTAGAGAGCATATGGGAGCTGGGGAGGAGGTGAGAGGGGAGAGAGAGAGGAAAGGAGGGAGAGAGAGAATGAGAATGAATCTTAAGCAGACTCCATGCCCAGGACGGGATCTCACAACCGTGAGATCATGCCCTGACCTGAAATCAAGAGTCAGATACCTAACTGACTGAGCCACCCAGGCATCCCTAGATTCACTAAGCTTCTTGAATCTGTAGGTGTATTTGTGTCTTTTGCCAAATTTGAGAAGTTTTCAGCCAGCCTTTCTCTGACTACTTTTTGAGCCCTGTCTTCTTTCTCCTCTTCTTCTGGGATTCTGATGCCACGAATATTATATCTTTAGATATAATCCCATAGGTCCTTGAGGCTCTGTTCATATTTTTTGTCTACTTTCCTTCTGTTGTTCATCCTGAGTAATTTCTATTTTTTTTTTATCATCAAGTTTACAACTATTTTTTCCTGCCTCTTCCATTTTGCTATCGAGCCCACCCACTGAGTTTGTTTTTTGTTTTTTGCTTTTGGAGCCCTTCCACTGATTTTTTTTTTATTTTGGTTATTTTGCTTTTTCAATTCTGAAATTTCCATTTGGCTCTTCTTTATATCTTCTATTTCTTTGATAAGGGTGTTTTACCCTTTGTTTTTATATTTGTAATTATTGGCTCAAACATTATTTTTAAAGGTTTATTTATTGAGAGAGAGAGAGAGAGAGAGAGAGAGCACGTGTGCGCATGCATGAGTGGGGGAGGGGCAGAGAGAGGGTGCGTGAAAGAATCCCAAGCAGGCTCTGTGCTGTCCGCACAGAACCCGATGCGGGGCTCGGACTCATGAACCGTGAGATCATGAGCTGGGCCGAAGTCAAGAGTCAAGCGCTTAACTGACTGAGCCACCCAGGCGCCCCCGGCGCAAACATTTTTGTGAAGGCTGCTGTAAAATCTTTATTGGGTAATTCTAACAGCTATGGCATCTCTGTCTTGGCATCTGTCGATTGTTTTTTCTCCTTCATGTTAGATTTTCCTGGTTCTTGGTGTGACAAATGATTTTGATATTTTGGGCATATATTATCATTCGGTATATGTTCTTGAAATCTTGTGGTTTAGCAGGCCTTCTCTGGCAATGCTGCGGTGGAGGACAAAGACGTACAGCCTCATTACTGTCACTTCCGCCACGTGAGGAGGGACCCTGTTACAATCCTGGCTTCCCACTCAGCCCTTTATGAGGTTGTGCTGCCTCTTTACAGTCTGGGGGAGGGTGAAGTCCAGGCTGTCTAAAATCTGCCTGTGCTGGCAGAAGGGGAAGTGGTACCCCAATGTTTTTGTTTTCCTGCGGGTATTTAGCTGGTGTAGGGAACATCACTGTATTGTTAAAAGTTGTCTGTTCTACTACATTGCTCCTCTCCTGGTACTTTGGCTAGAGAGAGCGGGCTTTGTTGGGACTCGTTTTGGTCTGTCCTTGTGGGTGTTTTGGGGTTGCCAGTTTCTCCGGCACCCAGTCTGGGATAGACGAGGCCAGAGAAACACAGAAGGGACTTACCGATGTGGCTCCTCAGTTCCCCAAATCCGGAGCCAGTCTATTTGAGCCTTCTCTCCACCTATCAGAGGCTTCTTATGTTTATTTTATGCATAACATCGACAGGTTTTACCTGAACCTAGTGGGACAAATAGGGAAAATTACTTCTACCTCATTTTAAAGCAAATGCTTGTATTCTTGTATCATTAGTATGATTACTGTAGGCCTTTGACTACTATGTAAAGAAAGGAGTGCAGAAGAACAACGGTGGAAACTGAAAGAGAAATTAGGGAGCTAATGCAGTAGCCTGGGTGAGAGGCTGGAGTGGCCTGGATTCAGATGGTAGCAAATGAAGGTGGCAAATATAGAGAGAAAGGGACAGATCTGAACTGTGTTTTGGAGATAGTCTTGAAAACATTTGAAAGGGGGCTGAGGGTAAAGAAAAGAGGAGAAACCAGACTGATGCCTTGTTTGGGGCCCGAATAACTGCATGGATGGTGATGCCGTTGTCTGAAGTATAGAAGGCCAAGGTAGGAATATATTTGGGGGACAAAATTAAGGGTTCTCTTTTGGTGACATTAACTTTGAGATCCAATGCCAGACATACAAGTGGAGATTCTAAAAAAAGACCGTTGGATAGGAGTCTAGAGCTCAAGAGGAGATATCAAAATTGTAGATATAAGCAGCATATAGATACTGTTTAAAGCCATGGGATTGTATGAGATAATCTAGGGTGAGGTGAAGCTAGAAAAGAGGGTGAAGGGCTTTAACATTTAGAGATTAATCAGAGAAGGGAAAGATAGCAAAAGAGACTGAGAAGAAACAAGAAGTGAGATAGGAGCAAAACCAGGAATTTTTCCTAATAAGATGATTGGACAAGCACGTGGAGATATACATGTCCAAGTATACTCATTACACTGTTTTTTTTACAGTAGCAGAAATGGGAAATAAATGTCTGTTAGGGAGATGATTAAATAAGTTGTGGTGCATATACACTATAGAATATACAAGGTCGACATTAAGAGGATGACGTAAATCAGTACTTAATGACATATAAGGAGGTCCGTGACACATTATTCCACGAAAGAGCAGGTTACAAAATAGCGTGTATAGTATGAGCCCATTAACGTAAAATTCTATTGTGGATGGGTTTGTGTGCATATGTAAATAGAGCCATGTAGGTAGTTTTGTTTTTCTACTTTGTTTACAGATGCATTCCTTGAGCCTCAAACAGTGTTTAGCACGAAGCAGGCACTAATACATTGTTTTTGAAAGAATGAATGAACAAATGAATATTGAAAAATGCTCTCTAAAATGGCCAGAGTGGTTATCTCTAGGTCTTGTGATTAAGGGTATTTTATTTTCCTTTCTTTTACATTTCGTTTGGATTCTTTTACAACGAGCATGCTTTCTTTTTTATCAGGAAGAAAATTCTTTTAATTTTTGAAACCACCTCCACCCTTGTCAGTTACCTATGACCTCCACGTACCCCTATTTGGTTGAATTCAGGGCAAAGTGGTTGCTTTGCCATTGTAAATCCATATTTGGGCAGGAAGATCAGAATGATAGCAGAGAGATATGTTGGCTCTTAGAGAGCTGGAGGCTGGAAAAGTGGACTAGGAGGTGAAGACTGACAGGAGCCATGGGGAAAAAAGACTTGCGCCTTGCAGGAAAGAAAGGAGTGAGGCTGGGTTTTTGCAGAGCAGAGCAGCATAGCACAAGAAGCCGGGAGCCCCTTGCACAACCTGACCTGGGGGGAAAAGGAGCCTGTGGAACCCAGAGAGCACAGTGAGTTTTGCAATCTAAATTCTTAACTCACAATTGTGGATGGACATAGGAGATAATAAAAAAGCCAAGCTACGGTTCCGAGATTGTGCCTTTTGGTATAGAAATGCCTCATTCCCTTTGATGGTGGCGGTGGAAAATGACAGAAGCCTTCTGTGTGAAGAGGTCCTTGGTTCTCTATTTTTTTTCTGCGGCTGCAGGAGGAGCAAGTCGGATTATATGTGTGTTTGCCCAAGCACACTCTGTCCTCCCCTCCATTCCCCTCCATGAGCCTCCTGCTCCCCATCCCCAGAATATGCCTGCATTTCTCCAGCGTGGAAGGTTCATCCCCTGCTAGCTTTCTCCTGTCCTGTCCTGTATTATGCTAAATGAGCGCTCATTTCCTTCCCGGCCTTGAGTTACAAAACGCTCTCTTCTGTTGCCCAAGTCTTGGAAAGTGCAAGCTCCAGGAAAAGGGTGGTGGTAGAGATAGGGCTGCCAGATAAAATACAGCATGCCCAGTTAAGTCTGAATTTCAGATAACCAATGAATTTTCAGGATGAGTATATCCCAGATATTGCATGGGACATACTTACGCCAAAGAATTAGTCACCCTTTATCTGTAATTCAGTTTTGTTGTGTGTGCAAACTCTGGCAACCCTAGGCAGAGAAAAAACTCATCTTGTGATGCAAGCATTTTCCCCGTGCTTTTCATCCAAAATTTGCCAGATGGTTCTTAGACGGACTTTCAATTGACAAAGGGGGAAATGACTGACTTATTAAGTTGAAACTAGACTGCAAATTAGTACTAGAGCTGAAATTTTAAGTTTTCAACTTCTTCAACCCACAATTTAAATCCATGACCTCCATGCCAGTCATTTATGGGCTAGAAGGAAGCAGGAATAGACTCAGCAGAAAGGCACAGATTCCCACGAAAAGTAAGATTTGAAAAGAATTTAAGGGCAATGGCTCTCAGGATTTTAATTTCCTTTGGACTGTGGACATGACTATGTTTAGTCTCTAAGGTAGTGTTTCTCCAAGCGTGGTGCCTGAACTACCTGCCTCGGAATCATCTGGGAAGCAGTCTGTAAATACAGACAGAAAGTAAAGCCAACTGATCCTTTTAAGGATTGAGCCTATGGTCTTTGTCTCGCTGGCACCACAATCACTACCCCTTTCGTCTCCAGAGCTTTTATTTGATTCCACTAATAGCTTTTATCTGGGGGATCTCAATGACAGAGGGGTTGTTAGTTACTTTTAAGGTTTTGTTTTTTTCCAGTGTGCATGACAAAAGCAAAATTATGAAATGGCAAAGTTATTAAAAGGCAAAATTGAAGACGGGTTTGACTCGTCCCCTGACACACTCTTGGATAAAGGAATCCCAAATAACTATGCGTTGTAAGAGAAGAGATGATTGGCCTCGCCTGCATTCAGTCACCAAATTGAATTTGATCTTGGAAGCTGAAGAAATCTCTATCATCATCATCTTGCCTTGGTACCTTGCCATTCCATAAAATCTCCTCTACTTTTTCTGGGCCCAACTCCAAGAGAACTAATCATATCTTAATAATTTGGTACAGAATCACAGTATAATTCCTGCAGGTCAGTGTTGAACCCTATCAGATTGGAGAGTAGAAACTATTACCCAGAACTGGAAAGAATGAGGTCCAAGAGGTACAGCTTGACTTTCAAAGCATCCCTAGGACATATGTACAACCGGAATGGCTTTTTAAATTAAGGAATTACAATTATTCTCTATTAGAGCAAAGCAAAGCAAATGTGTTCGGTCATTCCGTCATTTCACATTTATAGCAAACAGTCTCACATTGGGTCAATTCCTTAATCGCATGCTAATAAAAATAACATAAATAGTTTGGTAACTCACCCCATGCTACTAAAATGCAAGTAACCCAAGATGGCTTGGCTATGTTGTTCTCATCTCATTTTATCACCAGGGACTCGATTCTTCTTAGTTGGCCTTCTGTGCTGCCAGTTGATACTTGCCTAAATATTTCCTTCATACTCAGAACGTTATAGCTCCTTTTTCAGGCTTCAAATATTTCCACCTAATTCTAGAAATACGTGAGGTACGCCTGAAACGCTGACAGCTGTAACTCAGACCCGAAATAGTCAGGCCTACTCTAGGAGGCACACTGAGCAAACAGAACCAGGAGTTTGAAGGTGACAGCTGAACAGGCATCAATAGGAAACTGCCAGGTGCTCGGTTGACCCAGTGAGGGATGGGAACAGACAGATTCTATTTCTAGAAATAGTACAGAGAATGCCAACGAGTCATGGGATAGACACGGTAGTACAAATCTTCTCTTCCATTTTGTGGGTAGCCTGAGAGGATACCTTAGTAACCTTAAACCTGCTGGGAAAATTAACATGTCTCATGAATAATCTTTGACATTGATTTGTTCAACTCCTATTATTTTCAAGTTACTTTGCTAGGCACTTGGAAGGAATATAAAATAGTTTAGGATAGAGGCTCTACTCACATGGAGTTTTCACACCAGTTGGGGAATCAAGACACGTATAGGAAAGTCATATCTTATGAGGGGTTAGGTTCCTGGTGAGCAAAAACATAACAATTTATAGACGAAATACCCCTCAAAAGTTCCTTTGAAAGGTGCTACACTGGAGACAGATATACCGTTTTTGGTAAGTCCAGCACGGGCTTGTCTTTATTATTTCCTCCAACGTTATACCAGATCACTCTTTAGTTGAGAACCATGCCAATCGGCTTGCATTTAGGGACCGTATTGAATTTCGAAAGCACATATGTTTAAGCATGAGAATCATTCATGAGAGGCTCACAGGAACCAACACCATATGAGGGAACAGCAGATTCACATCTCTCAGTTTAAGTTAACTCCAAGGCAAAGCAAAGTGGAATGGTGGATAGAATTACCCACACAATTTCAACTGTGTGCCCACTCTCTCCCTCCCTCGCTCCCTCTTTCTCTACCCTCTCTCTCAAAGTTTTGGAATATGGATGGATTCATATAAGAATGGTTTGCTTACACTGTACCTCTCCATACCTATGTGCCCAGATAGGAGAGGCCACAAGAAGGCAAGTTTCACCACTTACTGATTGTATGACGTCAGCCAAGTGAACCCCACAGAGCATCCAGTCCCTCATCCATAAAATGAGAATAATAATTGCATCTTCCTGACAGGATCGTTCTGCCAATCAAATGCAATGCTCACAGAATGCTTCACCTAGTGCCTAGTAACATAAAAGCCTTAATAATGGTTAACGTGTGTGTGTGTGTGTGTGTGTGTGTGTGTGTGTGTGTGTGTAATTGTTTTTATTTTTCAACTTTATTGAGGTATAACTGACAAGTACAATTGTAAGATATTTAAAGTATACATCACAGTCATTTGATATTTTTTTAACGTTTACTTATTTTTGAGAGAGATTCAGGGGTGGGGGAGAGACAGAGAGAGAGGGAGACAGAGAATCCAAAGCAGGCTCCAGGCTCCGGGCTGTCAGCACAGAGCCCGATGTGGGGCTCGAATTCGTGAACCATGAGATCATGACCCAAGTTAAAGTTGGACGCTCAGCTGACTGAGCCCCCCAGGGGCCCCATCAGCCATTTGATATACAGTGTGAAAGGGATTCTCATCACCTGGTTAGTTAACACATCCATCACCTCAGGTATTTATCTCTTTTTTTTTTTTTTTGTAGAACATTTACATTCTACTCTCTTTGCAAATTTCAATGATATGATACAGTGTTACCAACTATAGTCACGATGTTTTACATCACCTCCTCAGACCTTGCTCATCTGATAGCTGGAAGCTGGTATCCTTTTACCAACCTCTCTCTGTTTCCCCTACCCGCCCCCCCAGCTCCTGGCAACCACTTTTCTACTCTCTGTTTCTAAGACTTTGACTTCCTTTTAAAGTATTCCACATATAGGTGATACCATACAGAATCTGTCTTTATTTGGCTCATTTCACTTAGTATAATGCCCTCAAGGTCCATCCGTGTTGTCACAAATGGCAGGATTTTTGCCTTTCTCAGGGACAAATAATATTCCAGTGTGTGTGTGTGTGTGTGTGTGTGTGTGTGTGTGTGTATCACATTAAAATGTGATGGGATTGCTGGGTCATATGGTAGTACTATTTATAATTTTTTGAGGAAGCTGCATACTGTTTTCCAGAGTGGCCGTGCCAATTTACATTCCTATCCACAGTGCACAAAGTTCCCTTTGCTTCACATCCTTGCCAACACTTGTTATCCCTTAACTTTTTTTAAATTAACATTTCTTTTTTATGCTTATTTATTTGTTTTTGAGAGAGAGAGAGAGCAAGCAAGTATGTGCACGTGCACGTGCAAGCAGAGGAGAGGCAGAGAGAGAGGGAGAGAGGGAAATCCCAAGCAGGCTCTGCAGTGTCAGGGCAGAGCCCAATGCGGGGCTCCATCTCATGATCTGTGAGATCATGACCTGAGTCGAAATCAAGAGTCAGACACTTAACCAACTGAACCACCCAGGCGCCCCTCATCTTTTTGAGGATAGCTATTGTAACAGGTGTGAGGTGATATCTGATTATGGTTTTGACTTGCATTTTCCTGACGGTTAGTGATGTTGAGCACCTTTTCATGTACCTATTGGGCCATTTGTATGTCTTCTTTGGGAAAATGTCTATTTAGTTGCTCTGCCTGTTTTTAAATGCAGATTGGTTTTTTGCTATAGAGCCGTGAGAGTTCTGTTTATATATTGGTTATTAACCCTTTATCAGATATGATTTGCAAACATTTTCTCTCATTCGGTAGGTTTATTTTCATTTTGTTGATGGATTCCTTTGCTGTGCGAAAGCTTTTTAGTTTGGTGAAGTCCCACTTATTTGTTTTTGCTTTTATTGCCTTTGCTTTTGGTGTCAAATCTAAAAAAATTATTGCCAAGACTGATGTCAAGGAACTTTTTCTGTTTTCTTCTAGGAGTTTTAGGGTTTCAGGTCTTATGTTCAAGTCTTTAATTTATTTTGAGTTGATTTTTGTGTATAGTGTAAGGGTCCAGTTTCATTATTTTGCATATGGCTGTCCGGTTTTCTCAACACCATTTATTTTTTTATTTTCATTTTTTCTTTAATCTTTATTTTTGAGAGAAAGAGAGAGAGACAGAGATCAGGGAAAGGACAGAGAGAGAGAGAGAGAGTGGGGAAAGGACAGAGAAAGAGGGAGACACAGAATCGGAAGCAGGCTCTGGGCTCTAAGCTGTCAGGACAAAGCCCAATGTGGGGCTCAAACTCACAAAGCGTGAGATCATGACCTGAGCTGAAGTCCACCGCTTAACCGACTGAGCCACCCAGGCGCCCCTCTCAACACCATTTATTGAAGAGACTATCCTTTCCCCACTGTGTATTCTTGACCCCTCTGTCATAGATTGATTGATCATATATGTATGAGTTTATTACTGGGCTCTCTATTCTGTTTCATTGATCTGTATGTGTTTTAATGTAAATACCATACTGGGTTTCTTTTTGTAGTTTTATTAACACAAATGCAATGTGCACATAAGCTGTCTGTCTAGTAATTTTCTCCACTGTGCAGCCTGGCATTGGGATTGGTGACTCTGATGGCCAGCTGGGCTGCCCTTTACACAGTGGCTTTGGAGGACACATTGTGAGCAGTCTCTGCACAGTAAGATTTGTTGCACATCAGCAGCATTTCAAGCTCCTTGACGTTGTGGGCTAGGAATTTCTGGAAGCCACTGAGCAGCATGTGCCTTGTTTTCTTGTTGCTCTCATAACCAAATGTTGGGCATCAGGATCTGGCCCTTGAGTCTTCTGTGCACTCTATTGTCAATGCCTCTGGGTTTCTGCCACTTGGCGTTTAATTTTGACTGGTGCGAAATGAACTTCTTGGTTCTCTTTTTAATGATTTTGGGCTTCACCAGAAGTCTGAGGGCAGACATCTCTGCAGGCAGTGCAGTGCCAAGGTCATACTGTCTTGATAACTATAGCTCTGTAACATAGCTTAGAATCAGGAAGTGTAATGCCTCCAACTTTATTCTTTTTTCTCAAACTTGCTTTGGCTCTTCTGGGTCTTTTGTGGCTCCAGATAAATTTTAAGATTGTTTTATTTTATTTATGTGAAAAATGCTGGTAGAATTTTGATAGGGATTGCATTGAATCTGGAGATTGCTTTGTGTGGCATGGACATTTTAACAGTATTAATTCTTCTCATCTATGAGCACAGAGTATCTTTTTTATTTATTTGTGTCATCTTCAGTTTCTTTCATCAGTGTCATAATTTTCAGTTTACAGATCTTTCACCTCCTTGGTTAAATTTATTCCTAGGTATTTTATTCTTTTTGATGCAATTGCAAGCAGGATTATTTTCTCGATTTCTCTTTCTGTTCATTTTTAGCATATAGAACTGCAACTGATTTTTGTATATTGATTTTGTATCCTGAAAGTTTATTGAACTTGTTTATTAGTTCTGACAGCTTCTTTGGTAGAATCTTTGCATTTTCCATGTATAATATCATGTCTTCTGCAAATAGAAAAAGTCTTTCTCTTTTCCAATTTGGATGTCTTTTATTTCTTTTTCTTGTCTAATTGCTGTGGTTAGGACTTCCAGTACAATGTTGAATAAAAGTGGTGAGAGTGGGCATCTTTGTCTTGTTCCTGATCTTAGAGGAAAAGTTTTTAGCTTTCCACATTGAATATGATACTGGTGGTAGGTTTGTCATATGTAGCCTTTATTATGTTGAGGTATATTCCCTCTCTACCTGTTTTTTTGAGTGTCTTGTTTTATCATGGATGGATGTTAAATTTTGTCAAATGCGTTTTCTGCATCTATTGAGATAATCATATGATTTTTATCCTTCATTTTATTAATGTGGTGTATCTCATTGATTTATTTGTGGATATTGAAACATCCTTGCATCCCTGGAATAAGCCCCAGTTGATCATGGTATATTATCCTCTTAATGTACGGTTGAATTCAGTTTGATGATATTTTGTTGAGGATTTTTACATTTATGTTCATGAGGAATATTGGCTTATTTTTTTTCCTCTAGTGTCTTTGTCTGGTTTTGGTATCAGGGTAATGCTGACCTCGTAAAATGAGTCTAGCTAGAAGTGTTCCTTCCTCTTCCATTTTTTGGAAGAGTTTGAGAAGGATTGTTATTAATTCTTTAAGCTTTTTATAGAATTCACCCCTGACACCATCTGGTCCTGGAGTTTTCTTTGTTGTGAGGTTTTTGATTATGGATTCCTTACTAGTAATCCATCTGTCTAGATTGTCTATTTCTTTATGATTCAGTCTTTGTAGGCTGTATATTTCTAGGAATTTATTCATTTCTTCTAGGTTGCCCAATTTATTGTCTCATAGTTACCCATTGTAGTCTTTTATGATCCTTTGCATTTCTGTGGTATCATTTCTAATGTTTCTTGTTTCATTTATGTTTATATATTTGAGTCCTCTCTCCTTTTTTCTTGGTAAGTCTAGCTAAAGGTTTGTCTGTTTTATTTATCTTTTTAAAAAGCTGCTCTTAATTTCACAGATCTTTTCTATTGTCTTTTTAGTCTTTATTTCATTTATTTCTGCTCTGATCTTTGTTATTTCCTTCCTTCTACTGATTTTGCACTTAGTTTGTTGTTTTTTCTTCCAGTTCCTTGAGGTGTAAAGTTAGGTTGTCTATTTGAGCTTTTTCTTCTTCCTTAATGTAGGAATAAATCACTACGAATCCCACTAGAACTGCTTTTGCTGCATCCCATAATATACTACTGTTAACTCTTCTAGCAAGTGGTTTAGATGTGGTGTATCGGATGAGAGACATGCCTTACGTGTTGAGGAATTTCAGGGGAGGGAGACATAACTGGATGTGTGTTGGCAGGGATGAGTCAAGGGTGAAGTGATTTTGAACTTGATGAGGAATAGGTGACATTGGAGAATTGGAGGGGAGGGAAGGAGTGAAGGTGGAACACAGAGAAAGCCAAGGTATAGACATGTGGGGATGCTCAAGAGACCAAATGTAAATGGGGGTGGGTGAGGAATCCTGTGTAGCAGAACATTAGGAGTTACTAGGGAAGTGGAGCCATAGGACTAACAGCCTTGAATGCCAGGCTATGATTCTGGAGGAATTGTTTGAGATTTTTCAGGCAAGGGTGATAGGATGATATTTTCTAAATGTGGCTTATCTGTCCAAGTCTAGCTCACAGCCACTTCCTATTGGAAGCCTTACTAGACCACTTCCCCCTCCTGAATTTCACTGTTCCTTTTCCAAATTCTGTTGACACTGATTGCTCTTCCCCTGCAGTAATTTTGACTTTAACCTTCTACTGTCTCCTCTTGGGAACTAACTATGTTTTGTGTATGTGTGTTGTGTAGGGAGAGGATATCTTTTCTCTGAAGATATAGCCTTGCCTTTCACTTCCTCTTTCCAATATAAAGCTTAGCACATTGTGGACTCTGAAGGAATAGTTTGAATTAACTCAGTGATTGATTATGGACATGCCTAATTGGAGTAGGGAAAACAAAAATGTCCCACAGGCAGGATGTGTACTGGCTCTGTGAGGAAAGTAGTAAAATTTTAAAAAGGTGGACAGGATTCACTGTCATAGACTCACTCCTGAAGCCCCAGAGTCAAGTTTTTTAGACATTTTTCAAAATATCTTTGCCTAAGTTACTTGGGACCTTCCAAGCCAAACCTTCCAAGGCTGGCTAGCTGGCTGGCTGGATTAACTGGTGTAATGGCTTCAGAGAATGGAGGGCTGACCAGGAAGAGATGCCCCAAGTGCAGCCCTATGTGGGAAACCAGCTTCCTCACAGCCCAGAGAAGGAAGAGAAAGGGCCTCTGTCTTTAATCGCAGCTATTCAAGAAACCAGCTCTGCTGAGAGCAGCAGACGCTGGGAGACAAAAAAAATACATAGTCTTTGCAAAGGAAACTTTTTTCCAACCTGAGGTCAAGCCCAAGAGTCAAACTGTAAAGGGGCTGGGAGGGAGAGCCTGGGTATGAAATGACCAAGAGAGCCTGTTACAAGCCTGTTTCCAAAGAACCACATCTCTATGCCTGTCACAGTCCCTCTTCCCAAACACCCATCAAATGAAATAACCCATCTGTACAAATCTTCATTTGTTCAGCGTGGAAGCCTGATGCTTTTCTAATAGAAATCTGTAAGTTAACCTGGTTTGCAAAGGCCTCTAAACACATCAACAGAAGAAATTATTTGAAATTGATTCTGGTCAGGACTTGTCTCCTTCCTTGTGTTCACAATGACATTGTTATTGGCAGTTTAGAGCCTTGATACCTGCTGCCCTCCCTGGGCCCCCGCGCCGCTTTCTGGATTCCCAGCTGGAACTGTTCCTGGGGCTCCAAAATGACCCTTTCCTGAGCCTCCACCAATCAGAGTCCCATCCCTCAGCCCACCCATCTCGTCCAGATGTTGAGGAGAAAGCATTCTGATTTAACTAATGCACACTAAGGTGTAAGTGAGGTCATATACAAACTAGCCCAGGTGTGTTTGCATTTCCAGAAGAGCCATCATAAGGAACAGAATTCTAAACAGTCAAATTTCCAGTGTTATTTTGGGGCGTTGTGTGATGAGACGAGTCTTATTGGGCCAACTCAAATATACCACATGGGTAACCGCCTCAGCCACGTCTGATGCCATTCCCTGCTCTTGGAATGTTCTGGCCTCTTCTGTCTCTCTCTGTCTCTAAGTTCTGTTTTTCCTTCAGGGCTCAGCTCAAGCCTTGCCCATGAAGCCTGCCCAGAGAGCACCTGGCTTGAATTTCTGCCCCACTCGGAAGTCCTTGCTTCTCACTTGTTCCATCTGGGTTAGTTTGGTTTCCTCGAGCAGATCCTGAGCTCTGTGAGAACAGGAATCATGTTTTAAACTTCTTGTCTGTCTTCCATAGCCCTTGGCATGATGCTGGGCTCAGAAGAAGTGTACAAGAAATTTTTGTAACAGTCATTGCTTTCCCACATATTATCCAATTTGAGTCACAGCTACCCCATAAGGTAGGGTGTCATTATGCCTCTTTTACAGAGGAACTTGCTGGGGGGGGGACACTGCTGAAAAGAAAAAAGTTAATTTAAAATTCCATCTCTTTTCTATTTCTGGAAGTTCTCAATTTATCAGCCAATATGATATTTTTGAGTTTGACCTCTGTGACCAGCACTGTGCAATTGGAAACGTAAAAGAGGCATAGATAGGGGCATCTGGGTGGCTCAGTTAATTAAGTATCCGACTCTTGGTTTCAGCTTAGGTCATGGTGTCACAGTTCATGAGTTCAAGCCCTGCATCAGGCTCTGTGCTGACAGCACAGAGCCTTCTTGGGGTTCCCTCTCTCTCTCTCTCTCTCTCTCCCCCCACCCCCATTCATTCTCTCTCAAAATGAATAAATTTTTAAAAACTTTTTAAAAAGTGGCATAGACCTGGCACCCTGCCTTCAAGTCAGTTGTGGAGTAGTGCCCCCAAACCTGACTAATCATCGCGAACACCTCAGGAGCTTGTTCACACACAGACTCCCAGGCCATTCCCAGAGATTCTGATTTAGTAGGTCTGGGATAGGCCTCAGGTCTGTTCTCAAAACCGCTTGAAGCCTCCTGATAATCAGCCATGTTTGAAAGCCATTGCTGCCCTGAGGCATATATTTTTCGTGCTTGATAAGCCCGTGAAGATGATTGAGTCAGGTGTTCCCTGAAAAGCGAGGCACACACTACTGACGGGACTGAGGCACACAAACTTTATTTTTATTGTTACATATTTATCTTAATGTATATTAGAAAAATATATAGCCATTCCATAAAATCATGACTTCACAGATGTGATCATTTCCTTTTATGAAAAATGTACATGATTCTGACACATGCTACAGCATGGATGAACCTTGAAGACACTATGCTAAATGAAATAAGCCAGAGACAAAATAAACAGTTGCTCTATGATTCCACTTATGTGAGGTACCTAGAATACTCTCAGAGAGACAGAAAGTAGAATAGTGGTTGCTAGGGACTAGGGAAAGAGGAAATGGTGAATTATTGTTTAACGTGTATGGACTTCCAGTTTTGCAATATTTGGGAGAGAGTTCTGGAGACGGATGGTGGTGATGATTGCACAATAGTGTGAATGTACTTAATGTCACTTAACTGGACACTTAAAAATTATTAAAACGGTAAAGTTTATGTTATATATGTTTTACCACAATGAAAAATGTATTTCTTTTTTTTTTTTTTAATTTTTTTAATGTTTATTTTTGAGAGAGAGAGAGAGAGAGAAACAGAGCGTGAACAGGGGAGGAGCAGAGAGACAGGGAGACACAGAATCAGAAGCAGGCTCCAGGCTCCAAGCACAGAGCCTGACACGGGTCTCGGACTCACAAACCACAAGATCGTGACCTGGGCTGAAGTCGGATGCTCAACCGAATGAGCCACCCAGGCTCCCCAGAAAAATGTACTTCAATCAAAAAGAAAGATAGGAAACTTTTACTTAAATAAAAGTAGAGATTGATTGCAGGTACAACAAATGTGAAGGTGCTGTGCAAACAACCTGTACCTGAGAAACAGTGTTGTGGTTTCACTCTCTAATTTTGCTTAGGAGAACACCAACACCCAAAGAAGGGGAGTGACTGCCCAATGTCCAATGTCGCATATTGAGTCAAAAGCAAGGCCGGGACTAGCACCCAGGTTTCCTGACTCTTTCAATATTTTTTCCTTTATATCATCTGAGTATTTGCTAAAATATCATGGTGGAGGCAACAGGCACAGAGGGTAGTGCATATATGCTAGATAAGTCAGGGAGAGCTTGCTGGAGGAAGCGGACCTTGTCAGAGGCCCTCAGAGATACGAAGATGTGTAACTTCGGGGCGATAGAAGGTGGGCAGAAAAACAAACACGGGCCCGGAAGCAGGAGTGAATGTGGTTTGTGGTCCATACCGATACGAGGAGGATGGAGCCCTGGCCGGAGCTATGGGTTCGTTCTGAAATAACGTAAGGTTCCTGAATGATAGGTCAATTTAGATTCGATACAATGAGCAATAGGGCAACCCTTCTGGAATTTTGGGCAGAGCTGTGGCAGTGGCAACAGAGGGGCGTAGGCAACTCAGAGGCTGATTTAAAGGCAAGTCATGAAGCAGAACAACCAGAACTTAGTCATCTGTGAAAGGGCAGATGAAGGAAAGAGAGAAATCTAGGATGAGCCCAAGGTTTCGAGGCCTGGCTGTTTGAGTCATCGTATGTAGTGCCCTCACCAGAAATGAAAAAAAAAGTAGGAAAAGGAGATGCTTCGGAGCAAAGGTGAAACATTTGGTTTGGGGCGTAGGGAGTGGGACGTAATGGTGCAACATCTGAGTGGAGATGGTCTCCAAGTAGCTTGAAATTTAAGATATGAGATTGGGGTGAGGTTAGAGGTGATTGGACTCTTTTTAATTCTGGATACTTTACACAAGGATGATCTTCCAGTGACATATTCACTTTTATTTATCATTAATTTAAAAGACATATTGTTTTCATAAAGAAATTGTGGTGTAAGACTTTGAACGCAAGGGAACAGCAACTTAAGTGCCTTCAAAGCCAGGAAACATCAAGGAGAGGGTGGGAATGGCCCAAGTGAGTAATTATGTTTTCTCTTCTGGAAAGAAAAGAGAGGAAAACCATGGTGTAATTTCCAGTTGTCCTTTCTTGGAGCTCTAACGCATAGAAGGATTTATTTAGTGTCCTTGTCACCCAACGCAACCTTTCAAAGAACTGCTGGAGGAGTATTTAGTAATGAACCTTTGGGAACACCTTGTATGGAATCCAGCTCCTCTGCAATTAATGCAGTGTGGCAGCTGCCTGAATGATTCATAATCACAGCATCACACAGCACCACATAATTTGACAAAGTGGGAACGGGAGGATTGACACTCTTTGCCGTGTTGTCTGTTACAGACTTGCTCAGCGTCTGAAAGGCTATACCCCCTTAAGCATGACTGACAAAACACTTGGATTTGCTATAAAAAAAAAAAAACAACACTAAACTAAAAAATCTCATCTCTGATTTCTGTGAGTCAAATGAGTGGAAAATGTCCGAGTTGGGGAAGAACGGCAGGTTTAGCAGATGTTCTCGTGCACTCTTAGAGCAAGAGGGAAAGTGGTCCGCTCTGGCCACATTTACAGAGAGGACCGGGGGGAGCCCTTTCTTCTAAACTTGTTTCCTGGAGTCAGGGCTGGCCATTAGGAAACAAGAGAAGTTTCTGCTTGGCCCCTTCACTTCTCTTGCTGTCTTCTGTTTCTCTCCTCACAACTACTTTCAGTAGTCCACAGGCTTACCTCCAAGTGCCCAGAGCTATCACACAGCCCCACTGTGAGGCCTCTCTAAAACTAATAATAACTACTGTGTATTGAGAATTGACAGTGTGCCCAACAGGCACTATGCTAGGTGCTTTATATATGCATTATCTCATTTAGTCCTCAAACAGAATTATGAGGTAAGTAGCCATTATTCCCCTCATTGTACAGATCAGGAAAGTGAAACTGGATGAAGTTAAATAAATTCCACTAAGGCACAAGCCCAAGTCCAGCACTCGTTCCACTACATCACACTTTGTCCAAGAGTGAGAGGAGGAAAGGGGGCATAACCTAGCCAGCTAAAGCAGCTACATTAACTCTAGCAACCAGTAGACTCTCACATCATATATTGAGCAATGAACTTCCCAGAAGACTTTAAATCTACCCCCTAAGACAGACTCCACTGATGGTCTAAAAGAAACTAGAGAGACCTTTTCTACCTTTGACAGGGGTAAAGGGAGAGTTTTCATTTGACAAGAAGTTTATGGTCACTCTTCAGATGATTTCAGATGAGAAAAGCATAACACACATTTTCCTTAGGCTTTGCAAATGACTTTGGATTTGCACTTTGTTTCTATCTAGCTATGCCCATGACTGATCTGTGACAGAATCTTAATGCTAATATTCCTTCCATGATCTCTTTCTGTTGCTACTTCACTCTTAGAGTGGCATAAAATTAGAGGGGCACTGGGAAATCTTTATGATTTGCACTTATCTCCCTATTACATCGTAAGTCCTCTGGAAGAGCAGGCTCTCATTTCTTCTTGAATTATTGCCCAATTTGTTATTGGGATTAGTTCATCCCATTGGCTTCTAAGATGAAGACTAAAAACCAGGATTCTTGGTCATGCTGAAGAAGAAAAAGGGCAAGGGCCAAGCTGCAATTGGGGTCCTGGAAGGGGCAATTGGTCCAGCAGCAGGCAGGGCTCATACTGAGTGCTTCTCATTCTCTCACCTAGTCCTCCCTGTGCCAAACGAGACGGCTGGCTGAGGTGAAGGGAGATGTTGAACCAGAGAAAAGGATTTTTCTTTGTTTATTTAATATTCAATAAAAAGTAAACCACCTTTGTATACCCTGGGTTTGGCATCGTACCCTGCAAGAGGTACTCTTGGCCACCAACTTTCCTATCTTCAAACCATAGGAAGACAGGGCTGGAAAGGAACTCCTCACGCATCTAGTTCTACCCTGAGTTGCACAGATGGGGGACAGAGAGGCTCAGAGAAAGAGACGGATGTGCTCAAGGTCATGCAGTGAGTTAGTTGTGGGCCAGGACCCAGATGTCCTGATTCTTGGATGAGCATTCTTCCACTTCACCACATTGTAACCTCATCAACAGCAGACCTCCGATTAAGGACCTCTCGGCTCACATCCATTTCAGGTTCCAAAGTATTCTCCTAGCTGGCTTTTGGGACTTGCTTGGTAATTCAAGACCGTTTGGATAGTGCCTAAGTGTCATCCTGGATTGTTCTTCCCAGATCAGCTGCAATCCAGGCCAGGATGGAATGCTGCCACCAAATCAGTCCTCTCTGGCCTCTGCATTATGAGTAAAGGAAAATGAATGTCTCCGTCTTGTGTCTGGGGCTTCCAGATTGCTGAACAGATGTCTGTCTCAAAATGACTCCTTAGCTACCAGGCAGGGAAAAAGACCGGCTACAAGCCCTGATAAGGGACACCAGCCTTTAGAGTGCAAGAGAGCTGCCGTCGTCTACCTCCCTCTTCCCCACAGGACCAAATGTACAACATGTTGAATTTTCCTTGTCAAAGAGGATGTGTACAGACTCCCCTGACTTGAAGCAGCCTGGTGAGCCCTGTGTTTTGGAAAATCGGCTTTTAAGTCCGAACTTGAGTTCTTCTCAGAAGACCTTAATCTGTTCTTCTGTCAGGTACTAGATTCAAGGCAGTTTTTTCCATTCACATGAAATAATCAATATTTTCCCAGTCCTGACCCAAAAAGGGAAAGATTCCATTTCATCCCGCCTGCTGTATTACATGTATTTCCATGTTTTACATCCCCTTACCCACCAGCCTGTGGCCCCACATGGGCACTATTTTTGGAACTAACCTAAGAGAAAGGTTGGTGGCACTGGGGTGAGGAATTTGAGAAGGGATTCCTGTGTCTCTAGTGCTTGGCCCAGTAAAAGTAACGATCTGGGTTACCACTCAGTGCTGCAGGTGTTTAGCTCCTGCTGGGACTTTCAATAGCTCAAATATAGCAGGGGACACAAGTTGGAGCATGTTCCTCAGGAAGGGCACATGACACGTGGCCACTCACTCAGCGGGGCCAAAGTTACTGCTCTGTAGAGAATGACAGCTGTTCTGCTGAGGCCCTCTGGAGGGGCTAGGCAGCCTTCCAAGATAAGAAAAGCCATTTAGTCTCCACTACTACCTTCTGCCATCGGTAGAAAAGCTCTGGTGAAACTGTCTTTCTCCTACATAGTCCACGTCACGAATGGCCCTCTGTATACTCTATGGGATTCGAGGGATATGCCTAGGGCCAGCTTTGGGCAGAGCTGCAATCAGTGACCATCACACACTCTGATGCAAAGGGTGTCCGATAGGGCCTTCATTATCTCTTCCTCAGCCATTATGCCGTTAGAAATCTTAGAGCAGACATGCCAATTACAGTCGGCCTCTCCACCATTTCCTTCTAAGGGAAACTACATGGTCCACACTCCCTTGCTGAAGAGAATGGCCCTGGACTATTTTTCAAAAATGGAATGGTGACTTCTTAGGTCATGGATGGGTACCTGACCCAAGGACAGTCGATGTATCAGCTGATGGATGACCTATGTATGAAGTGGCCTAGCAAGAAAAAAGTACTCAGTAGGGCAATGGGGAGTAGCTAGGACATACAACTTGTCTCCCTAGAATGTAAGTGGGGAAAATGCTGAGATTTTCAGTTTGTTCGTAGCAAGAGTATAAGCAATGAGAAGACGCTAGATCAAAGCAGAGACCAACTACAGTGTTGTTTTGTTATGTTTTGTTTTGTTTTTAATGGCAGAGCATTGGATAACATTCTGGCTATTGAGGAGATAATGAGATTTAATCCCTAGAACTCTCTCAGTTCCTGAATGATGCCAGATTCTGAGTTCCCATGAGAAGCTTTGGAGGGACATTCATTTGCCTTCATGTAGTTGGGGATCAGGCTGAAGTATGCAAAAAGGAATCCTTCTTCTGTTGAGGGTGATGGGGGAAAATTCCTAGTAAGGTGGGCTCCTTTCCCTTGGAACTCAATCTGCACTATTGGTAAGGCTTCTTAGGTGTTGTATAGAAGTCCCATCCTTAGTCCTTTTCTCCCACTCCACCCTTCTGCCCAATTCTAGTCCAAGATTGATCATCCTCTGATGTGGCCAGCTTCTCATCATGCTGACAAAAGATCACTCTCTAACTTTCTGACTGCGCATCTCAACCCAGGTCAGTCCAGACAGGCAGTGTACAAAGGGCCTCTGTCACCTTGCATGTAGTGGGCGTGCCAAATTCACTTTCCCTTCGGATCTAGGCCAACACTGTTGAAGATGCCCAACTCAATTTTCAGGCCTTAAACATGGTACCCACACAGACTGATGTGAGCACCAAGAAGGGTTGGGCACAAAGCCCGTGTTGACTTGTGGAAGCTACAGAAGCAGGAGACCTTTAATGAGAGAATAAGCATCCTTCCAAGCCTCTTGCCACAAAAGCTACCATGGATGGTTTTGCAGTACTTTGCGAGTCACATAGACACTCTACATTTGGGCTCAGTGTTATGAACAGGACTCTGGAAGAACCCTATCTCTGACTTCACCAAAAGCCAGCCCTGTCATCTGTTTTTAATCTGGGCTGAATTAGCCTGTGATGGGAAGCAGAGAAAGATAAATGAGACAAGGCCACTGTTTGCAAACCTCTGGCAATCCTTGGTGGAAAAGATTTGTGGCACTCAGATCTTTGTGCCATCAAGTGGTGAGAACAGACTAGAATTTCTTCTAGAAGAGGAACCTAGATTCTAGACTCCTCTGAGTGGGCCCATCTGAACCAGCTTGTGTAACTAACCTCCCCATTTTTGCTGTTTACGATGGAAGGTGGGCAGACCTGCAATGATGGGGAAAGGGTGCTCTAGCTGACATCTCTAGGATCTCTGCAGGTGGTGCAAGAAATGGCCATGGAAGTTCTGGGATGATTCCAGGGCCCACTGAACTAAGCCAAATCCCATTTCACTGCTGAACACACACCCCAAGAATCAATTTTACAGCTTCAATCAGAGGAAGAATGAAAACTTTGAAGCTAATGTACCCCTTGATTTTTCTTAGTGTACTAGGACTTCATGGAAAATTCTAGAAATGGAGGAAAGGAAGAAGAGAGTGTAGAAACTGAACAAGTAAATCACACACAAAATAATACTGTGCATATTTCCTGGGCTTTTCTCTCCTACTTATGAACTGGACAAGGATGAAAATGACTCTTGTCACAATTGAAGAGTTCATATGCTCTTTTACTGTATCTTCGTTTACTGTCTGAGTTTGACTTCACAAAGATATATGTCACACTTTTTCTTGGGCCATCTGAGTAGCTTACATCCTAGAGTCAAGAGCAGATCGGGAGGCAGCATGTGAGTCACCTATGGCAAGGCCAGTCTTCAGTAACTCTGATCAAGACAAGAGGAGTCATTTGGCCCAATGGTTCTTCCTTCTTCCTTGGGCACCTCAGAATCCATCTGACCTTGCTTGCCTCCCTCATTGGCTCAGCAGCCTGGGCTCTGTGCCCCATCCAACTGTTCTGTGAAGAGCTTCATTAGTCAATGGCCCTACTACTCTCCAATGTCCCTGCTACCAGATAAATTAAATCAGGTTCAATGATAGAAGCACAGAACATCTGGGTCAGAGAGGACTTTAAAAATCATTTTGCCCAGGGGTGCCTGAGTGGCTCAGTCGGTTAAGCATCCAACTTCGGCTCAGGTCATGATCTCGTGGTTTGCGAGTTCAAGCCCCATGTCCGGCTCTGCGCTGACAGCTCAGAGCCTGGTGCCTGCTTCGGATTCTGTATCTCCCTCTCTCTCTGCTCCTCCCCTGCTGATGTTCTCATTCTCTCTGTCTCTCTCTCAAAAATAAATAAACATTGAAAAATTTTTAAAAATCACTTTGCCCAGAAGAATGCCAACAAATATAGAAGGAATCACAGAATTAGGAGGTCACCATTTTGCAACCACCACCTTAATAATGGATTCAGGCAATGGCCATCAATATATGCTGAAATGCTAGGGCATGAGGGTATGTTAGTTTGATTTCTTGTTTATATTGGTGTCTGCCTGATTTCTCCATTGTGAATTTATCTTTTCCCCTTTGAAATTACAAGCCTAACATCACCAACAGTCGAGCAAACTTACATAATGTGTCTTCTGATACAATGCAATGAGGACATAACATCCTTTATGTAATGTTTTTAAAATAAAAATCTGAGAAAAAAAGCACCGTTCTGCACACATTGGGAAATTAAATGCCCAAAAAGGAGAAGGAACTGAGTAAAAAATTGGAATTGAGGGTGCCTGGGTGGCTCAGTTGGTTAAGAGTCCCACTTTGGCTAAGGTCATGAACTTACAGTTTGTGGATTCGAGCCCCATGTTGGGCTCTGCACTGACAGCTCAGAGACTGGAGCCTGCTTTGGATTGTGTTTCTCTCTCTCTGTCTCTCTCTGCCTCTCCCCTGCTTGTGCTCTGTCTGTCTGTCTGTCTCTGTCTCTCTCTCAAAAATAAATAATCATTAAAAAAATTGTAATTGGAGTCCTTTCTCCATGATCTTTTGCTGAGCCACCTGGTTCTGAATATGATGATGACGATGATGTTGCTGCTGCTGCTGTTACGTTCATTTTTTTTCTCAACAAATATTTTTATGAGTTCCTGCTGTGTCCTAGGTACTGCGCTTGGAACAATGGCGTCGTTCGTGACTAGAACAAAACTTCTCTGCATTCGTGGGGCTTCCATTCATTGTCATCTTATTTCATCTTTGCCCTCTTCATTCCCATTCTCATTATTGTCATTTCATAGTATTTGCCTTCTTTTATTTTTGTTTTTAACTTCAGAAGTTCATTTCATCTACTCCTCTGCCCCCAGTGGGTTAAATGCTCGCTTTCTTTTAAATTTGTGGTCCTTTGCAGAGACACTCCTAAATGGATATATCTCTAGGACCGGGCACAGAGTAGGAGCTTAATAAATAGTAACTGACGTACATTCTACGTCTGTACTTTAGCTCAATCTATCCCCCTTGCTTGGAACAGCATCTCCCTTGTCTCTTATTATCCTTTAAGGGAGCCTCATTTCCTCAATTACCTCTTCCCAAGAGGATCTCCTCCTCTTAATGACCGGAGCATTTACTACTCATTCGATTCCTCATCACATACAGTATTGTGACAGCCTGAGGGACTGTGGTTTGGTTATTTAACTCTGTTAATGGCCGCTGAAGAATTCAGGTGGGTTCCTTCAAGGTAGAATAATTTCCAGCTTCCCAGGGAGCCTGTGAAAACAACAATGGTGCCCTAACAAAAGAGCAGCTAATACAATTTTAGGCCCTGAGAAGAGGAAGTGACCCCTTGACATGCAGAATTTTTGTGGCCTGGTCACAGGAGACTGCTTACGATTCTTCCCCCAATCTGCTCATGTGACTCTGGCGAAGTCTTAGGCCCTTGAAATTCAGTACGTTCACCTGTACAATGAAGGGGTTGACCTCTGGGCACTGGAATCCTTTACACTTTTCTATTAGGCTTGATTCCTCCTGACTTCAAGAAGGGCAGAGATAGCCACGACTAAAGCGACTAAACAGCGACTTCTCAAATGGCCCTCCGCATCACCATGTCTGTGCCCTGTTCTAATTAAAAGTGCAGTGCAGAGACACTTGGCTATTGGCCTTAATTAAGGCAGCCAAATGAAAAGTCTAGTATTACAGCCAACGCCCCACCTATAAAACAGATTTTGCAAGCCTTGAACTGTGTAATTTTCTTGAGAGGCCTCGCACAAGTGCCACAGGGATCGGGAAAGGTGTTTTCCCTTTTTAGAATGCTGGCTCATGCAGAAGCCCTTCCAGAGACCAGGAAACGGCTAACATTTGAGGGCGTCCTTGTTTCTCTTTTCCTCTCCTCCTACTGGAGAGAGCTTCCCCTCTGTAGCCCAACAGCTCCAGAGTGTACTGGAAGGTGATGTGACGAGCCAGGTGACAGAGTAGCTAAGATGGCTGGGTGACCTTAGCCAAGTGACTTAACCTCGGACCCCTAGTTTCCTTATCTATAAAAAGGGAATGATAGCGGTCCTGCCTCATAGGGTCAGTGTGATAGATTAAATGATATGATGCACTTAGAACAGTGCCTGACACTTAGGTGCTCTTTCAGCATTAGGATAAAGGAACTCTAAATCCAAATATTGGGACACAAAAGTACCCGTGGATGTGCTTGTAGGGATTCAAGGTGATGGATGTTTGAAATTGGGGCTGTCCTAGAAAATGCAGTCTCTGTGCCTAAGGTATCTTACCTTCTTCTCTTTGCCCGTGAGTGCCGGGAACTCTGCTCAGGGGCTTGACCCAAGCGGGGATTTACCTCTCACTGGGGGTGGAGAACAAACATGCAGACGCTGGGGCCTGGCAGAAAGCTCAGAGAGCAGCTAATGCCATCAGCCTGCTCCCCGCCTTCTCCCAGAGCCACCCAAAGAACCCAGAAGCTTAGAAAAAGGAAGTCAATTGCACAAGGTCACACACAATAAGCCAGTAGTGGGGAGTTGGTTGCCGCCTCTTGATCTTTTTTCTGAATCTTTTATAAATAAGAGTTTAGAAAGAAAATGTGTACAGCACAAAATAGGTTTAAAAAAAAAGAAGAAGAAGAAACCCACAACACTAGGAGACTTAAACCAGTCCATATATACAAAGGTTTCTCATCTTCAGTACTACAAACAGTTCGGGGCCAGATATTTTTTTTGTTGTGGGGCCGTCCTGTGCCTTCTCCTCAATCTGAACTATTCTGCCTCCAGTGGGGATACTGTCTAGCCCTGTGGTTGATGATCCCCAAGTGGGATGTCTCTAGCTTTGACCTCTCCTGTCTCATATGCCCACTGCCTACTGGACATCTCTCTTGTACGTGCGATGGGCATCTCAGACGATATGTCCAATACCAAGCTCCTGATTCCTGATCCTATCCTGTTCCCATCTAGTTCTTGCCCATATTCATTCACTTATGCATTCATTCTTCCATTATACGGCATTGCACACCTACTGTATCAGTTTCTTGTGGCTGCCGTAACAAATTACCACAAACTCAGTAAGGCTTAAAACAACTGAAATTTAGTCTCTTGCAGTTCTGGAGGCCAGAAGTTCAAAATCAAGGTGTCAGCAGGGCCACGTTCCCTCCACAGGCTCTACGGGAGGATCCTTCCTTGCCTCTTCCAAGCTTCCGGTGGCTCCAGGCCTTCCTTGGCTTGTGGGCTACATTGCTCCAGTCTCTGCCTCTGTCTTCACACGGCCTTCTCTTCTCTGTGTCTCTCCTTTGTGTGTCTCTTATAAGGACACTTGTCACTGGATTTAAGACCCACCCATATAAACCAGGATGATCTCATTTCAAGATCCTGAATTACATCTGCAAAGACCCTTTTCCCAAATAAGATCACATTCACATGTTCTCGGGGTTTAGGATGTAGACATCCATGTCTTAGGATGCCATGGTTCTCATTCAACCCACTATGCACCAGGCATGTTATAAATGCTGGGGATACAGCAGAGAACAAAGTCCCTCCTCTCATGGAAATTATACTAGATTGTAGGCAGTTGGATAATAAATGGATAACTATATAATATATAATGTCAAGTTATAATACAGTATAGTATAATATAATGTAATATAAAATTGCTAGGAAGGAAAATAAAGCAGGGTAAGTAGATAGAAAATGACAGGGGCTGCTGCTTTTGATAGAGTGCTTGGGGAAAGGCTGTTGGAAGAGGCAACCTTCAAGTCGGAACCTGGAGCACAGGAGCAGGGCATGGGAAGGTCTGGGGGAAGGTGCTAGAGGCAGAGGCGACGGCAGGTGCAAAGGCCTTTAGAAAGGCTCCTCCTTGGTGTGTTTGAAAAAGAGGCTGGGGTGACTGTTGCATGGGGAGTGGATCAGAACAGTGGCAGGAAATGAGCTTGGAGAGGTTAGCTGGAACCAGAGCGCCTGGGAAACTGTGGGCCTTTCCATGGTGTGATGGGAAACCGTTAGACTGAGGCTTGAGATCAGGGGAGTGACATGGCCTGATCTACATTTCGAGAAGGTCAGCGTGGCTGCTACGTGGAGAGCAAAGCATAGCAGCAAGGCACGCATGTAGGGACAGGTGGTGATTCCAGCCAGGGGCAAATCCCTTTGGCTTCATACTCAAAATATATCCGGGGTCTGACCACTCCTCCGCACCTCTGGGACTGCCATCCTTGCCCAAGCCTGGACCACCACAACAGTATCCTAACTGGTCTCCCTGCTTCACACCCTGCCTCCCTAGTCTACCCCAAACACAGAAGCCAAATCGATCCTTTAAAAGCATAAATTAGGGGCACCTGGGTGGCTCAGTTAATTAAGCATCTGACTTCAGGTCATGATCTCGTGGCCGTGGGTTCGAGCCCCACATTGGGCTCTGTGCTGACAACTCAGAGCCTGGGGCCTGCTTTGGATTCTGTGTCTCCCTGTTCTCTCTGTCCCTCCCCCACTTGTGTTCTCTCTCTCTCTCTCTCTCTCTCTCTCTCTCTCTCAAAAATAAATAAACGTTAAAAAGATTTTAAAGCATAAATTAGAACATATTACCCCAGGCTTAAAACCCTCAATGGTTTTCCAGTGCACTTAAAATCCCAACACTCTACCATGGTCCCGTTATCTGGCTTCCACCTACCCCCCGACCTCATTTTCTGCCATTCTTACCCTCACTTGCCACATTCCGGCTACTCTAGTCTTCTTTATGTTTCTTGAACCCTTTCAGCTTGTTCCTACCTCAGGGCCTTTGCACTAGCTCTTTCCCTAGATAGTAACATAGGTGTTCACAGATGCTATCACCTCCTCTAGGAGGCCTCCCTGATTACCCTCATGAAAGTAGGACCCCAGCAGCCACCTTATTTTCTTTTGTTTCCTTCAGAGCACTTATTACTCTCTGAAATTGTATCAGGTGTTTAATTTATTATGTATTTATGTGGTTACTTGTTTACACTCTGTCTCTCTCCCCTAGAGGGTGAGCTTCTTCAAGGCAGGGTTCACATCTGACTTGTTTGCTATTGTATCCCCGGCACCTAGCCCAGTGCCTGGCACACAATGGTCCCTCTGCTAACATCTGTTCAGTGAACACAGCTCTCATGGTGCACAGCTGGACGCTTAGGGACCATCCAGTGTCTGGGCTTCAGAATCACCTGAAAAGCCTTTGAAAGATCCATATTGTCCTGGCTCCTTCCAGACCCATTGCATCAAAATCTCCCAGGGCAGGGTCCAGAAATCTTCATTCTGGATAAGTTTCCTTATGTAACAAATGCTTACATAGCTCTAACCACTGCTGTTCTAAGTAATTTACGAATATTAACTTATATGATCCTCACCATAGTAATTTTAATATTCTCATTTTACTCAGGAGGAAGCTGAGGCACACAGAGGTTAGTAAGTTGCCCAAGGTCACCTGGGTAGGAAGCGGGAGAGTCAGAATTCAAACCCAGGCCATCTAGACTGGTAACTGACATTCTACGCTATCCCTGCACAGTAGATTCTGTGAACAGCTCCATTTGGGACCCGTGGATAAATTTTCTCTGATGAGGACACTGAGCCCCAGACAAGACAATGGATCTCTCTCTCTTTTTTTTTAAGTTTTAAGTGCTTTAAGTTTATTTTGAGAGAGAGAGAGTGAGTGAGAGTGAGCAAAGAGAGAGGAGGAGCAGAGAGAGAGGGAGAGAGAGAATCCCAAGCAGACTCTGTGCTGTCAGCACGGAGCCCGACACGGGGCTCGAACTCACGAACCTTGAGATCGTGACCTGGGCTGAAGCCAGGCGTCAGACATTTAACTGACTGAGCCCCCCAGATGCCCCGAGAAAGGACCTCTTTAAAGCCACAGTCAGGGATGAGCTGGGTT
Organism: Acinonyx jubatus; assembly: GCF_027475565.1. Classification (NCBI taxonomy): domain Eukaryota; kingdom Metazoa; phylum Chordata; class Mammalia; order Carnivora; family Felidae; genus Acinonyx; species Acinonyx jubatus. Next base: position 108,114,036 of record NC_069389.1, on the reverse strand, counting down.
TGGTATCTCCCTATCTAAAGAGCGTTCCATTCTGTCCAGTCATTCTGTGTTCTGTGAGGAGCAGGGCCTGGGAGCATGTTGCTCACATAAAAATCCAGTCACAAGATGTTATCTAGAAATGTTTGTGCTATCAGGGCTTATTGTCAGGGAGTGCGGGAACGCATCCTGGTACCGGCTTCTCTAACCATCTTTCTGGGAATACAGGCTTAATGTCAGACACCCCCTTCCCTCAGGATGCAGTCCGCAAAGCCAAAGGCATGGCAGCCTGGCTCAGTGGTGCGAGGACTCGTTGAGACGGTGTGCCACAGCAGTCCCCGTGATGTCCGTGGAGGGAGCAGGTATGCGCGGCAGAGCTTATCTGCCCCAGTCACCAAAAGGGCACCAGGCCCAGGCAGGCCCCACTCCCCCGCCCTGGAGTCCCCACAGAGGATGGTCCAGCCAGATGACACGCATCAATTACTCTGCAAGGCGGCCCTGGGCCAAACAGGCTTTTCAATTTCCAGATGCTTTTCAATTAAAATAAAGGCCACTCTGTAACCTGCCTTTGAATGGACAAAGTTTCCATAGTAGAATAACTATACAAGTTCACCCTTTTTCCATTATTTTTCATTGAGCAACTGAAACGTTTGTAACCAATAAATTATGGCTTGAGTCACATGGCAGCAAGGGGCATGGAAGGGTTAAGTGACTTATGGAAGGTCACTCTGCTAAAGAAAGACTCCTTTGTTTCTATCTCCCCTTTTGCTCCTGCCTCTGCTAGTGTGCATTCTACCTTTGGGGGAGACAGAGACGCTGGGCTGCCTTGCTCAGAACAACAGAGGGTTGAGCAATGATGGGGTGACCTTGTCCATCTGGGAATTTGGGGTCTCCATCTCTACCCCGAAAGGAACCTTGTGAGCTCAGATTTTCTGTGTTGGCCGTCCACACTGTAAGCTCTGACTATGCCTCATCCTCTGGGGCCAGAGGCTGCAGAGGGGGGAAGAGGCCACTTTTATTTCTCTCCAGGCCACACTTAGAGGAAATGTCTGCGGAGGCCCGTGGGGAGACCGGCAAACCTCACCAGTTTTTATCTTGGGCTTGCCTTTTCTCAAATTCCAGCGTAGTAAAGAAGGAAGAGGCCAGACAGTATTTGTCGCGGTGGGTCTGTTGAGATATGACAGCTTCCTCGTTCTTCTTGATTATAAATCAGCTCAGCCCTTAACAGAGTTCAGAGACAGTGGCTGTCTACGGGCCCAGAACAAAGCCTGTTGATCGTAGATGGCAGAGTTGGATGTGGTCTCAAGTGATCAGCAACCCTGCCTCAGACGAATCAATGATATTGTGCTCCACATAGCACGGACGGGACAATTGAGGTCCAGGGTGTCCCCTGCTAAGAATTGAGGAGAGTAAAGAGTCAGTGTTTCCTTGATCATTTTTTCTCTTACTAAACACCCCCAAACTCCTATCCTGTGGGTCTATTTATGGGAGCAGAGCTGTTCCCATGTTTGCTTTTCCCCATGCTGCTGAAAGATTGGGTCTAATCCGTATAATCTAATCGGGACTGCCAACTATAGAGACAGGAAGAGGAGGGAATGAGAAATCAGTGAGGGAAAACCCAGTTTCAAGTTTTCCTTGAATTCCCCCAAATAGTTTCCTCCCCCACCAGTGCCAAAGCACTTAGTGCGGTCCACCTTGGACCACTTGGACCTGAAATTAACATAGCCAGTAGGGAAGAGGAGGACCCAGTCACCTCCTGTTTGAGAGACTGGTGGTGTTTGTTTTTTACAAGTCTAAATTACTCATGTCAGTGCACCACAGAAACTTGGGGGAAGAATATTCTAGGAACCAAGTGTATTTTGTCTTGGGTCGTTTCCCACTTTGGCCTTCTTTTATTGGGTGTGTGAGCTTTTCTTGTTGGGCTATACGGAAGACACAGAAGCTACCCCCTCCTGTCTACCCCAGTCCTACCCATTTCTCTCCTGAATGGCCTCTGGGCTGGGATGGAGACTCTCTTGGCTTTGCAAAGATGGAGGGTGTCTCCCCCAGTCCTTTTGAAGCTTCCCAAGAGACTCTGAGGCGTGAGGCTGTGAAAACGAGTTTTTAGGATTTAGTGCTTAGAATATTTTTCCACGTGTCACCTTGAAGCTAGAATTTCCAGGGAAGCTCCATGATATCAGATCCCTTTGGACAATCTCGGTGTCTTCCCATATCCATTAAACTTGTAAAAATATCACAAAAAAGGCCATATCCTCAATGGCTCCCAAGTGGGCTCTTGGGCCAAGATTTTGGTGTCCGAGGCAAGCTTCTTGTGTTTCACCCCATAGGGGATTGTTGTAATCATATCCAACAGATGTGTAGCTTCAAAAAAAGCAAATGATGGTAGCCTTTAGAAATATCCATCTGTTGAACATTTTCCCTTTCATCTCCGGAATAGATAGAAACTGTGTGAACAGTGCTGCCCGGTTCTGCACTAGATTCCACTCACATTTTGTCTCATTAACAGAAGAGTAAAGACAAGGAACATTTGGGGATTGGCCAGCAGTACCTAGGTCACATAGTTAGAAGCTCTTTGGGCCCTCAATCTGAGATTAAGCTATATCAGAACAAGGCGAGCCGAATTCCTCCCTCTACAGATGGAGATCAAAAGGCGGTGTCCGCCTGGCCCGCCACAAATCTCTCTGGCATCTGACACTCACTGGAACAGCCTCCTTCACCAGAGGGCTTGGGGACCACGGTGGGCGCTGCTTCCTCTGCCATTTCTCATTTGGGATCATTTGGCTCACTGAATCTCTCTGTAGAGTTTAATTTTTAGGACTGTGATGAGACTTTCACATGAGAGAGTTCCCAGGTGTAAAGGAAATGGCCACGGAATAATGGCACATTTCCTTTCCCACATACTGTCTTAAATCCACTTAGCTTTTTCTTTCCCTTCTCCCTCCTTCCTTTCCCTTTCTCCTTCCCTCCGTCTGCCCTCCTTCCTTTCTTCCTTCCTCCCCTTCCTCCCCTCTTTCCTTCTTTCCCTTCCTCTTTCATCCTTCCCTCCTTCCTCCCTTTCTCTGTCTCTCTCTCTCTCTCTCTCTCAACAAACAAACCAACAAACAAACCTGCAAAAGTTCACCCAGTATAACTTCAGCAGGTTCACAACCCCTAGAGCCTGACCCCTCTCCTCACCCACCAGCCAGCTACCTATTACAGGGCACTGGTCAGGCAGCGACTTCTACACAGTGAACGGTCGCTTCTCATTTGTCACCAGTATATTGTGAATTGGTTTTTTTTCCCAAATAAAGCCCCCCTTTGGGGGTAACAAAGTCTCAGGACTTCTGAGAGAGTCACTGGCTCTGTTTCATCAGAATCACGATTTTAAGGTTAGTATTTATTCAGTGTATTTTCTTCAGAGTGGGGATGTACCTCCAAGCAGCTGGTGAGATTGGCCACACCATCATTCTCGACCACTGAGGGAGATAACAGAGTATTGCCTGATTTTAGTACAGGTACCCCAAAACACTCTCGAGACCCCATTTAACTGCAAAATGGAAGGGAAGAGAGAGGGAGTAAGTAGGTATGTGAGAGAACACATGCTTCATATGGCTCTGAGCCCGCAACCAGCTAGGGTATTGAAACCACCCAGAGGCACCGTGTCAGCCTCTGCTTTTCCCACAGGGAATGTTGTTATACGCCCTTGGGACTGGGGAGGTGTGCTCTAAGGTCATCTAAGGACCCTGAACCCCTTCTACAATCCCCACGCCAATGGCTATCCAGCCTCTTCTTGTACTCCTCCAGTGGGAGGGACCTCACCTCCAGAGCTGGTTCGGCACTCTTGAGTGGCTCGGACCAAAAAAAGATTTTCCCTTCATTTGTTCAGTCTCTCGGTTCTGTTCACTGAGCACATGCTTTTGTGACAGGCACCATGCTGTGTACTAGGGATCCAACAGTGGATGGAACAAGTGTGATCCCTGCTCTCGTGGAGTTCACAGTCTAGTGGGGAGATAGATAATAAAAGAACAAAACTCTCCCTATCCAGCTCAACACTCTACCTCCTTACCCATCAGTTTGCCCCAAATGTCACCCAATGACTCAGGAGGATTTTGCTTGATCTATGGGGCCAGAGAAGACCTCCTTTATCCTGAAGACTAGACTTTTATGAATGCAGCCTAAAACTACTTTTTCTTTTTGGTTTACTGGCCACATCACACATTATCACCAGATAACTGTCTGTCTGACTGTCGCCAGAAACTTCTAAGCATCCCCCCTTATTATTATTATTATTTTTTTTGCATATTATACCTTTCAGCTAGTTTTCTCCTGTCCTATATTTGTGCAAGTGACTTTTTGGGACCAAGTTACAGGACTTTACGTTGATTTCTGTTAAATTTTATTTTCCTAAAATACCCTGTCATTCCAGTCAATATTGAGCTAGTTTGCCATTCACCAGGATAGGAAGTCCTTTGCAAAATTTACTCAGGGGCCTGTGCATTAAACTAGTAACACTGGATTATCACAGGGAGAGACTAGGTTTTAGCCAAAGGTCAGAGGCCTGACAAAAACCAACGTGTCACAGGAGTTTCACCCCGTGGGGTTATACTTTTTTCTTAAACAAAGAAGCAAAGCGACCGTATTCTTCTTTGGTTCAGTGAAATAGTGCCGGGAAGTCCAAGGCAGAGCATAGATCACAGCCTTCTCAGAAAAATCCCCAACCGTTCACTATGCGGTTGATACTCAATTGGGTCTGTGAACTTAAAACTCAGCAGTGTCTTTGTTAGGTGACAGCGGGGGAAGGGGATTTTCAGATGCCAAATCTTTAAGACCACGGGGACATTATTGGAAAAGGTGCCCACGACCAGTAGCTCTTGATATGAGTTAGGGCGCCTTCTTGTCTTGTTTGCATGGCAGGGCTAGAGGCTACACGGTGACTTGGGTGTTCTATGGGACAAAGGAAAGACTAGCCAGTGACCTTCCTTTGGAGGCCAGACTGAGCAGGTTCCTTGGGTGGTGTGCTGGGGGGTCGGGGGGATAGATGTGTGCTCAGAGACTGGGATTCAGGGGGCTAGCAAACTCGGCCAGCTAGGCTGGCTGGCAAGCCTCACTTAGGCAAACACCCCTAACCTCCTCCACCCCTCCCACCCGGCTCCACATTCTTGAGGTTTTTGTTCACCAGACCTGAGTGAGACTGACTGCCTGACTGCTAATTATTCCTGGAAGTGGCATGCTATGAAGTCTGCAAACATTTTCTGCAAACATTGGCCCATAAGAGGCGAGCTGTTGAGTTCTGGAAGCCATGAGGATGGGAGGGAGCATTCCTCAAGCATGAGGCAGTAGGCTCCCTTTGCCTGCTGGATCTCCGCTATAGGGTCGGTGGGAAACAGATGCACTGAGGACAGTCCCCAGGTGGAATGGGACCACCCTGGGGACTTGGGCTTTTCGGACTGGTTTTTCCGAGGCTGGTTGGGGGCTCTCACGTAGCTGCACTGTTGATGGCTTTCTGTTGTAAAAAAAAAAAAAAAAAAAAAAAATTCATCTGCCACCCAGCCAAACTTTGCTTGCACACATGTTTTCCAGAGACAGAGACAAAAATGTGTTTCGGGGGGTAAGGGGGGAGGGAGACTGGAGTGACAGTTACATTAGCCGTATGCAGGGCCATCCTCATCACCTCGGCATTTCCTGGAGATTGTTGCAGCCTCCTGTGAACCCCAGCCAAGGTTCTATCGAGATCCAGGGCAAGCCCCATGGCCAAAAGCAGGCTGGCCTGGCTCAGAGGGAGGAAAAGGAGACTTCAAGGGGAGCATTCAGGTTTCTAAGGCCCTCTGCCCCCCCCAGCTCCAGTGACACCACACTGCACCCCCGGCACCTTGCTCGTGCCGAGCAGTGTCCAGCCTCTCCACTACAATTCATGCTCTTTCCTCTGTCCACAACGTTCTTTCCCCCACTGCTTCTCCATCCTAATCCCTACTCATCCTTCAAGACTCACTTCGCTGTCACCTCCTCTGGGAAGCCTTCCCTGACTCCCTCTGAGTTTGGCCTTCTCCTCTGTGCTCCCACAAAACGTTGTATTATAACAATAGCTAACATTTATCTTGGACTTAGGGTGCATAAGTCACTGTTCTAAATCTTTCACGTGTGTTAACATTTAACCCTCACAGCCCTACAGTGCGATTGACGTCCTGACTTTATTGATGAGGAAACTAGGAAACCAAAAGAGGTGAAGGAACTTGTCCAGTGTCACGCAAGTAGGGGGTGGGGGGAGGTGGGGATTTGGACCCAAGCCGTCTGGCTCTGGAATCTGCCCCACTGGAAAGTGAACTCTTTGAGGGCGGGTGAGTAAAATCATACCTGAATTCTCAGAGTAGACACTCCAGAGATGTTGGATGACCTTAATTGAACCACATGTGACTGCTAAGCCCATGGGGGAAGATCCTGGAAGAGTGGAAAGGGGTCAAAAGAAGAGGTGGCCCCTTGTAACACACATCTGTTTCCTGACCTTGTGAACAGATGTTCAAGCCTAGCAGACCCCTCTGTGGGTGAGTTCCCTCTTCCCAGCCATAGCACAAAAGCCAGAACCAGGCTGTAGGTCCCACCTTGGGAGGCAGTCTCTGGGAGGCCATTGCCCAAAGCCAGACCCATTTCCACTGGGCCTGTCTTCCTCATTGACAACAGTGTAACCGTGAGTGCTCATTTGGTTTTGGTTAAGGACAACAATGTACTTGCTCACTGGGGGAGTAGGTGGGGTGGGAGAGGGCTTTGTTTGGAGGAGTCACACTTAGCCCATCCTGCCCCAATCTCAGGGAGGGATTTGGAGCAGCCAGGAGGAAATCTTTCTGAGTTCTAGAACTTTCTGTCATCAGCCTTGAAGCCTTCATGTGAAGACTTCACCTATGTGCAATTTCTATAGACAAGTATAAGCTGGGCATTATGACTGGATTTATACCTACCACTAGTCCTTCCCAGAATTTTCAGAGGACGTTTTGAGGAAATAAACAGATATTCCTATAAACAATAAGAAACAGAGCATGATACTCAGGACCCAAAGCACTGGATCGTGAGTCTCAGCATTCAGCTCTGGGGAGAGTGGCTATGTGTGTGGGTGCTGGAGTAGGACTGCCTGGACTGGCAGCTATCTGGCCTTAGGTTCTGCATCTGTAAAATGGGTCTGATAACAACAGCCACTCACCTCATAGGGTTAATGTGAGCATTGGACCACATAACTGAAAACAGCTCCTGGCATGTAATACATGTTCCAAGATGGCAAACTGTTATCAGTCTTGGTTCTTAACGCCAATTAGCTTATGGACAAGTCTTGAATTTCTTCAGTTTCCTCATCTGTAAAAGGAGGGGTTGCACCTTCTCCCTACAACCCCTTCCAGCTCCCACTTTCCATAACAACATAGTTTTGCCACCTCAGTTTACATTTTTCTATTTATTTAATTGAGGTACAATTTATATTCAGTTAGGTGTTCAAACCTCACGGTACAGCTCTGTGAATCGTGTCCCCAGGTACGCATCTGTCTACACCATCCAGATCAAGATCTAGAATGATTCCAGTAAATCACAGGCTTCTCCTGTCCCCTTCCAGTCAACACCTGCCCCCAAAAGTAACTACGATCCTGACCTTCATCACTGTAGATTGGTTCTGCCTCCTTTTGTACTTTCTAGAAATGAAAACATAGAATCTGTAGCATGCTTTGTGTTTGGCTTCTTTTGCTCAGCATTCTGTCTCTGAGCTGCATCTGAGTTGTTACGTGTACTAGGAGGCTTTGGAAAAATTGCTGAATAGTGTTCCACTGTACAGCTATATTACATTTTATCCTTTATCCAGTTGATGGACATTTGAGTTGTTTCTAGTCGGGAGCTATTATGAATAGGAATACCGCGTCCATTCCTGCACACGCCTTTTGATGAACATTCTTATGCATCACCATTTGGTGTATATGCAGGAGTTAAATTGCTGGGTCATAGGGTGTGCATCTGTTTAACTTTAGTAGGTATTGCCAAACCGTTGCAAGAGTGGTTTTACTGATTTCCAGTTCCATTAGCAACATATGAGCGTTCCATTTACTGTAAACCTTTGGCAACGCTCTGCATTGTCAGTCATCCTATTTTCTCCATTTTGGTGTGTGTGTTCTTGACTATAGCTTTATCCAAGTTGCTATAGACATGTTAACACTTGAGTATCATTGCAGTTTCTTCAACTGGGCAGATGTGACTCTTCAAGAAGGAAGCCACCCTTAGCATAGCCTCTGAAGTAGGCACTACATTCAGGGTAAAAAATATCCAAGCGACATATGTCCAAATTGGCCTTCTGACAGTGGCTGCTTCAGAATAAAGGCTGCACTGTGCTAACATCATTGAGAAAAATGTTACTTGGGAGCAAAAGACAAAAACAGCTCCAACCTTAATTCCTAACTTCTGACGGTACAGGCCCAGGAATTTAGAATTGAATGAAACTGACCACCCATCCAGGACAGCTAGAAGAATCCAAGGGTGTGAGTACCAGGTGATTAGGTATCCACAGGATTTTTAATAGATTCATGGAGATATAATTCACCTACCACAGTATATTCACAGAGTTGTACAGCCATCACCAGTGCCCTGGAATATTGTCATCGCTCCAAAAAGAAACCCTGTAGCCTTTAACAGGCAATCTGGTTCTCTTCCCTTCTAGCTCCTCCCAAATCCTAATCTACTTCCTGTCTCTATGGATTTGCATATTCTGGACATCTCCTATAAATGGAATCATACAGTATGCGGTCCTTTGGAATTAGGCTCTTTCACTTAGCATGTTTTCAAGCTTCAGCAAGTTGTAGCATATGTCAGTGCTTTATTCCTTTTATAGCTAAATAATACTCCATCGTGTGGGTATACCACATTTTGTTTATTCATTTGTTGAGGTGGACTTTGGTGTTGTTTCCATTCTTTGGCTACTGTGATTAACGCTGCTATGAACATCCAGGTACAAATTTTCATGTGGCTATATGTTTTCAATTCTCTTGAGTATGTACCTTAGGAGTGAAACTCCTGGGTCATGGGGTAACTAACTCTATGTTTCACTTTTTTCGGGAACTGCCAGGTTGTTTTTTCAAAGTGGCTGCACAGTGTTATAATCCCACCAGCAGTGTGTGAGGGTTCTGATTTCTCTACATCCTCACTGACGCTTACTATTTCCCATCTTACCTTCTATTATAGCCATCCTGGTGGTTATGAAGTGGTATCTCATTGTGGCTTGATTTGCATTTCCCCAATACTAGTGAAGTTGAGCATCATTTCATCTGCTTATTGGCCATTTGTATATCTTCTTTGGAGGCCTGTCTATTCAGATCCTTTGATAATTTTTGAGTTATTTGTGTTTTTATAATGGAGTTGTAAGTGTTCTGTATATATTCTAGATGCAAGTCTCTTATCAGATACATAATTTGCAAAAATTTTCTCCCATTCTGTGGGTGGTCTCTTCACTTTTTCTTGATTGTGTGCTTTGAAGCACAAAAGCTCTTAATTTTTATATAGTCCCATTTATCTATTTTTTCTTTGGTTGCTTGTGCTTTTGGTGTCCTATCTAAGAAACCGTTGCCTAATCCAAGGTCAGAAAGATTTATACCTATGTTTATTTCTAAGAATTTTATAGTTTGAGCTCTTCTATGTAGGGCTTTGATCTGTTTTGATTTAATTTTTTATATATGGTACAAGGTAAAGGCCCAACTTCATTCTTTTGTGTGTGGATATCCACTTGTCCCAGCACCATTTATTTAAAGGACTATTCTTTCCCCATTGGATTGTCTTGGCACCCTTGTTGAAAGTAAATTGACCATAAATGTGAGGGTTTGTTTCTGGTCCACAGCATTTTTAACTGACAGAAATGAATGGTCAGATATGAAGGGCCCACAATAGTCTCAATGTCTCAGGCTAGCATACCCAGAGACCTCTGATCCCTCCACTCTGCAGAGAAAGGGCACAGCCTAGGGAAACAGTAGTCACCAAAATTAGGTCTAATGACTCCAACCTGGAAGCAAATCGTGTTGGAAAGTTACACGTGTTTCCAGAACCAACCTTACTTTCTCTGAAAAGTCACACTTCAATATATATCCCATTCATCTTTTTGAGCATGCTGCCCTGAGTTTAAGAAAAGCCTTTCCCTCTGACTGAGGCCCCTTTCCCCTCAGTTGGGCACTTCATTCAACGTTAACCCTCTTAAGACTGTCCACTCTGAGTTTAAGCTATAGTTGGAGCCCAGACTTTCAGAAAGAAGAGGAGCTTGCCTTCATTTTTTTCTCAAAGGAAAAGGCTCTTGCCCATGACTTGTTTGCCTTACGTGCAGCCTTACACTTTGGGCAGCACCCCAGCAAGTGGCGATAGATTTATCTTGAACATGTCCTTCCCACTTCTGCTGTCAGGACTCCTCCAATTGATGGTGAGCACCTGACAGTTGGAGCAAACTGCAAAGGACAGAAAGAGAATCAGACCTGCCCCCAGCTTTGGCTTTACCTAGCACCTAATGACCAGGGCTCATGCTGGGAAGAGATTCTTTGTCTTGACTAGAAGAGTTTCTTGACTTGGGAAGGCAGTATGCCAGAGTGGAAAGGGGGACAGACTTTGGCTGCAGGTAACTTGGGTTTGAATCCTTGATTCTGTATTTACTTGCGATGGCACACATGGAGATGCTCTGCTCAGAACCCCTGTCCTGAAAGAACCCACTTCCCAGCTGTGAGTACTGTGGTTAGTTGACAGCCTCCAGCTGTTAGTTTCTTCAGGGTCTGTGTCAGCTTTGGCGCCAAGGTCATCCTGTTCTTGGGGTGGCCCCCAGCCAATGACTGATCAAGGAGAAGATCCAAAGCCCATTTCCGCCACACAGAAGATTCCTCTATAAGGCAGTCTTTGCTCTGGAGCTCCCCATTTGGGCTGGTAGATTCTGACAGGTCTCCACCACGATATGACAATCCCCTTGCCCAATCCTGCTCCCTCCCCTTTTCTTTCACAGGTACTATTTCCCACTAAACTGTTTGCACTTCTAACTGTTGCAGAATCTGCTCTCCAGAGAACCCGGCGTGTCTCTCTCAGTTTCAGTTTCCTCTCCTGTGAAAGAAGAATAATGGCATTGTCTTACCCAGGGCTATTAGGATGACTGGAACTAAGTGAAATATCTGGCACAAAATAGGCATTCAATAAAAGAGTGCTGTTACTATTAAGGAATCTATCATTTCCACTGCTACATCCTAACTTTTGAAAGAAATAGATGGGATATCCATACTAGCTCAGACCTGGAAATAACCTCAATGATCATCAATAGGAGAAGGGATAAATAAATTATGGTGTTTCTATACAACGGAATTCTAATTAGCAATAAAATGGAAGGAACTACTGTTATAGGCAACAACCTGAGTAAATCTTACCAGCATTAGATTGAGCTAAAGAGACTAGGCACAAAAAATACATACTATGTGATTCTATTTTTCTGAAGTTCAAGAATAGATGAAACTAATTGGTGATGGTACAGGTCAGTGACTCAGTGGTTACCCTTGGGGGATGTTGACTGGAAGCATGAAGGGGCCTTCTGGGAAGTTGGACATATTCTCTATCTTGGTCTGGATCCTGGTTACATGGGTATTCTCTCTCTCTCTCTCTCTCTCTCTCTCTCTCTCACACACACACACACACACACACACGCACGCACGCACAATCCTGAAGCTTATACTTAAGGTTAAGGGAATTCATGTACTTAAGTATATATGCCATGCATCATTTTTTTTTTAAAAAAGGGAAAAACAGTGAGGAATTTTTTATGAGCATATATACATGTACGTTTTTTACTTAGAAAATGCAGAGAAGTAGAAAGAAAAATACCACCTGTGGCCCCACCCCGCAAAGATGACCGCTGCAGACATTTTAGATATTGCATTGCCCTCTCCAGCTCTCCTGTCACTGCACCTCTCTAGGGTGCTACTTTGGTTCAAGGAGACAGGAAGTTCCACCATCACTTCCTCTTTCTTGGGAGTAGTGCTGGGAGGATTATTTCTAGGCTCCCTTTCTAGCCTCTCTTGCACTCCTTCCCCAGATAGAACCTGAAGCTAACTAGTGCCAGAATTTTAATCTCCTAACCTACACCTCCTCCCTACACTGCAGCTGGGATCCCCTGGGTCTCTGGATCCTTTCTAGAACAGTACATATCAAGGGCTCAGAGTCACTGGATCTCTTGTCTTAACAGGAGTTGAAACACTAACTCAAGCCCCAAAGGGCTTTCTGATGGGAATGGAGCTCACTTTCCCCAAGGCTGAAATGATCCAGGTTCAGAGCAGCCAAGCCTTTTGCCTATTTTTGTGTGAGTTGTAGGAGAAAGGCATTTTCCAGATTGTTTCGCTGACCACAAACTGTCGAAGTGACACTGCAGGGAACATCTTAAGAAAGAATTTAATCAAAACCAGGCAGCTGGAACACAGGGGCTTTCTTCTTAGACAACTGGTTCTCAAAGTGTGGTCCGCAGACCAGCAGTGCCAGCATTACCATCACCATCACCTGTGAACTGGTTATAAATGCAAATTTGGGGCCCCCACCATAGACCTGGTGATAGAGACTCAGGGGTGGGACCTGGTCATCTGTGTTTCAACAGCCCTCCAGGTGATTCTGATGCAGTCTCAAGTTTAATAACCTTAGTTCTAGAGGTTTGTAAATTCCACTGCCAAAGAAAGCAAGAATTTACTCACATGTACTCTTTCATGCTCATAACTGGGGCACTGGGTCTTTAGCGTGACTTAGGGGCATGTGCCAGATCCATGTAACTTCAAAGTTTCTTGTTCTTTATATCTTGAACTCAAGGAAATGCATTCCTTGTTTCTCTGTTAGCTGAACAAAGATGAAATATAGCCCAATGTTCCCCAACAAAAAGATTTATTAATTTGTACTAATGACTGTTTAGAGAAAACCATAAAAACCAATGTCCTTGTTGAGTGCTCCTTCTCGAGGGCAAAATGTGGATGTTATCTGTAAAATCAACAAATTTGTCACCAAAGTGAAATGTTATCTTTTCCCAAGGATTTTCCCAGGCAGCTCAAGGCCTCAAGGACTAGACAGCCTCCTCCCTCCCCATGATCAGATGAAGAGGGTTAGAGTTTGCAGCCATAACTCAAATGCTTTAAGACAGCTCAGATGTAAGTTTGTTTTCAGGTTAGTAGCTTTGCTCAGATCCAGCTGAGGAAAGGAGACTCTGAACCTGTTGAAAGCCTTAAAAAAATCCCCACAGACCTTTGTCTCCTTAAGATATGAACAGAGCAATGATCTCTTGGCTAGGACAACAAAGGCACAGGCAACAAAAGCAAAAATAGACAAGTGGAATTGCATCAAACCAAAAAGCTTCTGCATGGCAAAGAAAACAATTGATGGAGTGAAAAGGCAGTCTATGAAATGGGAGAATATATTGGCTAGCATTTATCTGAGAGGGTTTAATATCCAGAAAATATAAGAAACTCCTAGAGCTCGATAGCAAAAACAAAACAAAAAAACAAAACCAAAAGCGACCCAATTTAGAAATGGGCAAAGGACCTGAATAGACATTTCTCCAAAGAAGACGTACAAATGGCCAACAGGTCTATGGAAAGATGCTCAACACTACTAATCATCAGGGAAATGCAAATCAAAACAACGATGAAATATCACTTCACACCTGTTAGAATGGCTATCATCAAAAATGAAAAGATAGCAAGAGTTAGCAAGGATGTGAAGAAATTGGAACCCTTGTGAATTGTTGGAACGTAAAATGGTTCAGCCACAATGGAAAACAGTATGGAAATTCTTCCAAAACTTAAAAATGGAACTACCATATGATCCAGCAGTCACACCTTTGCATATTTATCCAAAAGAATTGAAATCAGGATCTCGAAGAGATATTTGCATTCCCATGTGCATTGCAGCATTATTCACAATAGTCACGATGTGGCAACAGCCTAAATGTCCACTGATGAATGAATGGGTGAAGAAAATGTGGTATGTACATACAATGAAATATTATTCAGCCGTAAAAAAGAAGGAAATCCTGCCATTTTCAACCTAGAGGGCATTATGCTAAGTGAAATAAGCCAAACACAGAAGGACAAATATGATGTGATTCTACTTGTATGAGATATCTAAAATGGTCAAACTCAAAGAAGCAGAGAATAGCATGATGATTGCCAGGGGCTGGGGAAGGGAAGGAAATGGGAAGTTGCTAATCAACAGTTGCAAATTTCAGTTAAGCAAGATGAATAAGTTCTAGAGATCTGCTATACAACATTGTGCCTGGGGTTAACAACACTTTACACCTGAAAATTTGTTAAGAAGATAGATCTCATGTTAAATGCTCTTACCTCAATAAAAAATAGTAACTAAATATGCTATCAAATTCATAAAATTTATAACATATAAAAGATACAATTTATAAATACATACTATTATTTATAAAATAGAGATCTGAAAACAAAACCAAAGATATGACCAGTAGTGCACTGTTAAATGCTTAATAACCTGCTCTCTGAAAATAAATCTCTATAACTTGATTATAAATGTGTAGCACACAGTTGACAAATAATAATAAAACATGTCATATTCATTATTACAAATTTCACCAAATAACCCTTACAGAATGCTTTCGTTGATTTTTCCCTGACTCTTGTATCTATAGCCAACCCAAGGCGGCAATCTACAAACAAGTGTGGTTCCAACATGAGTATCGGTAGATTTGTGTATTTGCATTAATGAGTAAGACAAAACTGAAACAACAGAATGTAGGTTGAAATGTCGCTTGTTCACATCGGTGACGTGAGGGACTTCTTTACTAAATCTGGTAACAGTCTCTGAATATACTGGAGGAATATTTCCTACATTTTTTTGTATTATTTAAAATGTAACAGCTACAGAGACAGTGCAATTTTAAGTTTAATCTGTACTATTAACATTTCTCCATCAGTTTCTCAAGTCTAGACCAAGGGTCATCAAAATTTTTCTGTAAAGAGACACATGACAAATATTTTAGGTTTTGTGGCCACATAGGGTCTCTGTTGCATATTCTTTTTTCAGGTTTTCTACAACTCTTTAAAAATCTAAAAACCATTCTTAGCTTGTGAGCTGTACAAAAACATGCTGTGGGCGGAAGTTTGCAGACCCCCGATCAAGAGAATCAAAAATAATAGATGAAACACTGATTTGTAGCATTTGATAATTTCCAGGATGTAAATACTCTTACCATGGCTGATTTCAAACTACCGACTTGACGTCACTGAAGGTGGAGTTGCAAAGAGATGAACGGTTGCAAAGCATATATTATTTCCGCTTTGTATCTGGATACAAAGGACACAAAAAACCTCAAGAGCACGGATAATAGATAAGTGTAGTAAAATAATTAGGAAGTGATGAGTTTGAGTATTTATTAGCTTTCTTTTCAATCGTGTTGATTTCATTGTAAGTTTCTGTAGTTTAATTTTTAATAATGGCTGTATTGAACAGTTTCTGAAAAATTTAATAATTGGCTCTCACGAGGTGATGCGAGCAACTGCTGTGGCCACACCAAATTTCAACCTGTTTCTTTTGGTTCTGTTGGATAAAAAGAGAATCTTCACTCAATTTGGTCCATTATTCCATGCAACAAAAGGATTTACTACAAGGTTTCTTTGAAGCTGGCAGTTTCCTTGGCTCTTCTAAAATAGGAAATGATTTTAGATGTTATTTTTACGTATTTTCAAGAAGAGGTCTGTGTCTATTCTCAACAGCTTCCTGACCACCTTTTGCTTCCAAATAATAAGAACTATTTAAAGGAAAAAGGAACTACTATGTTGTGGTTTTAAGAAAAACACATTGCTTTGCTCTTTCAGAAGCAGTTACACAACAGTTCTGCTCATAAACTGGGGAAGAGTTAAAATAGCTTTTCCAAGGTCCCTCCCAAGGCTGTGATTTTCCTCTCATCGGCTCAGGTGATAGCCATTCATTGTACCCATTCATTTATTCAGCTATTTGAGCATCTGCCACGTGACAGCCACTGCCCTGAGCTCTGGAGTCATAGCAGCATGCAAGAGAGACAAGGACCCAGATGAATCAATAATTACACAGATCGACATTTACTTAGACTTTTCATAAGTGCATTACAGGAGATCATATAGCATAGGTGCCTGACCTATTTGGGGAGGTGCGGGATGTGATACTTAACCTTGACACCTGAAGAATGAGTAGAAAGCCAGGCAAAAGAGGAGGGAGCTGTTACAGTAGCAGTGCTAGAGCTAAAGATGCTGGCCTCCTCCGTGGGGACTGATGACCTACCTGCGGGTTCCTGAGCCTGATACTACAACAGGAAGTTAGAGCACTCCTGGTTTTCAAGAACTCTGGAAATTCCCCCCTATTATCTTCCGATTGCTACCTGTTCTCCATTCCCTCTATTCTCTCCTACCGGAAACTTGTTAGAACTTCTCATTTTAGCCTCCAAGTAGTTTCATGTCTCTTTTATATCTTCCGCATCTTTATTCCTCTGCTTTGCATTCCAGATGATTCCCTCAGATCTATCTACTACTTTACTAATCCTCTCATCAGCTGTGTCTTGTTTGCCATTTGCTTCGTCTAATTGTGTTTTTTTTTTTTTTCCATTTCCATGCCTATAGTTTGGTTCTTTTGCAAGCCCACCCATATTTTTTAAACTGTTCTATTATTGCCTTATAATTCCTATTCCTTTTTAAAAAATCTTCGGAACATTCTAAGCATACTCACTTGAAATTTTTTATTTTATTTATTTATTTTATTAATTAAGTTTGTTTATTTATTTTGAGAGAGAGTGTGAGTGTGTAAGAAGGGCAGAGGCAGAGAGAGGAGACAGAGAATCCCAAGCAGGCTCCGTGCTGTCAGCACAGAGCCCACGCAGGGCTTGAACTCACCAACCGTGAGATCATGACCTGAGCCGAAATCAAGAGTCCGATGCTTAACCAACTGAGCCACCCAGGTGCCCCAGCATACTCATTTCAAAGCCCCTTTCAGATTTCTCTATTAGCTATAGCTCCTAAGAGGTGAATTCTTCCATTTGTTGTGCCAGTCTTGTGGTGGTTTATTTCCTCATAGACTTAGAAAGTTTGAGTTATAAATTCATTTTCAGAGTCATAATTACGAACACAGACTCGCACTATACTACCTGGGTTTGAGTTTGGATTCTGTCACTTAGTAGCTGTGTGACCTTAGGCAAGTTTCTTAATCTCTCTGTTCCTTAGTTTCAGTATCTGTAAGATAGGGCTGTTCTAAGAATGAGCTAATATAAGCAAAGCACTCAGTACAGTGTCCAGCACATAATTAAGCAAATACTGTGATTTGGCAAGAATTACTTTACCTGGGAGGCCTCCCTGCCTGCATACCCTGGGTTATGTGGCTCTCTCCCTGCGCTCTACTCAAAGCAGCCACTACACTTCTGAACTGCTTTTTGTTTTCCTATCCCGGTCCCTATTTATGAGTTACCCTTCCAGCTGCTGGCTTTCTGTAGGAGCTCAGCTCCTACTCCCATCCCCACTCTGCCATTAATACCCGGCACCCAGGATGCACGTCTACTTTTGATTCCTCTGTGGCTTGCATAAATGCCAACTCTTGCTCACTGCTGTGGCTTTGAGCTGCCTCTCCAATTCTGGCACTAGAATTTGTTTGTTTGGTTTTGCTTTTGATCTCCACTACATATTGAAAAATATTTTCTTCATCCTTCAAAATCATTTATTTATTCACTAATCCATTTGGCAAAAATATTAATTGTGATATTATGCTCAGGGCACCTTGCTAGATTCTACAGGAGAATGAAAAATTCCAATTTCTTCCCTCGGGTAGCTGACACTCAAATATATAAAGCTATGCAAAGTCAGTTGCTATCGTGGGCCTGGGGGTTTATTATTATTATTATTATTATTATTATTATTATTATTTTAGTTTTTATTTTAATTCCAGTTAGTTAACACACACTGTTATGTTAGTTTCAGGTGTACGATACAGTGACTCAACACTTGCACACGTCACCCAGTGCTCATCATGACAAGTGCCCTCCTTAATCCCCATCACCCATTTCACCCATCTCCCCACTCCCCTCCCCTACATACTGAATTTGTTTTTTTCCAAACAACGTGCTTGGAGTGGAGGAGGAGCTTCCTGCAGCAAACAGCTCCAGTGACCAAGATGACCAGAAACCCCTGAATGTTGTTTCTCAAGGAGCTTACCTCTTCCTTGGACATGAGATCCTTAAGAGAACCCCGGACAAGACGGGACATGTTTTATTTGCTTTTGTATCCCATGTCTAGCACAGGTCCTGATACATTTGACATCCGTTTGCTGAATTCAGAAATGAAAGGGTACACTGGCAACAGCAAGCCCTTGGTTTCTCTAAGAATTACCACCACCACCACAGGACCGCCCCCCCACCCTCCTTGTCGCTGTGAATGAGCTCTGTCAAAGCGATACGGTTTCTAACAAATGAAAGTAGGTGCAATTCATTTAATCAGTGACTGTCTCAAGGGCAAGCACCAGATGTGGGCTTCTTTGACTCTCAAAGCAAAAATACTAAACTAGAAACAGTGCAGAGACAACAGATTATTCTGATTTTCAGACTGGTTTAAAAAAAAAAAAACACCAGGGTAAAATGTTAAGCAGGTAGCTGATGCAATCTGGCAAAGTGAGTGTATAGCTCTATTTATATAAAGACACACATATATCAGGCCATCAGCAGTATTTGTATAAACAGTGACTCTCCTGTGAAGGTAAAGGCCACCCCCCTTCAGTTCCAGTGACTGAGATACATTTTTCCAATCCTGGGGGCAAATACAGACGCAGCAAGTTCCTTCTTCCCCTTGGAAATTTGGCAGGCACACCAACTCTGCCTCTGTTGCCGCATTCCCTTGGGGTTTTATGACTCTGTACATATGGCCTGTGTGAAGGCTTCACTTAGGTCACCTTATGCCTTTGGCGGCCAGCATGGTATATGACGATTCAGGACGACCCTGGTGTTTCCCAGATGGGTCCAGATCTGGCCAGGCAATTACTGCCCTCCAGCTGGGAAATGTGACGCCAGGGTGATGAAGTGGCTGCCGAGAAGGAGGCAGTGTGACTCTGAATCTGGTCTGTTCTTTATTTAAATCCAAAGATTGAACACACACACACACACACACACACACACACACACACACACACACACAATTCCCCAGCTGCAGGGGGTTGTTTTTTAGGATTTCATGCGGGATTCCCCTGAACACATATTTCCTAAGCTAATCTCCTATCCTGTCCCCTGTTTACTTGCCATCTTATCATTCTCTCCTCCTTTGCTCTCCTACTTATTTCCTTATCATTACTTTTAACCCTCTGGGAGTTCCCACTAACCCAGATGGTCTGTTTAAGGCCCTTTGAGACAGAGATGGGGCCCCTAAATCCTTTTCCTGTGTGAGCTGCTTCGTTTCATTCTCTCCCATGGCCACAGAGAATCCTGTCCTGGGGCCTCGATTCTGAGGGAAGACGGATTCATGGAAGTTGCTCCACTGCTGGTAATACAACACTACCATCCGGGTGGACATTCTCCTTGAGAAAGGAGAGTACTGGAATAAACTTGGTCCTAATCACAGTGGCCCTCGTAACTCGCCCTTCCTTCCACCAACACACCTACTATTCACTGCTGCTTCTGAGGCAGCAGGGAAAGAGTATGGGCCCTGTATTTTGACAGATCTGGGTTCAAATTCCACCTTCAGCAGTTAATAGGTGGGTGACCGTGGGCAAGTCACTTACCCTCTCTGAGCCTCTGCTTCTCGAACTATAAAGTTGGAATCAAACAGAATATATATGCAGACACACCCTAGGCACTCTATACATAGGAGCAATGACTGTGGCATACTTGGATGATGGTCACAGTCCTTGGTCCTTCTCGTCTCACCCAAGACAGAGATTCTCATATTTTCTCAGAGTTAAAAGGAGGATCTTGAACATTCACAAAGCATCTTCTCACAGAGCACCGCCCCCCTGAATGCTGAGAGCTTAGTGCAGTACTAGCTCTCTGAGCTCTGGGAGAAAGAACAGACAGACCTACGCCTGCCCTCAAGGGGCCCCAGCCATCTAAACTAGCAGATAAGATGAAAATGTAAACATTGGAGTTAGTTTTCAATATACGAATGGCGGGGGGGGGGGGAGCACAAACATTTAGTTCAGAGCAACTGGCATCTGCTATATCATTCCCTATAGACCACAAGAGCTATGGGAATGCAGAGCAGGGGGGCTGCTGTGGATAAGAAGCCTTCCTGGAGGAGGCAGGGCTTGAGCCAAGACTCAAAGGGCAAGATTTGAACAGACCATTGGAAGAAGTGGGAGCTCTGGAGAGATGCACGCTGGACAAACTCGGGAGGCAGGCACAGTTATTATTTCCATTTACAAATAGGCAAATGGAAGGCTAGATAAGCCTAGTGACTTCTCCAAGGCCACTCAGCAAGAAATTGGCAGCCCTAGGATTTAAGTAGAGATGTGTCTCTGATGTTGAAGGCTGTGTTCAAAGCTGGCTGTGACAGAAAAGATGGACTTTTGCTGGAGCGTAGGAAATAGGGAGCTATTGATGGTTTTTTAGGGAGGAATGACATGATGAAGGCAGCAGCAGACGTTTAGGGGAAGATTCTAGCACTAGAGAGAGGTCAGTTAGGAAGCAGTTACAGTGACTTAGGGGTGAGGCACCGAAGTCCTGAGTTCGGTGGGCAGGGCACAGTGGCACTGGAGAAGGCATGACAACATGAGGCATGCCAAAGGGCAGAGCCATAGACTGGCAGGGAAGGGGCTTAAAGAATCAGGTCTGAGGACCAGAACACTGGGCAGTGCCACTGCGGGAGATATTAAGAAGGTGAGCTGATTTGAAGATCTCTGTTTCTATAACCCAGGGCCTGATTTCCTTTATTACTATTGCCTTTAAATCTTTTTATTGAAGAAAATAACGTATACCAAGAGGAAACCAACAAATTCAGAATACAGGATATACTACGACACAACTGCCCTGACCTCTTCAACAAGTCAGGGTCACACACACGCAAAATCAAGAGCATGCACTGACATAGATTAAATAACACCAAAGAGACATAAGTAAATGCAGCGCACAAACCCTTTGCATGTGGATTCTTCTTCTGGATTCAAATCAAAACAAAACAAAAACTTCTAAAACGCATTTTGAGGATGTTGGGACAATTTGAACGTGGACTGGCAATTAGATATTAGATTATTCCGTAGGTGTAATAATGGTTTGTGACGAGGAGGGAAATTTTCCTTATTCTTAGGACAAGAATTCTGCAGAATTGAGGGCAGCGTATCGTGATGCCTGTAACTTACACTCAAGTGGTTCAACAAAGAAATACACATACATGCACGCACATACAAATATATAGCACATAGGTCAAAATGTTGAGTGGGGAACCTTGATAGGTATATGCGTGTGTTCACTGTACTACTTTTTCGATCTCTTTGTATTTTTTACAATTTGGAAAATAAAAATTTGGGGAAACTACTTCATGAACATAGTGAAAAGTTAAAACGGTATAAAGGGGTATGTAGGGAACCTTTCTATCCCGGGCACTCAGTACTACCTTCCCAGAAGCAACCGCTGTTCACACTTCCTGACATTGTCTCTGTATTTACCAGCCTGCATATGTATTTGTAGATCCTTTAAAAAAAAATAGTCGGGTTCATGCTAGAAATCTTTTTGTTAGCTACAGTAGACTCTCTTTTATCTATGCAACTGGGGGAGAGTTGGTGAGTTAACTAAAAATCAGTTAAAGCAGAAGTGCCTGGAGATACCAAGGACAGACGTAACAGGGCATCCAGTGGCAGTGTCTTTTACAGAGGGTGTGGACAGCATCCTTTAATCCTGAGAGGTGGCTCCCAGAGGCCAGGTAAGCAAGCTTCCACCGTCCTGTTGGCAGCTTGCTTTTTTTTTTTTTTTTTTTTTTTTTTAAATCACTTCACAAGCCTTCTTCGGAATTGTTCATATGACCAAGTGTAGACCTGCCTCATTCTCTCGGCAGTGTTTTGCATGTGTTGCTTTTAGGATGAGTGTGGTCGTAATCATATCGTGCTTGAGGCTATGGGGAGAGCGCACCTGAGTGGATACTGCCTGGGGCTTCCTGAAGTTGCTTGATCCGAGACTTCACTTGGGGATTTTTCCAACAAGCACCCAAGCTTGAGCGATGCCGCCCTAAGCAGGTGGAGAAGCGTGGCTGGAGCTCCAAAGGCAGGACCGCTCTGAGGGATGGCAGTTCTACCAGTGGTAAAGGCATGAGAAACCGACAGAGAGAAGGCAAGATGCCAAAGAAATGCTGAGGTCCAAGGACAGAGCCCATAAACTCCCCTAGGAGCTTCGGCCCCTGCCCCCACCCCCCACCAAAGATGATTTGCCTCCTGGTCCACAATCATGGGGGAGGGGGGGGTTTCACATTTCCAAAGCATGTGCCACGTTGCCTATGAAAACCGCCAGCACCTGGGCACGTTCAAATCCCACACTCGAAGCAAGGCTCCTCCCTGCAAATGGGAAAGATTTGATTGCAAAATGTGATTCAAGAAATCAGATCTGGGATTGAACTGAAATTGCCTGAAAAATGAAAGCATTGGCGCAATTAACAAAAAGGGACTGGATTCCTTTATTTGTTTATTTTTTTTGCAGCTAAATCCTGCACAGCTTGCAAACCTTGGGAGGCAGCCATCCTATTATCATTCCTGATATGGACTTGAATTTCTAAGAAATGCCTTTTTTTTTTTTTTTTTTGAGAGCTGTGGAATTGAACCTCCACTACAAGCAGTCCTAGGAGTTCCAGTCACAATGTTTCAGGAACAATGCTGAGATAAGAGCCAGAGCTCTGGGGGCTTGAGCGCCCACAGACCCATAAGGCTGTGTACTAACCCCAGATGGGTCCCTTCAGGAGTCCTGGAGAACCCAGACCTGCATCTAAACGGCCCTCTGAATTGGTACTGGGTAGAGGAGGCAGCCAAATCTCTATGTCATTTGAGGGACCCAAAACGCCAGAGTCCCCACTGGCTTGTCACACTGCCTGAAACGTTCACACTGCAATGTAAAGCACCGAAGTCCCTGTCTTCTCTAAAGCAAAATGTCTGAGAGATAGAGACATCCCCTATCTTTAAAGAACATCATCAGCTTTTTATTTAGAGCAAAAAGAAACCAAATGGAAAGGGAGGGCAGTGCTCAGTCTAGTCTTTGGTGTGAGCCCAGAGGGTAGGCAGCGGGTGGGCCAAGGAAAGGATGCCAGGAGGGCCTAGGGCCTGTGGGCACGGCCCCTGAGTTGTCGGTAGAAGCTTTGGAAGTGAGCGGGGCGAGGGATGGGGCCCGGGGAAAGGCAAAGTCAGCCGGGGCCTGGGCCAAGACTCTTGTATGTGGCCCCACAGGTACACACTGGCTCTAATAATTGTGACATTGGGAAGCCATCGCCACAAGTCTCCAATTCCCTAACTCTGTTGTTGCCATCACCTTTCAGGGTGCGTGCCCTCTGCGTTTTCTGCGAGCCTGCTCAACCCACAGACACATACCATTATTTGGTGGCACAGGTAGATGGACCACAGTGGCAGGGGGCAGCCACAGATATCACAGCTGAGCATCTTGCGATACATTTGTTCCAACTCTGCCAGGTCTCTTAAGAAATCTACAATTCTGATTGTTTTGTAAAACTTTAACTGCCCCTGCAACACTCTTTGAAGCACATACTACGTGCCAAATGCTGGAGTTAACCATATTGGATATATCGTTGATCTAATCCTTACCACAGCCCTTAGTAGATGACTTTCCCATCTAGAAGTCATGTGGCCTGCTGGAATCTTGGAGATTACTTTTCCTAACTCAAACTCACTTCTGAATTGTCTCTTCCTATTGATTCGGCTCCCACAGTGAGAGGTTTTTCTGCAAAGTGAGGTTGCTTGGGATAGCTCTGTTATGGAGTCAGCCTGACCAGGAGCCAGCCTCACCCCTTGCTTGGGGACAGTCACCTGTAGAACCAAAGAAAAGAAATAACCAACCTCACTAGGATTGGCCACAAACCAAAAACTCCATTAGGAGGACCCCAAAATGCCTCTGAAAACCAATAGTCAGATCGTTTAATTTGCCACCAGAGAGTGAAAAAGCATCATCAGAGCAAGTGTCCGTCCATTTGAGCTACTTGAACTGCCAATTTGGGTTTTTTTGTTTGTTTGTTTTTTGTGTTTTTTTTCTGACAAAAGCCTTCAGTTCATCCAGCAATTCTGCTCTAGGCTCCTCTTGGAATCTGCCTAAAGCAGCCAGATAGCTGCATCTGGGTCACTGTAACCCAAAAAGTCTTAATTAAAATCAGGAAATATGTTCAATCTCCTCTTCTGCGATGCTATGAAGTCTAGATACAGCAAATTATCTTATGAGAAAGTAGAAGCATAAATGGGCTTTGGGCACAGCATAATCATTTGGGACACACACACACAACACACACACACACACACACACACACACACGCCAGTATAAATTGAGAAATAAGAAAAGGAAAGTATTTGGCTCTAGATGAGTTTCCTTTTGTAAAGTCTGTAGACAAAGGGGCTTGTCTACTAAAGACACTTTGTTTGGGTATGGGGAGAGCAATCTCCAGCCCACAGGGCCTCAGGCAGGATTTTGCATGGGGGGTGTTTAGGTGGGTGGGGAGGGGCAGGTGGGCGATGACTGACAGGATGAGGGCATGAGGAGGACAGAGGAAGAAAAGGGGGGGCAGAAGGAGAGGGTGACAAGCGACTGGAAAGGGAGCAGGCACAAAAAGGAGGAGAGGAACAGCAGAGATGTTTGTAGTAGGGGCAGTAAGGGGAGGGCCTTTGCCACTGGCAATCTGCTCACCATCTTGATGAAGTAATTTCCTGTTTATCAAATACCATTGGGGCATTAGAGGTCTTACACCAATGCCTTATCCAATAATGGACACTTACCGCCTTCACGTATCAATACCTTTGTAACTGAAGTTTGCAGAGATAGCTTTTCAAAATGTATTTGTACTCCATTGCTTTCTGAAACAGAAACGTCCCGAATTACCTTTTCTGGAAATCATGGTAAAATAGGCAAGGAGTTTGCTCATGAACATTGGTTTCATTCCTTCAGCAAATAGTTATTAAGGGCCTTCAGTATGCCAAGCACCGTGCCAGGTTCATCCACGTGGACACTGGTGGGCACCACAGACCTGGAGCCTTCCAACGGACCTTGTTCTGCCTGCAGTTTACCCCACTTGGGGGTGTCATAGGATCAATGCTACTACTTCTAAACTGTGGGCAGTGACGCGGGTCTTAGGAGTAAGTTGGGTTGTTTGCCTTTACAGTAGAAGGCTCAAGACTGTGATGCTGGCACCACCCAATGCCAGCTGTCAGTTCATGCTGTTGTCACTACGTTCCTTCTCATCTGCCATGCAACTTAACACATATTTGCCTGGGCTGGGGCCTCGCAGCCGCTTGTCTCTTCCACAGAGTTAAGTGTATGTGATTTGTGATGGCGGTCATTCAGCAGTATTTCTTCCCCCTTCCCTGCCCCCATTTCTAAGCTGCAGGTCTAGTTGAGGTCGCTGGAAGTATAGCTTCTGGAAAAGCGAGGACTTACAGTGTGGTCAGCGGTGTGCTGGTGAATGTTTAACCATTGGCACTCTCGGTCGGTGGGGGAGAGGGGTGCTGATTTATAGTGTTTGCTGATTGCCATGGTGTAAATACTCCCACCGTGGGCAGTTCCAAGCTCCCAACATGATGTCACTGAACAATGAGTAGAGAAGCACATCAGTGCACCGTGCTACAGTGTTTCCCCCACACAGACACAACAGATAATAGTAAAGGGTAGCAAAACAATTAGGAAGTGATGAACATTGGGCATTCATTAGCTTTCATAGAACTGAGTTGTAAGTTAATTTTTAATAATGACTGCATGTAACAAGTCAACTCCCAAAATTCACGTTGAACGATTGAACAGTTCACTATCAGCTGAGTGGGGCGGGGGGTGGTACCTCACCTTTCTCTTAGGCTCAGCAGTGGAAAGAGAAGCTAATTAGAGCCCCAGGCCCTCACCCCAACTTTAACCGGGGCATCCCCACTCGTATTCATTTTATGCATAATGGGATTCTGTGTTTGAACAAAGGGTTCCGGTATTTTTTAAATGTGGTTTTCTGGTTTTGTTTTTTTGAAAGGCACCAGTGTAGACGGTCTATGAAGCTCCTTCCAGCTAGGATAGCCTAAGTTAGCCAAGTCTATGTACTCTCCTGTTCCCCCTTTCATTCCCTTGTCCCCTCTTGTCACTCAGGCTTCCTGTTCCCCTTGAATCCTTTTGTCCCATCCCATCTTCACTGAAGAGAGAGCTGTTATCACCTGATTTAAAGTGAGATCCCTGCCAGGCATAGTTTACTCTTTAACACATGAGTGTAGAAGCCTCTAAAGTTCTTTCAAATACAAAGGGATGAATTTCTAAAGGGCAGATTTCCAAGTAGGGAGAGGGTACCCTTAAAATCTACCTGTTTTATATTTTGCATTCTCCTTCAAAAATCTCTGCATTTCAGTGGATGGCTGGGTTACCCCCAAGTGCCTAATAGTATATCTTTATTTTTCTTTATACAACACAGTTTTCTTTGAGTAAAAACTAAAAACTTTTCTTAGCACACGTTTGGTGGCTCTTCCACTGAATGCAAGCTTTTCAGCCATGGAAATGCATAGAAGGGGCCGCAGGAATTATGAATATGACACAATCCTTTTCTGAGGACAAATTCACTCTCCTTAGCCTGCCAGAGAAATTATTTTTCCAGGAAAACTAAACAGTAAGCACATACTTGGATGTTCCTTTCAGGCAAGAGAGGAACCCTTTCTATCCCATTAAGGTCAGGCAATTGCCCAAATGCTTTGCTTCACTGCCTATCATAACGGGGAGTGTGGGACAGAACCAGCAGGGGCCTACACTCATCTCTCTCCGTCCAGCAGTCACAGTGGAGCAAAGTTCATAGTCACAGGCACCCTCTGAAGCCTGCAGTCGGAGAGGCTGAGGCTGGGGCCTCTCGAGAACCACCCCCCTTGCTACACACACACACACACACACACACACACACACACACACGCAAACCTACAATGTTCCCACAACTCAGTGCTGCAGTTCATCAGGGTCAATGTTCTAGAACCCAAAGTGATGGGATGGGATATGGTGCATGGAAGCCGGTGGCCTAGGACCATGGGGTGAGGCACAAAGGTGAGCTTCCTGGTCAACTGCCAGATCTGCAGGGTGCACACTGTCCAAATGCAGATAAGATAGCCAGTAGCCCAGGAGCTGGGGGACAGTGCAGCTTGGCCTAGGGGTATACTCCATAGCTTTGCTTCTCAGGTTCTGTCCCTGCTGCTGACACTAGCAGCAACCTCCCTTTGTTCCCTTTTCACTGAGAGTGATGGCTCCCTATCCGAAGGCTCCAACCATAAGGAGGTATGAATTCATGCCCAACACATAAAACAGACCCAAAGCCAAGCTCTGTCCATTCTAGGCCAACTTAGGTGATAAATCTTGCTCAATTCCCTGGTCCGAATACCTTTGGCTACCTCTGCAAGCCCAGTCTATTCTTGATCCAAGACCCTTTGGCCAAGGTCCCTGCGCAGTCGGCACTTTCTCCTCTTCTCCGTCCAAGCTGAGCTCACTCTCCCCTGGCTCCCCCCAAAGTCCTTCGCTTTCAGAATCGGAATTTTTTGAACCCAAACTTTCTCTCTTACAAAATTCTCTTCTTTTACCTCTAACTTTATCCCAACCTGGGCTCCTAAATTCTCACGAGTCTTCCAACACTTGAATTCTGGAGGAATATCTAGGGGTTTCTCTAGGGGAATCAGAGGATCTCCTTATTTATTTAGTAACCTCTGATGGCTGGTATCATGTACAGATCATCTACAGAAGACAGCAGTCTCAGAGTGTATCACTTGCTCTTGACCTTGGAGAGAAGTTTGAAATCTAAATGCAAGCCACCAACGAAATACTGCCTTGTCAATGCACCAAAAGGAGAGAAAGCTAGCTTATCTTTCAGAAGTCTCCAGAGTATCGTGGACTAGCTGAGTAAGTGTAATTAGAAAAAGGAAAAGGAAGTCAAGGATAAATTCACATGTAGCTGAAGAAGTCTCATGATACAGTGAATTTTTCCCAAGGTTTCCAGAAAGCGAGTCTTGCAACCTTTGGGAAATGGTGAGTTCAAGAATTTCCAAAGACTCCCCACCCTTCACCTGGCCAAGGCCTTGATATCACCAAATAGCTCTGATTGCTCTACTCCAGGCTTGAGAAGCAAGCTGCTTTTCTTTGCTACTTTCCAAAGTGTGGTCATATCCATTATCTCACTTGATTGTTACCATGACCCTGTGAGGTAGGTAGGATAACTGTTCGTTTTCCCCAGGCTTACTTCTGGAAGATTCCCAGGAGTCAGATTTTGCACCACGGTAAGTTGACAGCGTTGGCTCCATTTTTGCATGCTAACAAAACCTGGCCTGGTCTAATCCTTATGTAAAGGGAAGATTCATCATGCAACATTGACTTAAGCTAGGCAGAGAGAAGCCTGATCATCAGGGAGTAACAGGATCGGGAGGAGGGTGATCTTGAAAATTATAGTAATTCTACTCCCCCGTCCCCTTCCTGGAGCTAAAACCAAGGCTTTTGAATGGGGAGGGCTTGTGTCACCTTCAAGCTACATAAGCCTTACTTGAAGACTGGATGCTAAGACCAAATTTCTGGTATATCTATCCATGTTTGATCAACCCTTACCAGTTAGTCAAGTGCCTACTGTGGACCCAGCTCTGTGGGAGCACAGAGAAGTATGAGATGTGGGCCGTGATCTCCAGGGGCTCACAGTTTTGCTGGGAGCTAAACTTGTACGCACCAGACAGCAATGCACAGTAGCCAAAGTGATGAAGAGAAGGTCAGTGGGATTGATGCAGCCAGGGGAGGCATCCCAGAGTGTCCATTAGGAGCATAAGTTCTGGGTTGGGCGATAAACACAGCTTTGAATTCCAAATCCACCATCACCAGAAATGTGAGCCTTGAGCAAATTACTATACCCAATCCATAAAACAGGGTGAAAATTAAGAAATACTTCTCATATAAGGCTACCGAGAAGATTAAATGAGCACAATACCTGGCACATAGCAATTAACACTGTTAAGCATTCAACAAATGGTATCATTAAGGCACTATATAACTTTTAATGTTTAGTTTTGAGAGAGAAAGAGACAGAAAGACAGACAGAGCGTTAGCTGGGGAGGGGCACAGAGGGAGGGAGACACAGAATCCGAAGCAGGCTCCAGGCTCTGAGCTGTCAGCACAGAGCCCGACGCGGGGCTCAAACTCACGAACGGCAAGATCATGACCTGAGTTGAAGTTGGACACTTAACCGACTGAGCCACCCAGACGCCCCTGTTAAGGCCCTATTTAAGCTGACCATTGAACAATGGGACAAGACTTGGAGACACTGAGGGAGAGAAAGAGGAAAATCCCAGGTGCTGAATTAAAGGCACTAAATTTAAAAAGAAAGGAGGTGTGTGAGGATGTTGAGGGTACTGGTCTTACTAAAGCAGAGGGTACACAGTAAGGGAGCAGGAAAAAAGAAACTTTGTTAGGTCGGGGGCAGCTACATGGTGAAAGGCCTTACCACCAAGTGGAGGAGTTTAGTCTGGATATGGCAGGAAGTGAGAAGCCACCGGAGACTTGCAAGCAAGAGACTAACTTGAGGATAGTGGTCTTAGAGTAAATACTGGCCTGTGGTGTGCTCAGTGACTTGGAGAGGGACTGAGGGGGTAGCCACTGCTTCAGGTATGAGCTGAGACAGGCCTGGATGAGAATGAGAATATAAAACATTTGAAAAACATTTGGGGAGAAAAATTAGCTAGACAGACTAGATGATTGGGTATGAGCAACAAAGGAGAAGGAGAAGTACAAAAGGGTTCCAAAGTTTTGAGTCTAGAAGACTTGGAAAGTGGTGGTACCATTGACAGTGAAATGAGAGTCAAGAGAAGCGGGCATGGGGGGAAGATATTGGATTCAATGTTCAATGTGAGATGATGGTGAGATATCCAAGTAGAAATGTCTAGAAGAGAACTGTGATGCCCCAACGTCCTAGAGGGCATAATTTTTTTTTTAACTTTTCAACCCCCTTCACCCATTTCTCCCACTTCCTTTTCTTTTACTTCCTCCCTGAACAGAGGCCAACTTCATTCCTGGTTAGACTTGTTATATGAATGTTTTGACAGTCTTACTCCTTCCTTTTTGGTTCTATTAATTATTTTTCTTGTTCTATTACATTAGCTTGGACCTCCAGTAAAATGCTGAATAGAGTAACTAGTACTGGACATTCCTATCTTGTTCTTAAATTTGAGAGAAAATACCTGTTTCAAAATTTATTAACAAACGCTTACGTAGTGCTTCTATGTGCCAGGCACTTGACAAATTATTTAATCCTCCCACAATGATATATATATATATATATATATATATATATAATTATTATTATTATTATTATTATTATTATTATTATTATTATTTCCATTTTACAGATGAGGAAACTGAAGCACAAAGAAGCTGTCTAACTTGCCCCAGGTCACACAGGTAGCAAGTGGCAGAATGGAGAATCACACCTCCACTATCTAGCTTCAGAGACTGTATTTTTAACCACTCTGCTATGCCTGCTACCTCCTGAAATATGGAGTTTTCTATAGATTTCTGGAAGGTACTCTCTATCACATTAAAGTTTCCTTTTAGTCCTAGTTTCCTTCGAGCTTTCTAAAAGCAAATGGTGCCAAGGTGTCAAATACTTTTGCTATATTTATTGAAATGATCGTGTAGCTTTTTTCCCCCTTTAATATGCAAATAAGAGTTATATTGATATCGTTTCTAATGGGGAATCAGCCTTGCATCTCTGGGATTAAACCCTACTTGGTTATGTTATATTTTTCTTTTGCAAAAGTGCACAACTTGATTTGGTAATAATTTATTCAGGGCTGTTGTATACTGTTATTTGTCCTCATAAAATTTGGTGTTGGTGTAATGATAGTTTTGGAAAATAAGTTGGGAGCTTTTCAACTTTTTCAATGCTCTGAAGCAGTTTGTTTGATAAAGGGATGATTTGTCTCAACGGTTTTGTGCAATTTGCCTTAAAAATAAACCTGTGTGTGTGTGTGTGTGAGAGAGAGAGAGAGAGAGAGAGAGAGAGAGAGAGAAGAGGGCTTATGTGTATGCATGTTTGATTCTATTTCAATTTTTTCTCTATCGGTGTAGTCAGATTTTCACCTTGTTCTCAAGCCAGTTTTGGTAATTTATATTCCCCTAGAAAACCATCCATTTCATCTGGGTTCCAAATTTATTGGTATAAATATTAATACAAAATACCAATTATCTATAATTTTATATCTATACCACAACTTCTAATTACAGAGGTAGCCAAAGGTATTCTGACCAGGGAGTTGAGCAAGATTTATCACTAATTGCTAAGAGTATTTAATCTTTCCTATACTCTTTAATATATTCTCAGCGTAGTTCTCTCTCTCTCCTCTCTCTTTCCTTTTCCCTCTTTTCTTTACCCCTAGGTGGTTTATTTATTTATTTGTTTGCAAACTTCCTAACTGTGCCTAGTTTAATGTTTCCAAAGAGCCAGCTTTTGCTTGTATGGATCAACTTTGCATTTTTTGTGATTGTGTATTTTATAAATTTTTGCTTTAATCTCTATTAGCAAGCCTATTCCTGCAAAGCCCATCTGTCTGGAATATCCTTTCCTCCTTCCCTTTCACTTGGCTAACTCCTACTCATTCTTCAGTTTATGCATCATGTCTTTTAGGAAGCCTTCCCTGACCTTCCAGCATGATTTAAATGCTCCTCCTCTATCCTCCCCCAGCGCTTCCAGCCCTCATTATTCTATGTTATCATTAGCCGTCTGCTTGTCTCTCTTCCCTACTTGACTGTAAATTCCTTGAGGGCAAGGACCGTGTCTAGTTCATAATTGTACCTCCAAGTGCCTAACACAGTACTTGGCATCCCCAGTGGGAATTCAGAGGTAGCAACCCAAGAGCTGGCAGGCTGATCTAACAAAGGGGCTCCCACTAGCCTATTGCCTGAGGTTTGGGGTCTTACAAAAAGGAAGAGCAATGATCTCTGGTAGAACTTCTTTTCTTGTTTTTTAAAAGAACCAAGGGGCACCCGGGTGGCTCAGTCTGTTAGGCGTCCGACTTCAGCTCAGGTCATGATCTCGCAGGTCATGATCTGGCAGTTCGTGAGTTCGAGCCCCACATCAGGCTCTGTGCTGACAGCTCGGAGTCCGGAGCCTGCTTCGGATTCTGTGTCTCCCGCTCTCTCTGCCCCTCCCCCACTCACACTCTGTCTCTCTCTCTCTCTCTCTCAAAAAATAAATAAACATTAAAAGTATCAAAACCCTTCGGATGTGTCATTCCAATGGTCATCGCTTGGGGGAGGAGTCCTTCTCCACTACCCTCTCAGCCTTGCACTCCAGGGAGGATCTAGAAGGTTTAACTCCAGAAGGAGCCAAGGCAAAGAATTAGACATAAAGGAGCTAAGACTAAACCGGAGTTAAAAGGTCTATAGATTGCTTCAGGGCGTTTCCCTTTAAAAGCAGCTTTCCTGCCCAGGGGCACTTTCCTACTCTACAGTGGAGGTGGGGCATCCTCATCCCACACTTCGGCTTCTCTGGTTTCCAGTCTAATCTGAAACACCTTCCCTCTCTATTCATCTTCCCCCTCAATGCCCTCCTTTTACTCACCATTGACCCTGTAGTTTTTTATTACTTGTGTCCAGGAGGTGTTTCGAGAATATGAACTGAAGTAGTAGTTTATGAAATTGGCAACCTCTATGCGTTGCTGCCCTAGGTTTTCTTCTGGAAACTTCTGTGGTTAGCAATCAGGTCCAAGGAAAGCAGAACACAGGCCGAACTGAAAGAGAAGTATACCAAAATCATGGAACACCATGAGCTTTAGGGCCAGCTCCTGCCTACTTCTCGGCCCCTTCCTCCACCCTATCAGCCATGGTCTGAAAGCAGACTCTTTCTAGAGACAGAAATCAAACTGGTGACCAAGAGTTTTTCTGCTCACCGTGAATGTACTCCCTGGGAAAGATGGTCTCACTTCCTCATACAATCTAGGTTCCTCTTTGAAGAAAGGATCATGAAACTAAAAATATAAAAACACTTTCAAAAGAGAACTCATCCTGAAATTGAACAGAATCCAGAGGAAACAAGGCTCAATGTGGACCCACTCTGGGCCACCTGCCTAAGACAGGACTAAGGGAAGAGAGATGGCCTACACAGAACTATGTGGGCCCCATGGGTGTTGGGACAGGGCGATGGGCTGAAGGGCAGCCTATTTCAGACCTTTCTGAGGTTGCTTTGCTGGTAGCAAATGTGTTCCAGGCACTCTGCTAGGCTCTAGGGATATAGCAAAGCACAGTTACCACCCTGAGGAGCTTATAGCATGGTGTCTACGTGGGACACAATGTCCACAATTGGAACCCTCCCGGCTACTGTGACGTCTGGCACCTCAAAGACGGGGACTGCGTCGCATTGATCTCTGTACCCCCAGTATCCAGCATGCTACTTAAAATATGGTAGGCACTCAATTAATATTCGTGACATGAAGGAAGGAAGGAAAGAAGAGGAGGGGGACAAAAAAGCCAGGGATACCTAGGTTAACTTCACGGAAGCTGGTGACTTGAAATTGGTCACTCTTGTTGTTCTGTTTTACGAGTCCTTGAAGGTATTAAAATAACAGGGTAGGAAAACAGTTGGTGGCTCCCGAAACAATTAAACATAGAATTACCAAGTGAGTCCACAATTCCACTCCTAGGTATATACCCCAAAAGAATTGAAAACAGGGATTCCCACTAGCAACACTACTCACAATAGCCAAAAGGTGAAAACAGCCCAAAGTTCATCACTGGATGGTGAACTTAAACGGTATGATACAAGGGGTGCCTGGGTGACTCAAGCGGTTAAGCATCTGGCTGCGGCTCTGGTCATGACCTCACGGTTCCTGAGTTTGAGCCCCGCATGGGGCTCTGTGCTGACAGTGTAGACCCTGCTTGGGATTCTCTCTCCCTGTCCCTCCCCCACTTGTACTCTCTATATCTCTAAGTAAATAAATAAACTTAAAAGTGTGATACATCCACACAATGAGATGCTATTCAACCATAAAAAGGAACGAAGTGCTAATACCTGCTACAACGTGGCTGAACCTTAAAGGCATTATGCTAAGTGAAAGAAGGCAGACACAAAGGCCACATATCGCGTGATTCCATTTTGTTGCTATATCCAGAATAGGTAAATCTACAGACAGAGGACATGGATTGGTGCTTGCCAGGGGCTGGGTGAAAGGAGAAATTGAGAGAATGTGCTAAATGCGTAAGGGTTTTACTTTGGAGTGATGGAAATGTTTTGGAACTAGATAGATGTGATGGGTTGTACAACATGTGAATGTGCTAAACGCCACTGAATTGTTCAATTTAAAAATAGTTAATTTGATGTGAATTTCACTTTCATAAATTATTCTTTCCAGTGACAATATTAGGGTAGCCTTAGGAAAAGTCAGGCTAGAGGAGCCCCAGTGGTGACTCTGGGCAGAATGGCTAGTTGTGGAAAGTGGTAGGCTAGGTCAGTACAGGGTGGGAACTATAACCTTCTTCATCCCCTGCTCCACCACGTTCCAATGCTTGTTTCTTTCCTACTCAACTAGGTCAAGTGTTTATTCCTATCTCCATTCCTGTCCATATCCAAGAATTGTCTGGAATTATTATTAAGACTATTCCATTTCTCCAAGGACTGTTCATCATAAAAAAGCAGTTGTTATTTGTTAAGAGCTCTTCCGAGAAATCCCCAATATCAAGACGTCAGGAACGCAGGAAGCTGGCATGAAAACATAGGTCAGTTTAAGACGATGGGCTTTTGAAGAAAGTCTTCAGAAAATGTTGGGCTCAGGTGACGGGTGGGCACAAAGTGGTGGGTACCCGGGGAATGCTAGGAAATGCTTGTGAAGTGACTGATTCCTTGATTGAATAAATAAAGACATTTACACAAAGGATCTCACGCTAGTGATGGCCCTGCCTTGTTTACGGTCTTCAGGCCACATTTTGTGTAAGAGCTTTCATTCATCCATTCTTTCTTCCATTCAACAAATATTTATTGAGCATCTCCGATGTTCTAGGAAGTACAGTGCTAGGTACTTATCATCATCAACACGGATAAAAGAAATTCACATACACGAATAAGTCATAGGTATGAAAGGTACAGCATAGGGAATATAGTCAATGATATTGTAATAGTATGGTGACAGTTGGTAGCTACACTTGTGGTGAGCACAGCATAATGTATCGAATTGTTGAATCACTAGGTTGTATACCTGAAACTAATGTAACATTGTGTGTCAATTATACTTCAATTTAAAAACAGAAATTCACATACAGTTGTAAAAAATAGTTTTGGACATAAATTCAACATTTTATCATCTCCAAACCTTGAGCTCGAGTAAACCGATGGAACAGTTTACCGATGGATCCAACTGATGGAACAGGGCAAGTTACGGCGATGATGTTTCCACAAACTAGAATATGTGGTCCAACAAGTATGGTTCAGGGGCAACAGAGCAGAGTACTTGAAAATAAGGCCATCTAAGGCAATGGCCGTGGCACAAGGCCCTGGGGGAAAGCCTGAGCAATGTCTTCTTCCCATCTTTCCTGTCCTCTCTGTTCCCCCACCCCAAGCCTGGACCACCAGGAGACGATGAATTGAAGCAGTGTTCCTCTAGACTGCCATGGCTACACACACTCTGTGTGCAGCAGATGCTTTCTCCCACCCCCAGCGTAGCTCATGAGGGGCTCCGTGTGAACACTAGGTTGCCTGAAATTGAGGGGAGGCAATCTGGTCAGAACTAAGGAGGGTCTGCTTCTTGCCGTCTATGCTACAGTTAATCCATTGCCATCTGTCTTTATTTTGCTGACTCACTGTTTTCATTTGGGTTGGCAGTTCTTTTGCTGTTGGCTGCAGTCTTTAACTGTTTACAGAGGGCTGAGATGGATGGAGAATTAGGGGCTTTGCATTCATTCCCTGGATGAAATCCTACCCAGGTACTGTGGGCCTCTTGTTGAGGGGCTGGGGCCAAGGCCCCTGGATTTTGATGGATGGTGGAGATTAAGTGTAGGGTAACACATCATTTAGTCTGATTGCAAGGCCAGATTTCTCCCAAGTGCTGCCAAATGAGCTGGGAGGTCATGTGAATTGTCTGCCCAAGCACAAGTGAGCACGGTGCCTTTTAATTAGAACAAGGATGAAGGATATTCAGGACCTTGGTCTGTCAGGGAACTCGGAGGGCCCAAATCCTATACTTCATTCAAGGTTCTCTTTAGACCTCACCTCATCCATGGAAGCCTTCCCTGAATAAACTTCCATCCAGCCCTTCCTCCAAAGTATAGTTTTCCTATGCTTTGAATCGCATCAGCATTTGGTTTCTATTGTATACGACCCTGGCTCACTCTGTCATTTGGGAGGCAACCTTCAGCAGGCTTGAGAGATCCTTTCTTTCTCCCAATGAGATATAATTTCATCAAGATATGAAACTCTGTAGCCTTTATAGCTCTGAATGGGATGCTGGGTATTACATCTTTGCAGCATACAGTTGAGGTGACCATACAGTTTATTGTCCAAACTGAGACACTTTTGAGAGCGCCATTAATAATAACACTGGAATAGCAAGTATATACTGGGACCATCCTGGGCATACCAGTACATACGATCACCCTACCTAAAGCACTTGTTCCTTTTTGATTTCTTTTGTTCCTACCCTAGTTCCCAGGCAGGACTGGTGGACACTGACACTGAGGAGGCAGATATACCAAAACCCCCTCCACTCCCTCTACCCCAGAAATGATCTAATGCGGACAGAAATTACCTTAAAAGGGTTAAAACTGATACAAGTCCGCCATACATCCATGGCATCTTATTATAAGCCATCTGTCAGGTAGCCTGGAAGTGTTTCCACTGAATTCCTGTAGATTTCAAAGGCCAACAGTGGCTTCCCCTAAGTCACCTTCTCCTAGGATCTAATGACCATATTATAAAGTGGAGGGGACTTGCTTGTAAAAATTATCCCCTTGACAAGTTAACATTACATGGTCAAACTATCCCAAGTAGATGGCTTCTCCAAGCCATCCACCCTGGAAAATATTCTCTACCAACATGACAGGACTAAAATGTAACCTCCAGAAATTGGAGCCCTCATATACTGCTGGTGGGACTGTGAAATGGTACAGCCACTTAGCAAAACAGCCTGAAAGCTCTCAATTAAACACAGTTACCATAGGACTCAACAGTTCTAAGTATATACCCAAATGAATCTAATACAAATGTCCAAACAAAAATGTGTACATGAATGTTCAATAGCATTATTCATAGTAGGTTAGACATGGAAGCCATTCAAATGTCCATCAACTGATGAATGGATTAAACAAAATGTGGTGTATCTATGCAATGAAATGTTATTCAGCCATAAAAGGAATGAAGGGCTGATCCGTGCTACAGCATGGATGAACCTTAAAAACATTATGCCAAGTGAAAGAAGCCAGTCACAAAAGACGGCATCATATGATTCCATTTCTATGAAATGTCCAGAATGGATGGATCCATAGAAACAGAAATATTAGTGGTTGTCCAGCACTGTCCAGGGTGAGAAGTTTGGGTGCAGGGGCATGACAGCTAAAGGGTACAGGGTTTCTTTTGGGGGTGATAAGAATGTTCTAAAATTGATTTTGGTGATGGTTGCACAATCGATTAAAACCCACTGAATTATACATTTTGAAGGGACGAATTGTACGGTCTATGAATCCTATCTCAGCAAAGCTGTTAAAGAAGTAGCCTCCAGGCCTAAGCAGCACTCACAACCAGCTACGCAGGCCAGACTTGTGTTCCTTTAGTAAGGACATGGGCACTCTCTTTCAGGCCATTCTTCTCAGGCTTCAGAATGACCAAGCACCAACTTGGGCAAATGCCTCTTAAGGGCAGACCACAAGGGAGAAGACTTGTCAATATTGGCAAGGCTTTGGCATTTGCTTGATTAGCCTTTGTAGAAACACCCACCACGAAGTCATAGGGTCCAATGATATTTGAAAGGAAAAAGCCTTAGGGTATATTCACTATACTGGTCCCTGTGGAGATGCTCAGAAAGAGGAAGTGACTTGCCCAAGTCCCACATTTGGTCAGTGGCAGAGCAGGGACCAAAACCCAGTGCTCTTCTCACTCCAGCACTCTTTCTCCTGCTCTGGCTTCTCCATTGCCTCCACTTTCCCTACCCTACCCACCACAGCCCCTTTGGCCCTTCCAGCTAAAATACGGGAGGAGTCAAGTCTGAGAATCGAAGCTCAAAATCAGGGTGAATTTGCAATTTTGGAAATATGGTACAACTATGGAAATATGGTTGACTAAATAGCAAGTCAGGAAATCAGCACTATAGGTCTCCCAACATCAGGATGTGGACAGAGTACAGGATTTGACCCCTGGTACAACTAAATTTGTGGAATAATCACATGCTTCTCTTTATACTGTATTTGGCAGTATTAGAAGAGAAAAATAATATTCATCTTAGGAAAACCTTGGTAACTGCAAATTTGCTGGCAACCTTATTTCCTCTCGCTTTCTTGGAAGAAACCAAACGAAAAAGCAGCTGTACAAATTAGCCCTGACCAACAGGCTCAGGACCAAAACAAAACAAAACAAAACAAAAAAAATAAAGCCAAAAACAAATCAGGCTAAATGTTTAAGTCAGAATGGAAAATATATCCAACTATACGCCTACTGGAGCTCTTGAAACTGCTAATCTCCACTTGATTATCGACAACATCCTCTTTCCAAGAGGTCAGGACAAAGCTGGGGACAGTGTGACCCAAACTCATCAGCAGTTTTCCAACCCCCTTCATCTACATTCACAGATTTTTCTGATAGCCCTAACAGAAGTGAAATTATTTATCCTGCTTTGTGAGAGGCAGATGAGTACCACAGTGAAAAGAAAATGTACTTAGTAGGTCATCAGTCAACAGATACCATGTATCAGGTACTGTGTTGGCGCTGGAGGAAGACATGAGAGGTGAGGGGGAGGACACGATGCCTGGCCAACCGCGGCCATACACCTCCAAAATAAGACAAATCATGGCCACGGGCAATAGTAAAGTTGAGGAAGTAGGAGAGTTTATATATGTTGAATGAGTCAGGGGACCAAGTCGTTCTGGATTAGAGATTTCTTTAAGGGGGGTCATGGGATATTTGGCTGAAAGAGAAACTTGGAGTCTGACTGTGGCGGCAGTGTAGGGTTTGAGGTGAGTGGCCAGATGAAAACCACATCAGGGGAATCTTCTCTTTCCTCTCTCCTCAGTGCTAGGTTAGGTGCTCTCTCCTCTAGGCTCCCATAATCCTCTGGGCCCAGTTGTAGCACTTTGCAGGCTTTCCTATTATTCTCTGCTTCCTGGCCCCTATTCCCCTTGAACTGATTTTCTTGTGGAAAGAGCCTGTGTCTGGTTGATGTGCATATCCCTGCTGCCTAACAAAGGGCTTACCCAATGGTCAGCTCTCAGGAAATGTTTATTGATGGGATGGGATACAAGGTTACATCTTTGAAAGAGCAATCTGGAAGAGTGAGCAGGGAAAGGAGACCAGTTGGAAAGATGGTGCCCTGGTACAGACAGGAGGAAATATGGCCCTAACTAAACAGTAGCCATGGTGACAGAGAAGAAGGGAGGATGTCAGATACACTTTGAAGGCAGAATGGACAGGACTTGGGAACCTTATTTTACACCAACCTGAGGAGATAAAACAAAATGGCTATCAAACTGGAGTAGGTTGCCCACAAGGTAGTGTGGTAGGTCCTGAACACCCTACGAGGATTAGCCAGCCCCTGCTTCCACTTTGTGTGCCATTGGTCACAGACCTAGGTGTCTATGGGGACCCTGGCCCTTCTGTTCTTTTCACGTTGCAGAGTCCCCAGGGAGCTCAGGCTGACCAGTAGGATGAGGCTCCAGAGTGCTGAACCAGCATTTGGCCGTCTTAATCCTATGGTCTCAGCTCAGCTCCCACCACCTGGAGGTGTCAAACAAAGCATTGCCAAACAAAGACATGAGAGTCTCCTTTTCCTGGCCGTGCCTGTTTCGTTCCACCTCGGTCTTTCTGCAGCTCAGGAAGGGAGGGGTGAGAGCAAACCACGGAACTTTTCAAAATCCCGTTTTCCAAAAGCTAAATCAGATTCATTCTGTGTCTCCTGCACAGACTGCATTCGTCTGGGTAATGTAAACACTGTGAGGCCACAGCTGTCTGCCAGCTGCAATGCTGAAGCCCATTTCGGGGGGCATGAAAAAACCTGTCTGTAACTATCACAGACGAGAAGTGTTAGCTAATGAATGGTCCCTGCTGAGTCCAGAGCCCAGCTGAGTTATTTCAGTCTTGGGCCTTAGCAGAGATTTTTATTGGGTAACAAATCTCAAATGCTTCAGTCACCCTCTAGACCCCAGATTGGAGCCAGTCCCTCAATCCCCCCAAAACTAATTCACTCCAGGGACATTCCTGGTTGCAGCTCAAGAATCTTAGCATTTGGAGTGTTGGGTGATTGCTCAAGGAGGGTATGGCGGGGCCTTAATAATCCCATGAGCCCTCTTAGGCTCCCTGGAGTAGTGTGGACAGTGGTGTTTTCCAAGAGTAGGACTGTCAATGGCTTCCACCAGGGCCAATCAGCTTTGAGTGGCCTGACCAAGGAACAGTTGGCTTTGAGTTGAACATCACTGTTTCTGCTAAGCCTCA
The DNA here is from genome assembly GCF_027475565.1 of Acinonyx jubatus. Taxonomy (NCBI): domain Eukaryota; kingdom Metazoa; phylum Chordata; class Mammalia; order Carnivora; family Felidae; genus Acinonyx; species Acinonyx jubatus. The sequence continues at coordinate 108,073,279 of NC_069389.1, read as the reverse complement.
GACTAATCCTTTGGTTCTTGCTGGCACCCTTCCTACTGTTCTTACCCCTCCTACATGGGCTTAGGTCAGGGGAAAGGCCACAGGGCCAACATGACACCAGATTGAAGGAGATGAGGGCTAGGGCCCAGCCATCTTGTGGGCCATTGGCCTAGAACATGAGCACCTCATAGCTGTCCCCTCTAGCCTGCCTGGGGTAGAAGCAGGTACCCGATTATCAGCCCCTGTACATGTGCACTGTCCTAGGGCTGTCTGTGAATTAGAGACACACAAAAGACAATCAAATGCTAAACCCAAGCCAATGAATTTTTTATTGTGGTAAAATACAAATAACACAAACTTAGGACCTTAACCGTTGTTTTTTTTTTTTTTTGAAAATTTTTTTTGAGAAGGAGAGAGAGTGAGCAGGGGAGGAGCGGAGAGAGAGAATCCTGAGCAGGCTCCACAGGGGAGGGACAGAGCACGACACAGGGCTCGAACTCACAAAGTGTGAGATCATGACGGAGCCAAGATCAAGAGTCGGACGCTTAACCGACTGAGCCACTGAGATCAAGAGTCAGATGCTTCACTGACTGAGCCACCCAGGCGCCCCACTGTGACCCTTTTAAAGTGTATAGTTCAGTGGCATTTAGTGTATTCACAATGTTGTGCAATTGTCACTTCTGTCTAGTTCTGGAACATTTTCATCACCCCCGAAGGAGACCCCATACCCATTAAGCAGTCATTCCCCATCCCCCTCACCCTCTAGCTCCTGGCAACCGTTAATCTGCTTTCTGCCTCTATGGATTTAACTATTCTAGATATTTTATTTAAGCGGACACATATAATGTGTGGCCTGTTGTGTCAAGCCAGCGTGTTTCTGAGGACCTACAATGTGCTAGTCACTGTAAGAGGCATAAGGATCCAGCCTCAGATGCACACCAGGTATCCACAGCTGCTATGTGTTTTGGAACACTTAGCTCACTCCAGACACGCCGGATGATTTATTTGCACCATCCTGTTTAAGCCACACAACAACTCTCAGAAGTAGGTGATAGTAATGTCTCCATTAAAAAAATTTTTTTATGTTTTATTTATTTTTGAAAGAGAGAGAGACAGCACGAGCAGGGGAGGGACAGAGAAAGAGGGAAACACAGAATCCGAAGACAGGCTCCAGGCTCTGAGCTGTCAGCAGAGAGCCTGACGCGGGGCTCGAACCCACCAACCGTGAGATCATGACCTGAGCAGAAGGCAGACGCTTAACCAATGGAGTCACCCAGGTGCCCCAGTGATGTCTCCATTTTAAAAGCGAATAGTCCGAGGCTCAGAAACATTGAGTAACTTAGCCAAGGATGCACTAGTAGTTAAGAGTCCAACGTAAGTCCTTCTGTTATTTAGCCCAACTTAGAGCCAATCTGCTTACTTAGAGCCAACGTACTGCCTTTGTGGTATGTGTTGCCTGCCTTGTCTTGCCTGCCCTTAAATCCCCGCTGCGACAGACCCCATAGGCAGGGGATAATCTCATGAGGCCCTTGTTAAAATATACATTTGCTGCCAGATAGGAAGCCTGGCATGAGCGCCCCTAGTGTTCACATGCACTTGGGCACACCCAGAGTTCTCTTTAGTTCCCAGAGCACTGACTAAAACCCCACCCCTTTCTCTCCCACTCATGAGAGCATATGGGAATGTTAGAGTTATTTATAGAGAAATCCTTGAATCTGCTTGAGTTTATTTTTCTAAGTAAATCACATACAAGTTTGCCATTTGATTATTGGAAATGAATAATAACTGATTGTCAGATGCCAGGGTGTCCTGACATCAAAGATGAGAGAGCCTCTGGTCCAAAGACATCCTCCTTTGTGACCTATCTGGAGGCCCCAGGGAGGTATAACTCAGCTCCACGGGTTCCAGTTTGCAGGTGAATTCCTGGATCAGTCAGGTTCCCCCTGGGAACTTGCCTGTTTCAAACAAAGGTCTGGAATGGTCTTCAGGAGGCAGCCTCAAAGTCTGTGCACCTGATGTCTAGACTTTTGAACAGTGATTCTGGCTGCATTTGACAAGGACCCTCCTGTCCCAAACACGTGTGCAAGCAACAGCCAGAGCCTGACCCAAGTGCTACAGCAAAAGTCGGTGAAAATGAAAAGGAAAATGGGAGTTGTTCCGCTGTTTTATAGACTCCAGGATGTATGTTTAAAAGATCCACAAATGGGAGTGGCACCCCAGAAAGTTCAATGGAACTGAAAGAGACAAATATTGATACTCAACAGTCAGCTTCTACAATAATAATGGCACTGCCTGAATTCAAATAAGCAGAACAGATGTTCCTCATGTGTTATGAGTTGAAAATCATGCCTTCATGTGGGATCAGTTAAAATCAAGCTTGAGACTTAGTGTATGTTTAATATAAAAACTCTCAATAAAGAGACTTTGGAGGCAAAATCCAAGCGAGGGCATGCTACAGTCATCTGTGCAAATAATCAACTATTCAGCATTTGCCTGGAAGACATCCAGGATGTAAACGTGTGATGATGGCAATCACCAGAAATGGAGGTGGTAATGAGAGACATGTTCTTTGCCATCAAGTCTGACCAGAGCTCAGCATGTATGGTTTTTCTCACCATAAGTGGAGCTTGGAGCTTGGTGGTAAGGTGAGCCCTGGGAAAAAAAAAAAAAAAAAAAAAAAAAAAAAAAGGAAATTCTTTTGACATTTAATATACCTCAGAAAAATTTTCGAGAGATAGGCTCTTGGAAAATGCATGCAACTGTCCCACGGAAGAGCTCATTTCAACTTGAATCAGCCCAGCCCAGGCACTGGGGTGGGTGTAATGAGAGAACTTTGCCATAGCCTTTGCCTTCAGGACCCATCCAGACCACGGAAGCACCTATAGCAGGGCTGGAAGACACAGTGGGAACTATAACCCAACACTCTCATTTCACTGATGGGGAGACAGACGCAGGAATCTCTTAGACGTGCCTCGGGTCGCACAGTGAGTCTGTCCCCAGGCAAAGGTGAGACCTGAGTCTCAGCCTTCATGACTCCACTCTGAGAGCCCACTCAATGAAACAGGTAGAAATCCAAATTGGATATAAAAACATCATTTCCCTTTCACAATAATGGCATAAAATTAAGATATTACAAGAAAAAACAGAGCTGGCCTGCCCTTTCATTCCACAGCACGGGCTAACAGCCCTTTTTGTTTTAAAGAATTAGTGGAGTAAAATAGTCACCCGATCCCAAAGGAAAAAACACACACACACACAAAACAGGCAGCCACAAAGAAAATCTTAATGAGGCCAGGAAAGGGCCGAAGGCATTGGGATGCTGCCCTCCAAGGCAGGCAGGAAAGATTAGAGCCAAATAGTTGGAGAAATGAAGGCATAGGAGGGGTATCATGTGATTGAAGTCCGCAGAGAAACTCTTGAAGGTGATGGATCCAAGGGACTTAGACACTTCCTCCAGATTTGGGGGTACAAGAGAAAGGGGCAGCTTCTGCAATGCATATCAGGGAAAATACACAAGAGGCGGCCTCACTGTATGCAGCGGGTTCTAGATGTCCAGTAAACATGAACGAAATGTGGGAACCTTCTTCTTCCAAAAGGTGTCATGAAGGTACAAAGCCACTCTCAAAGAACTTCAAATAAACCAATTTCTGGTTTCATAACAAAAATGACAATACTAATAGTAGCTCCCATTTACTGGGTGCTTATTGTGTGCCAGCCAGCATGCTGAGCTCTTTACATGGTTCCCTCGTTCCATCCTCACAACCACCCAGTGACCATTTTGCAGATGGAGAAACTGAGGCTCAGAGGGGTTAAGTCAAACAGCTAGTCAGGGGCGGTAACCCACCCTCCAGTAAGATCTCCCTTAATCCCCGAACATGGCAACACTCCACCAACCTGCCTCCTCTAATTGTGATGCTTGCTTGAGACTCTCCCTCTGGCAGTAAAGAGCGCTGGAAAAAGTCATGCTTTAGAATGTTCGTTCCGGTTGGTGGGAAAGATGACCTGGAAAGAGAGACCCTGGGACCAGGGAATCAGTTAGGAGGCTTGAACCAGTGAGAGGAAATGACAAGTCGGATTTTGTGAGATTGCTTGAAGGAGGAACTGACAGGCTCTGAAGACATACGGGATCCTACCGTTTTAGACTTCGCTTTTTTCATTTAGGACATCATGGAGATCTTTCCGTGACAGCACATACAAATCCATCTTGCTCTTTTTTGTGACGGCTTAGCTAAGATTCCATTCTTTGGGAGCACTGCTATTATAAACACTATTTCGGTGGGCACACTGGGTGTACGGGTACCTTTGCATCCTGGTATATATACAGGATCGACTCCAAGGGGTGGAATTTCCAGGCTGAAAGAAACATATTTTAAACTTGGATAGGCTTTTTGGAGAAGATTTTCATAGTTGAGGTGATTCATATTTTAAAATAGAGATGGGGCAAAACCTTCCTTGGTAGCGTTCGGGAATAACCGGGTTGGTGACCATTCCGAAGTGTAATCAGAAAGCACAGGGCCTTCCATGGCTTTCTAAACCGGACAAACATCAATGTTATTGCAACTAATGACAGGAAGAAAGAGAACAGAAGGCATGGTAACCCTTTGGGAACCATTTTCGAATGTTGGCGATCTAGCAACTCATCTCTCTTCATTACTTAATGTTAAAGGAAGGGGACCTGAGCAGCTGGATGGCTGTGACTAGAGCAGACGGCCTTTCCCCAAAAGGGGGACTGGCAAATTGAATGGAAGGCGATTTTCAGACATAATAGCAACTTGACTTTATTTGTAGTTTCGAGGCGATTGGCTATCATTTATAGTCAGGGAATCCAAGTAACCTCTTAAAAATAGCTCCCAAAGGGAAGAGAAGGTAAGCGTGAATAGTATTGTTAAGTATAATGGTCTAGCCTCCCCACCCCCAAATGACGTTTCGGTACTCTGCCGGCAGGGTCAGTTCTGGGTGACAAATTTCCAGCAATGTCTCCGACCAAAACGCTGCGTAGTCCTGGTGCCCAGATCCTGGGCATCATGAACCGAGTAAGAAGTAAGAAGTGGGCAGGGAAAGGGGTAGCCTTACTCTGAGAGAGAGGGCTAGTTCTCTCTCTCTCAGAGAGGCAAGTGGCAACAAATGCAGGCCGTGTTTAGGGAGACACCTATGTATGGGGATAATAAGCCTACTTCTTAAAGTTTTTACAGACTGGACAAGAAAACAGAATACCACCCTTCTGTTCACTCACTCAACAAATGTTTCCTGAGCATTTACGGTAGATAAATGCGTAGATTCAAATGGTAATGGGTGCTTTAAGCAGAAAAAAAACAAAAACAAAAAAACTAGTTCTGTGAGAGAGAAAATACGGGTCGGGCCTGGGCTGCGGAGTCAGGATGGCCTCACCAAGGTGTCCTGACACTTAAAGTGAGTCCTAAGTGAAGAGAGGGGGACCAGTCGCTTAAAAAGTCAAGGGGAGAGGGGCGCCTGGGCGGCTCAGTCGGTTGAGCAACCGACTTCAGTTCAGGTCATGGTCTCACGGTTAGTGAGTTCGAGCCCCGCGTCGGGCTCTGTGCTGACCGCTCAGAGCCCGGAGCCTGCTTCGGATTCTGTGTCTCCCTCTCTCTCTCTGCCCCTCCCCTGCTCATGCTCTGTCTCTCTCTGTCTCAGAAACAAATAAACATTAAAAAAAAATTTTTTTTTTTTTAAAGTCAAGGGGAGAGCCTACAAGGCTGAGGGAAATGTGTGTAAAAGAACTTGGGGGAATCAGACTCTTAGGGTTACCGGTCAGGCAGGAGACTACCTGGGAGGTGCTCACAGGCTTCCCACCGGGCAAACCACAGTGCTCCAGGCCTTGTGGTTGCTCAGAGGCCCAGAGACCCAGGTGGGTTCCAGAGATCAACCAGAACAAGTTGCCCAATGAGGATCCATGGTAATGGCCTGCGTATAGCTTCAGCCAGTTCAGTAAGGTGAGCTTCCAGCGTATTCCCAGACCCCAGGGCCTCAGAGAATCGTGTCCCAGTGATTTCCATTTCCGCTCATTGCTTTCCGTCAGCAGAGAATGGCTGCTTGCTGAAAACCTGGGCCTCACCTTGGTTAGGGTTAACGACTGAGGCAGCTCTGGCCCTCAGGAAAAGAACAAGCAGCAACGGAGAGCGAGAGCAGTAACCGGAGCCAAGGAAGCAGCCCCTGCCAACAACTTCCGTTCCTTCTCTTTCCGTCGGCATGGCTGCCCAAGGAGCCCCCAGTGACTGTTTATGGTGATCTGTTTGTTTCGCAATTGACAAAGAAGGAGGGAGCCCTTTCTGACATTTTTGCCCAGAGGCCCCAGATTTTTCAGTATGAAACTGCCAAATACGCAATTTGGGGTGGATATTTGGCTGAATCACTTTGAAGGGCCTGTCAGTGCCTAAAATGGAAATTGTTAGAAAGCAGAGGCGGTTGGTTGCCAGCAACCATGAAATGGTAATGACCAAATCATTTATTTTTGCAACGAAATGTCATCCCCTCACTACAAAGGCAGGGTTTTTTTTCTAGTTTGAGAGTACCGACTACCTCTAAAAAACCTTCCAAAGCGATTCTGTGTGCCACGCACGTGGGCACACGTGCCCTGTCGCTCTCCCAGCCTCCGTCTTCCCGCCTCACCAAGCCTCCTCCATGTTCCCGGAGCCCAGCTGCAACCTGGGATGAATTAAGAGGTTGGCTGATTGCGAAAGGTAACCGGGCTTTAGCCACCCTATAAAACGAGGGGGAGTTCATTTGGCTATTTATAAGATGGTGTGTGGCCGACTTTACCACATGGCAAGGTCAGTAAGCAGTAATAGACTATGCCCAACAACATGATGTAGGTCTTTTTAACAATCTGTTTGAGTCCGGCTCGAGGAGACATGACACTTCATAAGGCTTTACTTTACGTATCTGCTCAAGTAGCAGGCGAATCAGGCAGGAGCTCTAATTCTGTATCTTTTATTTTTAAACTCTGGTACTTTCTTTTTAGCTTAGGAGGAAGAGGCTGGAAAATACATTGTGGGCTCACACTGGGGAATGAAAGGAGATCCTGCTATTTCTTTGAAAACAGCCATTAAGATACTGTTCCCGAGGGCCGGTTCCTGGCGGCCTCCGGTCCTTCTTTCCTTTTTTCCATATTGACGCTTTGTGTTAGGATCAGTGAAAACGTACACTGCCATAACATTTCTTTTAAAATAATACTTTGCAAGACTTTTGGCCTGAAAACATTTCAATAATGTCTGCACATTCAAAACTGAGAAGTAAGACGGTTCCGTTTGGCTTTCACCGCAATAAAAGCTTTGAGAGTCGTATCTTTGGATCCCGGTCATTAGTCCACGAGTTTCGTGACCAGCTTCTTTTTCCACAGAAGTGGTTTTCCCCGAAGTCGTTTGGGATTGTTAGTGTGGGATCCATTTCGTAAGTAGGTCTGGTTTTAAAAATAAGTTTAAAAATAAGACCTTACCATTTAGCCGGGGACCTTGGCCGTCTGAATGGGGCAGTCTCTTGGTATCTCGCTACCTTTGAAGCCCACGCTTCCGGAATCCCTGTTATGCAAGGGGTTATGGCTCTGATGTGTGGGTGAATCCCTCCTTCCAATTCCCTCACAGGGTTGGCTCCAAGGGGAATTATAAATTAGGTCAAGTCTGTAATCTCTGTCCCTTTCCCAAACTTTTAAGAGCCATCTAACCCTCAGTCCACATGCATCTGATCCCATTATCTCAGCCTCAGTCTCCTTATCTGTAACATGAAGGGCTTTCACTGTGCAAGCTCTGAGCTCTCCCCCAACTCTGACATGTGACAAATCTAATGGATTTACCAGCACAGAGGAATATGGCCATTTCCCAACACTTTCTTTAGTTTGGGTAAACCCATTTTCTAGAACGATCTTTCCCTAGGTTGCCCTTGTAAGAGGAAAACATGACTCATTTCCAGTGTCTTAGAGTCCACACTTGGCAGTTCTGCGTGAGGAAACTTTGCTCTCTGTAGAAGGGGCACAGAGCGCCCTGGAAACCAAGCCAGGCACATGTACCTCACAAGGAACGTAGGCACATGAGGCAGGTGGGGTGGGCAGTCCTCACAGGGGCCGGAATCATCCGTAACATCTCATTCCTCCCATGAAGCTGGCCCCACTCAGAAGCATGATGGTTCAGAGCTGAGCCCTGGGCCAGAAGAGCAGCTCCCCTGCTTACTAGAAGTTTAACCTGGAGCAAGTTAATTAACCTCTCTGTGCCTCAGTTTCCTAATCTGTAAAACACGAATAACAATTGTACTTTTGTAAGGATTCAATGAGGTCAAATGAGCATGTAAAGTGCCTAGAACAATGCCCAGCACACACGTAACAAGTGTTCGGTAAGTGCGAACCATTTTCATCGTTGGGCACACATGTCCAGATGCAGTCCCAGGAGTGGAGAGGGTCACCTTACATGAAGCTGTTCTCTCTCTCAGAGGTGCCCCAGACTCTCTGTGCTTTAGAACAACTTTTGTGAGGTATCTGATCCGAAATAAGTGACGTCCTCCGCTCTGCAGAGCTAAGTGTCCGACGGACAGTCCGTCTATCCCAGCCTTAGTCCGCCTAGGTTCACAAGTCAGTGATAACAACCAGAAGGGTGGCAAACATCTGATGAGAGGGAAACGTGGTCATCTGAACCTAAGCAATTGCCTCCCTCGCCCGCAGAGGATTTATCATAACTCCGACCTGAAGGCTCTCGGAGGTAACAAAGGATCTTTTAGAAAAGTGCGTTCCCTAGGGCTTCTCCATGTCTACAGAGGTCCAGACAAGAGAAAACAGATTGCGGTTAGATCCAGGGAAGACATTTGTAGCACAGATAGATAAAACACTGGGCCAGATTCCCAAAGCAGGTTATATGGTGTGTTCCCTTGGTAATTTCAGAAGAGAACAGCTGGTCATCTGTCCTAGATTGTCTCGGACTGTCAGAGCAAGCAAGAAGAACACTTAGAGGTCATCTTATCCAAGCCTTGGTTTTAAGCCTGAGAATTCTAAGACCCAGAGAACGGAGACAATGACCCTATAGTCACATAGCTAATTATTGGCAGGGCCAGTACTTAGGTCATAGGGCAACAGATCACGCCATTGCACCATACTGGTTTCCAACTGCTGTCCCTTCTAGTTCTGGAATGCTCTGTATTGCCAACATACTAAAAAGTAATTGAGGCCCACCCAGAAGGACTCAAAGGTATCGAGCAGTGCCTAACTTCCAGCTCCTCCAATGTATCCAACCTGATTTTGGAGCTCTGGCTGTCAAAGCATTTCAGCCAAGCCTCCTCGCTCAACTAACCGGTCTTCTAAGCTTACCATTTGAAAGCAGCTGTGGTTAGAGCAAAGCTTGCTGACTCAGCCCATGGAGTAAGGATGACTAAACACAAGAATTTCCTGTTGGGGGGGGGGGGGATGGAAAATATCTTTCAAATGCATTTGTTTCAGGGAACCATTCTGATCAGTCAGGACCTGGCCCACCGTGGGCCCATGAGGAAAAGCAGCAGGCTGTCCCCGCTCAGCACCAACGCAGGATTTGCAGATGTTTCCTTTCTTTTTGCTAAACAACCCTGTGGCTGTCTCGGCACCATTTTGGTCTGGCCAGCATTCGCATAGAGCGATATCTGCCAACTGGTACAGCCCAAAGCCAAGGGGAGCGGACGTCTCCCCTGACCGGAGGGGCCTTTCACATTCCCCTGCTCAGAGGCCTTCCCCCCCAGGGGTGAATGGGGGCTGATCTGCTTTATCTCAAGACAGCTTCAATTCTGAGCCCACCTTGAACTCAAAAGAGAGGATCATTTATGCTGACTGATCACAAAACAGTGTGGGCTGGCTTCCATCTCCAGGGTGCACTCTGGGGAGTTTGCAATCTGGAGTAAAGTCATCATTTTCAGGTCTAAATACCACACAGACATTGGACAACTTTAGGAAACGAACATTGACCTTCAGTTGGATTGCTCACCAGCTTAAGGCATTAATTCAGTGAAACTAAAATTTGGATAAATATTTCAAGGCTCTTGGCTGGGAAAGAGTCTGCCTTGCTCAATTAGAAAGTTGGAGACACCTGGTGCATTTGGGGGCGACACATTTTTACAACTTGCAAATAAGAAAGGGGGGCGGGGAAAGAGGGAGAGTGAAGTACTCGGCCATCTTCTCGAAGCAATACATAACTCGAACAGTTCCAACATAGAGGAGTTGAGTCTAAGGCGCTGCCCCATCCTCTCTCTCTCCCCTCCTCATCCCCAGCCGCTCTTTCACAAGGAGGAAACACCACCAACTGCCTTGGAGGTCTCAAAGAGGGTCAAGGATTTATTTTTCATAAGTGAGTAACAATCTCTTATTCCAATGGGGGGAATGTCCTGGGACAGGCAATGTGGAGTAATGGAAAGCAATCTGGTCTTGGGGGAGGGGGAAGGGAGGAGAGAGAGTGCCCCAGTTCCTTGCCACCTAGCAAGGTGAGCTTGGAAGTGTTATCTGACTTTTCTAAGCCTGTTTCAGATCCTGTAAGCATGTAAGGTACATAAAGTGCCTGGGAATAATATGGCCTTGATAAGCGTTTTCTAAATTTCTTGTAGTTATGAATTCTTCTGTTTGTCTAACGCTTTACAGCAAATACACTATTTCTATTTTCACTATCTTATTTGAATCTTACAAGATGCATGTGATGTCAGCAGGGTAAAGACTGTTACCTGTCTGATAGAGGGAAGTGAGGCTCAGAGAGGTCAGGAGGCAGTGTATGAAGGATCAAGGGCTCTAGATCCAGTGTCCCTTCGAACATACCACACAACATCTCATTTTAAGGTGCGAAGGTTTTTAAAGGATAAAGGGCGATAGGATCAATGTATCAGATCTATGTCTTGCAACTAAGCACCCTTTGTATGAGGGCTCAAACGTTGGAGGAGGGCTCAGAAGAAGCAGTATCAGGCTGTGACTAACAAATAGTATTAAAGATTACAGTAAGACCTTGTCTACTCAAAACACAAGAGGCCAGGGTGAAGTGGCCTTGGAATGACTTGGGTTGGGATTATCTAATATTTTTGTAAAAGAACAATAGGACCTCTGGTTGGCGGGGAATGAACAGTTGCTATTTGGAATAACATGGGCCAGTGTAAAGAGGTTGATTGTAGACTCAGGTGAGTGAGCCAATATATACTTAGTCCACCCCCTTCGAGTACCTGGCTTCTCATGGAGCCATCAGCTGCTTAACAGTAGTGGACTTGTGGCATAAATCTTCTTCAGGTTTCCATAGGTCTTAGAACCCTTGACTCATGGTGCTGATTGGGGCCATTATAGGTCATATAGTCCAATCCCCACCCAGTGAAGCCACTCCTGCTGAGTGACTACCCACTCTCTGGTGACAAAAAACTTCTTACCAGCTCTATGTGTCATTTCTAGCTCTGTGCTCTGGCCAGTCCTGATGATGGTCATCTATGCCATCGTCATTTCTTTTCTTTTCTTTTCTTTTCTTTTCTTTTCTTTTCTTTTCTTTTCTTTTCTTTTCTTTCCCTTCCCTTCCCTTCCCTTCCCTTTCCTTGAGAGAGAGTGTGAACTAGGGAGGGGGGCAGAGGGAGATAGAGAGAGAGAATCTTAATCTAATGCTCAGCATGGAGCCTGACATGGGGTTCAATCCCATGACCCTGGGATCATGACCTGAGCCAAAATCCAGAGTCAGACGCTCAACTGACTAAGCTATCCAGGCACCCTGTGCCATTGTCATTTCTGACAACATGGGGCTCTAGGGGAATACAGAGATGTTGATGGCAAATGCATCTCATGTAGGCAACTAGGCATAATCCTGAAAGTTATATGAAAACAAAATGTCCATAAAGCAAATCCTGTTTTGTGTGTCCTAGGTTGGCTTGTTATTTAAAGGAATCATTGTTCCCTAACTTATCACTTTTTAAAACATAGTATTAGATTTGCATAAAGCAGGGCTTTTTTAACCTAGGGTCTGTAGTTCTTGGATGAAATACAGGAAGCTCCATGAATTTTTCTGAAACTATGCAAAGTTATGTGTTTGCATTTATACATTTCTGTAAGAAGAGAGTCTACAGCTATTGGTTTACAGGAAGGTAGAACTGTAACTGTGTTCATGAACATCAGCTTGCAACTCTGATTACAGTTTAGTGGGACGGTGGCTTTGTCTTTGTCCATTGCCAGTGTCTGGTTCTCTTCCCTTCTGCTGCCACTGAGGGATGGGTACCCCTGGGGCATGCTGTCAAGCTTTGATCATCTGCCTGTCCTATTTGAGAGGATTTGAGTGGTGGTTGGCCATACAGTTTAAACTTTGGAGGCAGACAGCTCTGTGATGTGGGGCAAGTTGCTTAATCTCTCTGAGCCATAGTTTCCTCATCTAATAGATGGGGATAATAACAGGTTATTGTGAGGATTGTAAATGAAATGATGGCTATAATATGCTTGACACATAGTAAGTGCTCAATAAAGAGAAATGTCAACAGTATCTGTACCAGGTGACCAAGTCCTTAAGAAGACCTAAAGCTCTTTTCTGACTACATGGATAGCTCTTTCTGGGGGCCCCCTTGCTGCCCAGGACCATGCCCAGGGGCCCATTCGTGGGCATGAGCACAAAACCAATAGAACTTTTGCCATTTTGTCAAAACACAGGCTGTGGCCCGTTCAATGCTGGTCCTCTGCTGTCAAGGAGGCTGAAACCGTGTTTGATTATTGAACATGGGAATTCTATGTAGGGATGCAGGCTGTGGCTACAGGAGGCCAAAACAACTGGTGCAGTCAAATTGGCTCCAGACCTTGGTCAGTGCTTTGGCATGGCAGCAATGCCAGTATCCAAAAGGCTTTCTCTCTCTTGTTCCTGTCTGAGTCTCAAAACAGCCAGATGAGGTCAGCAGGGCAGGTGTCAAAGAAGCATTTATGGGCAGCAATCATAGAAGCAAGTCTGGGAGTTTCAAGGACTTGGTGAAAATGTGAGGTTTTGCAAAAAAAAAAAAAAAAAAAAAAAAAAAAAAGAAAAAACCCAAGTTAGCAAGAAATGTTTACTGAGTATCCGTTTTTGAGTTTTTTGAGTTTATTGGGAACAGATGAATATAGGACAGAACTAGGCACATAGGAAAGGCTTATATAGTCAGGTTGGGGTGTCAAGAATTCCATGAGAGGGAATCTCGTGAGACAGTCTAACAAGTCATTGGATGGTCTGGTACAATCAAGGGCTGTAAGACTTCAGAGAAGGGAAGACATAAGTCAGTGACAAATGAAAGCTTCTTTTTTTTAATGTTTATTTATTTATTTATTTTTATGAGAGAGCGCGCGAGAGCGCAAGGGGGGGAGGGGCAGAGAGCTAGGGGAACAGAGGACTGTGCACCGTCAGCACAGAGTCCGATGCGGGGCTCGAACCTACAAACCATGAGATCGTGACCTGAGCCGAAATCAAGAGTCGGTCGCTTAACCCACTGAGCCACCCAGAGGCCCCAAAACGCTTCTGAAAAGAGGCAGGCCCAGGGGGTGGAGGCGCTTCCACGGTGGCGAAAACAGGGGGCTGCTTTTGGAAAGTAGCAGGGATTTTAGTTGAAGGGGTCATCGAAGGCCTCAGATGCCCAAACACGAAGGGAAGGGTGTGGACTTGATGTGGTAGGCAGTGAGGAGCGGCTAACGTGTGGCAACGGAGGGGCAAGGAGGGGGAATGGAGTCAGAGTCCGACTGGGAGCCACGAAGAAGAATCCGGACTTAAATGGGCAGAACAGTCTGGGCTAGCAGGAGACCATGGGAACGAGGAGTGAGAGCCTGCTGGTCTCCAGAGCCTTTGCTTCGAGTAACCCCAAGAGTTTTCTCTTTGTTTTTGTTCCTTTCTTTTTTTAAAGTATAATTTATTGTCAAACTGGCTTCCACACGACACCCAGTACTCATCCCAACAAGTGCCCTCCTCAATGCCCGTCACCTTAATTCCAGTATGGTTAGCATACAGTGTTGTATTAGTTTCAGGTGGACAATACAGTCAGTCAGCGGTTTCATACATCACCCGGTGCCCATCACGACAAGTGCCCTCCTTAATCCCCATCACCTATTTCACCCTTCCCCCCACCTCCTTCCCCTCTGGTAACCATCAGTTTGTTCTCTATAGTTAAGAGTCTATTTCTTGGTTTCTCTCTCCTGTCTCTCTCTCTCTCTCTCTCTCTCTCTTTCCCTTTGCTCGTTTGTTTTGTTTCTTAAATTCCATGTATGAGTGAAGTCATATGGTATTTGTCTTTCTCTGACTTATTTCACTTAGCTTGATACCTTCTAGATCCAGCCATGTTGCAAATGGCAAGATTTCATCCTCTTTATGGCTGGATAATATTCATCGTATGTATACCACGTCTTCTTTATCCATTCATCTATCGATGGACACTTGGTCTCCTTCCATAGGTTGGCTATTGTAAATAATGCTGCTCTAAACACAGGGGTGCATGTATCCCTTTGAATCAATGTTTTTGTATTCCTTGGGTAAATACCCAGTAGTGCGATTGCTGGATCGTAACGTAGTTCCATTTTTAACTTTTTGAGGAAGCTCCGTACTGTTTTCCATGGTGGCTGCACCAGTTTTCTCTAGCATAAGCAATACCCCTTTCATACAGGCACACGTGACCTGCTTTATTAAGACAGCCAGGCAAAATAACTTTCAAAGGAGAAAAACTGAGAGGTGATTCTCCATGTTACAAAATGGTTCTTCACCAGAGGATGCACAGGAGGTTGTTTGACTTAGAAACTCCCCTCAGTTTAGAATGCTTTTCGATTAGAGCAGTAGGCTTTTTTGGATTTAGGAAGAACAACCAAAAATGATAGGGGAAAAGTTTTTTTAAATAGCTAAAGAGGGCGGGGTGGGGGGAAAGCAGTCAAATATTGCCAGTTGTCCTTTCTTGCGATATGTGGGAACTATATAAAACTTACAACTTCTGAAAATACCAAGCTGCAGTAATTTTTAAAATAATTTAGTAAGTTGCAATGTATGAGGATTAGCCAATAGTAATAATAATCAACATGTATCAAAGGCTTGCATATTACTAAATGATTTAAAGCCATTACCCTGTTTGATCCTCACAACAGTCCTTTGAGATATATTTTACTATGTTCCCCCCATTTCAGAGATAAGGAAAATGATGCCTTCAGGGTAGTTAACGAAAGCGCACAATATGCTTAAAATAACAAGAAAGAAACTCCCCTAAGTTATGTGCACGGTAGCGCCCGCCTCCCAAGGAGGCTTTGGGGTGCAGAGTAACAAAACACCCCCACAGTCCCACTCCTCAGCCCCTGCCCAGGGTTCCACTTGATGTAGCAGGTCTTAGGAAGCTTTTCAGGTGGAAGAAACGGCTCTCTCGGCCTGCACAGATTGGTCATGGACCTGGTCCAGCAGTGAACGGATTTTGTTGACATTTCAGCATAAAAGGTACAGAGAGAGAGAGAGAGAGAGACAGAGAAAGAGAGAGAGAGAGGTCTGCAAAGGGGGGCTCGGGATTCAGTTCCCTGGGTTGTCCTGAGAATTGCTTTTCTAGATTTGAACATTTTCCTTTGGGGGAGAAAACCCAGTGCTGTGAAGCAGTTCCTCCATCTAGGTGCTTATTTCTGAGCTTATTTCTTGAGGGGTCCTGCGCTGTCGTGTTTGGGGTCCCCAGGCTAAAACTAAGATCCTGATCTTGTTGAAACTCTTGGACAGAAGCTAGGAGGAGGAAAATCCTGTTTAGTTGCTATAAGCAGTTTGTAGCTTATAAGAGATAAAACCTTTGATATTCGTTGAGAACAAACTACAGTTAACTCTTGAGCAGCATGGGGGTTAGGGGTGCTGACCTCCTGTACGTTGAACAATCAGCGTATAACTTTTGACTCCCCCCAAACTACTAATAGCCTGTTGTTGACTGGAAGCCTTACTGATAACAAAAAATAAATAAATAAAAACAGTCGAGGAACACACATTATTTATTTAAGAAAAAAATATCTGCATATAAGTGGACCCGTGCAGTTCAAACCCATGTTGTTCAAGGCTCAGCTGTATTCCTGTTTTAATGATGACGGCAGGCTCCTATATATTGAGAGCTTCCTATGTACATAATATCATGTAAGTTTCACAAATCCTTAAAAGTGAGGTGTCAGTATTATCCCCCAGATAACAGAAGAGGACAGTGACAGAAAGAGAAGTTAAGAGACTTGACCAAGGCAAGGCAGTTAGCAAGTGGAGTGCTGGGATTTGAACCCATCATGTTCATGAGCGTGAAAACCTTTCCCCTGGAAACTGCAAATTCATTTCCCTGCAAATTTCAAGCAGAGACCCTACTGAAAACTAAAGTGTGGTTCAAGAAGTGAAAGTGGCTTTGCGAGGAGAGAGATAGGATGTTGTCTACATGGGAGGCGGGGAATCATGTCTGCAGACTGGTTTGCTATGGGAGCAATTATATCTCAACTGGGGAGAGAACAAGGAAGCTGAGGGGATAACATGGAGTCCGACAGCCAGTCCCTTTAGCTGGGCTTGAGCCCTGAGGGGAGAGGGCCAAGGCCAGAGGCTTATCGGCTCCGGAAACTGCATCACCAGTAATACTGTTTCTAAACCCGGTTGTGGTAGAGTCGGGCAGAGGGGACACTCGGCTCGTTGCACTGACCTACACTGCTCTTGTGACTGGTATCTTTTGTTCCTATTTTCAAAGTGCTAATTGCTGGTATCGAAGGAAGCTTTTGATTTCTGTGTGTTCACTGTGTATCTAACTACTGTACTGAACTCTCATTAATTCTGATATAAAATTACAACTCACATCTCTTGGGTTGTGCAGATATGCAAGCATATCGTGAATGTACACACACACACACACACACACACACACGCACACACCTTCATTTTACAGATTAAAGAAACTGAGTTTTGGAGAGGTTTAGTAACTCCCTCTAGGTCACACAGCTAATAAGTGACTGCACAGATTAAACAGTAGACCTACCTTCAGATCCTGAGACCTAAATCACTATACAATAACATTTCTCTTAGGGGCGCCTGGGTGGCTCCGTT
This sequence comes from Acinonyx jubatus, assembly GCF_027475565.1. Lineage (NCBI taxonomy): Eukaryota > Metazoa > Chordata > Mammalia > Carnivora > Felidae > Acinonyx > Acinonyx jubatus. The sequence goes on along the minus strand of NC_069389.1, from coordinate 108,056,318 downwards.
GGTTAAGCATCTGACTTTGGCTCAGGTCATGATCTTGTGGTTCATGGGTTTCAGCCCTGCATCAGGCTCTCTGCCGTCAGCATGGAGCCCGCTTCTGATCCTCTGTCCCCCCCTCTCTCTGTCCCCCTCCCGCTTGTGCTCTCTCCCTCAAAAATAAAAAGAAACATTAATAATAATAATAATAATAATAATAATAATAATATATCGCTTATTCATGTGACTTTTTTGTAAAAATGGGATGAAGCTCTTCATGTTCTTTGTAATCTCCTTTCACTTAATACACTGTAATAATTTACTTATATGCCTAAGTATTATTCAATAACATTTTAATGGATGCATAAATACCTTTGTCATGAGGGTAATAATTAACATTTATTGAGTACTTACAATGTGTCAGGCATCTCGACATAGACTATTTCTTTTTTTAAAAAAATTTCATGTTTATTTATTTTTCAGAGAGAGAGAGAGAGAGCATGAGCAGGGGAGGGGCAGAGAGAGAAGGAGACATAGAATCTGAAGCAGGCTCCAGGCTCTGAGCTGTCAGCACAGAGCCTGACATCGGGCTTGAACCCATAAACTGCGAGATCGTGACCTGAGCTGAAGTCAAATACTTAACCAACTGAGCCACCCAGGCGCCCCGACATAGACTATTTCATATAAGTTGTATCTGCATGACAGCAGGATCACCGGTTGTTGCAATCACATCAGTTCAAAAACTCTGGCCTGCTACTCTCCTACCTGGTAGTGCCCTAACCTGTCGCCCCCAAGCAGCTTTGGGGCGATGGGATCTGCATGGATCGCTATGTCATGTGATGCAAAATGCCCATGTCTTATTGACATGGGTAAAAAGCAAACAGCAAGCATCTGGGCTGGGCAGAGGGCATGGCAAGGGTGACAAGAGTGACCCTTGGTGTTGGCAGGGCTTCCGGGGGGAACCTAGTGTTACTAGTATAAACAAGGGACAGAGAAAAACTATACTCTAGTTTCTTGGAAGCTTTGAGATGATACTGCAAGGAAAACCATGTCAGAGAAGAGATTTTAGGGGCTTCAGGAGCCAAAGAGGAACAGGCACCATTGGTGGGCTAGAGGGAGAAGATATAGGGAAGATATGAACATCAATATCTTGCTCATAAATGTGATCCTTTCCCATTGATGTACAATGACTACCTAATGCATCCTGGCTGCTATGGACTGAAGTATGTGCCCTCCCCAAATTCCCGTGTTGAAGCCCTCACCCCGCAATGTGATGGTATTTGGAGACGGGCCTTTGGGAGGTAATTAGTTGAGATGAGGTCATGCAGGTGGGACCCTCACGATACGATTAGTGCCCTCATAAGAAGAGACACCAGAGAGCTTGCTCTCCCTCTCTCCCTGCTGGACATATACTTCAACTGATTCCCTACATTCTGAAAATGTTAGAGAAAAGTGGTTTATGCTTCTCCAGTGGCTCTCAGAACAGCATTAGAAAAATATATTTTATTCGTTCTTTTAAAGAACTCCATAAATAATTATCGAGTGCCTACTGTGTGCCAGGAACACTTCTCAACAGTGACCAAGGCAGGTGTGATGCTTTATTTTCAGACAGCAGGAGAAACCCGTGTACAATTTGGCGGCATGAACTCCATTCACAATGCCATGCAGCCCTCACTGCTATCTAGTTCCAAGACATTTTTGTCACCCCTAAAGGAAATCTGCCCGTTAAATACTCCCCCCCCCCCACTTTCTTCCTCCCCACCGTCACCCCCCCCCCCAGCCCTAGGAACCACTAATCTACTTTCTGGCTCTGTGGTTTTGCATAATTCTGGATATTTCATATAGCTGGGATCATATAATATGTGTCCTTTTGTGTCTGTGCTCTGACTCTAGCCGTGTTTTCAAGGTTCATCCATGTTGTAGCATGGATCACTGCTTGCTTCCCTTTAGGGGTGAATCATATCCCATCGTATGAGTAGACCACATTTTGTTTATCCATTCATCAGATGATGACATTTGGGTTGTTTCCACCTTTTGGCTATTGTGAATGGTGCTGCTGTGAACATTGATGAACAAGTTTTTGTTTGGACATAGATTTCAGTTCCCTGGGGCATATCCCTAGGAGTAGAGTTGTGGGTCATATGGCAATACTATGCTTACTGAGGAATCAGGGAAAGGGCCCACTTTTATACTGAAGAGGAAAAACCACCCAGCAACCAAAAAACTAATCATTTGAAACTTTTTATTTTTTAACATGTTTAAACATTGTAAGTAGTCTGGCCACATTTGTGACAAAATGGATCCTCCTCTCAAGGAGGCTCAAAGTGAGCCATTCAGTGCATGCTCGTTTCTACAGTTAGAAAAACCACACAAACACCAGTTGCTATTGGCCGGCCACGGTGATACCCTCGCAATCTGTGAACACCCTGAGGACAAAGGCTCATCTGAGTCACCTCTGTTATCCCAGCGCCTGGCACAGTCAACATTTGTTGGTGGAAGGAGACAAGAATGCCACCCAGCCCCCTGGGAGAGGTGACCTTGGGCGCCCTCTCTTGTCCCCATGTCTTCACAGGGTCCAACCGGGCTTGATAGCACATTCCACATACACAAATGGGCAAATCTCAGAAACTGATGCTTGTCAGACCCGGGTATTCTGAATCTTGTTTTGAACAACATGATCGTCATTCCCTTGGGCGATCTCCTGGTGTCCGATGGTTTGCCTTTCTCCACTGTAACATGGCAATCCTGTTACTGGTTTCTAGTCACCTCACAGGATGGTGGGGAGACTCAAAGCAGATATGGAAGCTGGATGTATGAGCATCCCTGGGCCTGTGGAGTTCTCCCCAAGTGGGCAGTGACTGGGCATGATCCCCTTTGGAGCCTGTCACTGCTGTTGACATCAAGAATACTGGTGTGGGAACAAATGCTGTCTTTGTCACGAGCTCAGCTACAGGGGCCTCTCCTTCCCTAAGCTGGCAGCTGAGGCTAAGCACTTGAGATCCCTGGGCCAGCTGTTATGAAGCAAATGCCAGGCAGTAGGTAAGGCAGGATTCGGAGCTGGGCAGACAGCCAGGCTAGAGTGAGAGCACAGATGGAGGGGGGGGGGGGACACAAAAGTTGGCAAACAAGTATTTTCCAAGGGGGGGTAAAAAATACAATTTTGCTTCTTAAGTAGACAAAGCACCAAAGGGGGCAGGGAGGAGGGCTGCCTAAAAATTCCTGTTTTAACTCACTATCAGCGAAAGAAGATTCTAAGACCAGAAAGGCACTGTGAGCCGTGTTTCCCGAGGAGGCTTGCCTGGGAACACAGAAAGATAGCCACACCCTTTGAAGTTTGCTGGGAGCTTACAAAGGGCAGCGTTGTTTCCACTGAGGAAGAATGATAGCCCCGCATAATGGTGTCCTTCTTCTCCAAACCCCAGACCTTATGTGATGAGGGGCAAGTGAGCCTGCAGGCCCAAGCAAAGGGGGAGGGGGGGAATGCTCGGCAAGACACGCATGCTTTTAGCTTGCTTCCGAGTCAACATGGAAGGTCTTCCTAGGAAGATGGTATGGTCCAAGTCAGGAGTCTGGTTCCACCCTATTCCTAGGAGGACTGCTAAACCATACCAAGATGCCTTGTTCATTTGACGATGGCTGATAAAAATTTCCAGGTGGACATATCTTCCATCATGCTTGATAGACGTCGGTGAAACATGGTGTGAACTTAAAGGTTATAGGGATAAAAGATCATTGAGAAAAAAATGGCTAAACCCATGGTTTTAAATCAGAATGGGAATGGGTAGGATTTCCAGTGCTGGGATTCCTATCGCACAAAAGGGGAAGGTCAGTAGGCTGGCAATAGCTGTCAAAGGCAGCTCGTCCACCAGTTATTAGGAAACAGAGCCCCCAAATTGAGCTTTAACATCGCCCTGACCAACTTCAGGATGCCTGTGGTATTGCATCATGCATGCGTATGTCAGGGACCACTTCCAAAATTCTGACTCATTTCCCAGGCCAATGAAACCATGTCAGCATATGAGTTTCATTCCTGGTGTCATCCCAGGGAATTTTTGTCAGCCCTGGTGCCTGGGAATGATTCCATTAGACCTGGGAGGAGCGGTGTGGTGCCATGGCAAGAGCCAGGCGAAGCCCTAAGCTCCAGCCCTAGCTCTGTCGCCAATTAACTGTCATTCCAAGTGAGTCTTTTAACCAATCTGTATCTCGGTTTCTTCAGCGGTTAGAAAGAGACTGTTTAATGAGATGATTTCGTCCCTTCTGGCTTTAAAAATAAAAACGTCTGTTTCTTTGTGCTGAATATGACAAAAGATCATTGTGGATATGCAGATCGTCTGTTTGATCATTTTTTTTTTTTTGAGGTCTGTAAGGAGTCTTGAAGATCGTCTAGTCCAACAACCCCTTTGTCGTACAGATGTAGAAACCGAGAGCCAGAGAGGAGAAGGGAGTTGTTCAATTAGTGCAGAATCAAGGTTTAGAGATCAGGTTTCTCGATTCCCAGTCCAGTGCATTTTCCACTACATTTATTTTTAAATCAGAGTAATGCATGAGCATGGTTCAAAAATACCAAATAGTACAAGAGAGCTTGGAACAAAAAACAACAGTCTCGGCCCCACCCCTAGTCCCACTCCTCAGGGGCAACCATTTTTAACAGATTCTGTTTTCAGTTCATCTGGTGGTTACTTCGGCATCACTAAATAATATGCCTCTACTCCTATTTCTTGGTTTATCCATTTTGGATCTTATCTACTGACTCCCGGCTATAAAAAAAAAAAAAAAATGAGCTCACTTAACATTACTCCCAACCTCCCCTCTTTCCTCCACCTCCCCATGTTTGATAGTGTTATCTTTATGAGATTTTTTTCATTCACTTTTTAAAGTAACATATGCTAAAATTTACTATTTTTGGTGTATAGTTAGTTTTATGAGTTAAGACAAGTATATAAAGTCATGTAACTACCACCACAATCAAGATATAGAACAGTTCATTACCCCCCCCCGCCCAAATTTTCCCATGCTGCCTTTTGTAATCAGTCCAGCCTTCTACCCCCAACCCCAGATAACCACTGCCCTGTTTTATGTTGCTATAATTTTGCTTTTTCCAGAATGTGATAGAAATGGAACAGTGGAGTATGTGATCTTTTGAGATTGCATCTTTCACTCAGTATAATTACTTTGAGATCCATGTATCAGTAGTTCATTCTTTTGTATTACTGAGTAGTATTCCATTGCATGGATGTACCACAGTTTATGCATTCACCAGGTGAAGGACATTTCGGTTGTTTCCAGTTTGATAGTATTATTTTTAGCCATTCCATTGGCTACCTTTTCAATTGCAATCGTATTCTTAAACCCATATTTCTTGAGCCATCATCCACTATCTATGAAGTAGATCTTCTTCAGCATAGTAAATGCTTTTGATTGGATTTTAAACATGATACTTTCATTCATTTACACTCGGTTTTAACTCAATTTCATTTGAGGGTGTAACTTTTCGTGGGGGTCGGAGGGGTGGATTAAATGCTATCCAGCAGCCCTATTCAGGGCTACAGCTCTTCTAAATGGCTCCTGTAGCATAGAGGGCCTTCTCTAGTAACAGACGTGCTTGTTGCTGGGAAGATATACATGTACTTTCTTTTCTGACCATTGCTAACTCAGATAGTAATTTTGGGGAAAAAGACCTTTCTTCATGTGGATTTCAGCTTTTGTCTGTCATGCTTTTTCTGTTCCAGCTGCCTTCACCAGCGAGCACAAAGCCACATTTCAAAGGAGACTGACAAATTATCCCCAGCTGCCAGAAGGAGGTTAGCTTTCTGTGTGTTCTGTGTCCCCCTTCTCCGATAACCAACAGGTTAATTTTCTAAAAGGAACTGACAAAAGCAGAAATTGTCTTTTTACCCCAAATGGGTTTTTTTTTTTTTGCTCTTTTAAAAGATGTGAATTTGTAATATTCCTCTCCATTCGTGCCCAAATGTATGCTGGGAAATACAGCATAAATGATCACAACTGAACGTTTATTATTTGCAAGATTCATATTAATGCATTTTTAAAGTGTTTACCAGAGCCAAATTATTTTTTAAATTTGTTAGCACAGTGTCTTTCCTCAAAGAGTAGCCATTTAAAGACTGAATGATATCAGCCTAGGCTATAGAGATGTGCATGTTGTTCTATTTCACTTGCTTTTTGAACATTCTTTGTGTATGTACCTTATCTACTTAGCATTTACACTGCATAACAGGAGTGAGTCTAATACCTGCACAGTACCCTACACATAATAGGTGCTCAGCAAATGCCTTTTAAATTAAAATGGTCCAAAATAGTGTTATGTATACATGAGGGTGAAGTATTCTGGATGAATGCAATGAAGCAGGCACTCTCGAACACTACTGGGAATGCAAATTGGCACAACTCTCCCACAGGGCACTTTGACAACATGTGCCAAAACCTTAACAATGTTCTTCTTCTTTCACCCAGTTATTCTCTTTCTAAGGACTTATCCTAAAAAAAAAAAATAATAGAGATGCACAAAAAAATATAAATATGAGGAGATTCATTGTAACATCTTTTAAAATAGAGGAAAAGTAGAAGCAGCTTAAAAGTTGTCCTTACTATGAAATTCTATGCAGTAACATTTATACCATGAAATGCTAATTATTTACAACCCTGTTTAGAAGATACACAATGAACATACAGTATGATCCCATGTGCGTGCACTCGCTCGTGTGTGTGTGTGTGTGTGTGTGTAGAAAAAAGAAGACTGAAAAGAAATAAATAGAAATATTAATACGGGTTACCTCTAGGTTGTAGGATTATGAGTGACTTTCATTTTCTAATTTCTGTAATTTCCAAATTCCTTACAATGAGCTTGTATTACGTTATAATCTGAAAAATATCTTTTCCACTTGAAAGAAATAAAGACTATTTCTGATAGATTGAGGGCTTATACTCATAAAGCCCTAGCAGTAAGATATGGAACCATTTCTCAAACCAAGATCAACCCTTCAGATGTCACGTGGAAAGTCACAGCAGCGTTTAGTTTTCAGAAAGACAAAATGAAACCCAGAAGTCTCGTGTTTAAGCATTATGAGCCCAAGTTTGGCATTGAAAGGCAAATGTGTTCATCCTTTTCTCTAGGCCTAGTTAGATTTCATCCTTCTCTCTTCTCATCCGCACCCCTTTTTCAACTGTATAGATATGTGGAACAAATGTTGAGCAAACTGGAAATAAATAAAATCCAATGGCTTTAAAATACCACAAAGCCCTCCCTTCCTGTGTACTAATGGCTACCTGCCCACTGTACTCCCCAGAGTATAGGGCTGGAATCAGCCAAACTGGAGGCTTTTCTGATTCAAGCGTGAATACTGCAAATGCTCACAAGAGAGAAAAACTTCTGTCCGTAAAGATTGAGACACAACACGTACAACCTTCTCTCTCCCCTGCGTTCTTAGTTTCGTATAATATAAACTAGTGAGCTCTGCTGGGGACAAAAAAAAAAAAAAAAAAAACTAAGTAAAAAATCATAGAAGGTGATACAGTAAGGACTATTCAGAGAAATCTCAGAATCCTAGAGCTTGAAGGAAAACATTCCAACAAGCATAGGCCTCCTTCCAAATACCAGACACTATGCCAGCTTATCTCCTAACAACTATCTAGCAATGCATCCCATTTTACAGATGAGGAAATCAAAGCCCAGGGAGGGGTTGTAAATTGCCTTAAATCAGTTGGTTGCCTACAAAGTTTGGGCTAGGTCCTACATCTTCTGGAGACTCAGATGAAAAGATGGGGTTTGCTAGTATAATCTTCCCCTCAGTTCCAAACAGTCCAAATATTTACTGTGCAGTTGTGCTTGGGTATTTTGTTAATAGCTCGGGCTAGTCAGGTCCAAAATCAAACTCACAGCCTTCCCCTTGTCTCCCAGTCACCCAGAATCCAAACCAAAATCTGATTGTTTTCTTACTCTCTTTCACCCCACTCTGTAAACAAGTCCTGTCAGTTTTTTCCTTCAAAAAAACCTCCAGATCCTATGCAACCCATAAGACAACCCAACCTTCACCTCCTTAAGAAATCTCTCATCCGGGAGCAGTTAGCATTTGGTCAGCAGCATTCCTCCATGTGACAAACCTATATTGAGTGTCTACCATACGCCAGGTCCTGAGATGGAGAATTCGCTTGTTGTATCTCCCCAACTAGACATTAAAAACTCTGGGAGTCTAGAGTATGAGTTTCTCCACAGCCTTTTACGTACCTATTGCAGCTCTGGGCACGTATTGAAGACTTGTTTGTTCAAGAGTAGAACAGATTTAAGGAATCTGTCACCAGCTTGGCAGCTGGAGAACTCTGGGGATGCCTTAATCTGTGGTTCTTCCTCAACATCTCACAAGCTACAAGGGTATGATCCACTCATTCAATGAAGACAGCATATCCAAATGTAGCTTTTTAACACCATACCTTAACAAATAAGTAACGAGATTTAACTAATATGAGATGTGGGATCCTCAAAGTCAACTGGGGACTTCTGCCTGCAAGAAGATGGAGTAGATACACTGTTCCCCATTCCTTCCACTAAGTACAACTAAAAACCATGGACATTATATGTAAAACAAACATGAGAAGACCAATAAAGATGCAGAGAAGAAGGCCGACTGGCTAAGGACCTCACGAACCAAAGAATGACTTGGTGATGCGTTCAACAATTACTGTTCTATACCGCAGGAAAAACTGTGACTCCCACCTCAGCCCTGCCAGCAATGGCCAAATGAGGAGCCTGACCTTCTACTCTAACCCGGCAGTAACAGGGCAATATCCCCTCCTTTCCCCTCCCAGAGTAGCATCAGAAAAAAAAAAAAACAAAAAAAAAAAACCAGCTAAAACAGGGGGTTTGAATAAGATCCAGGGTATCATTACATAATACCCAAAATGAACAGTATTCAATTTAAAATCATTCATTACACCGAGAACCAGGAAGATCTCAAACTGAATGCAAAAACACAATCAGTAGATGCCAAAACCAAGATGACAAGGATGTTGGCATTATCTAATGAAGATTTTGAAGCCGCTGTCATAAAAATGCTTTACTCAGCACCTACAAACATGTTTGGAACAAATAAAGAGAAAGTCTCAGCAAAGAACCATAAAGTCTCAGTAAACAAGAATATACAGAGGAGAACCAAATGGCCATTTTAGAACTGAAGACCTCAGTGGCTAGGCTCAAAAGAACAGAGGAGACAAATGAAAGAATCAGAGAATTTGAAGATATAACAATAGAAATTACGCAGAGAGAAAATAGACTGGAACTCAAATGAATAGTGCTTCAGGAACCGGTGATGCTGTAAGAAAAGAGGAAAAAGAGAAAAGCTGAAAATTTCCAAATTGGGGGAAAGGTAGAAAAATACATTCAAAAAGCTGAGAGAACCCCAAACAGGATGACTCCAATGCACACTCAGACATATCATAGCCAAACTTCCGAAAACTAAAGACAAAGAAAAAAATCTTGAAAGCAGACAGAGGAGAAAAGATATTACTTACAGGAAAACAATATTTTGAATAAGGAAATTGGCACCTTTTTCAAGTGCTAAACCTGCCAACCCAGAATCCTATATCATGCAAAAGTATCCTTCAGGAATGAAAGGGAAATAATGATATTCTCGGATGAAAAAACTCTAAGAGAATCTGTCACCATCGCACCTACCCTAAATGAGCAGCCAAAGGATGTTCTCTAAACAGAAATGATTAAAGAAAAAACAAAAGAATTTCTTGGAACATCAGGAAGAAAGAACACAATGAAAATGTGAATAAATTAAATAGACTTTCCTTCCCCTCTTGAGTCTTCAAAATTATGTTTGGTGGTTGAAGCAAAAATTATAACACTGTCTGATTGAGCTTTAAATGCATGTAGAGGAGATATTTAAAATAATTATATTATAAACTGGGGAGGGCAAAGGGACATAAATGAAAGTAAGTTTTCTACACTTCCCCAAACTGGTAAAATAACACCACCATTAGGCTGTGATAATTTATGTATATACAATGCAATACCTAAAGGAACCACTGAAATCTATACAAAGATATACACTCAAACCATTACAGATAAATCCAAATGATATTCCAAAAAATATTCAAGTGACCCACAGGAATGCAGGAAGAAGAAAAACAGAGAAATGAAAAACAGAAAACAAAAAATAAAATGGCAGACACAGACCCTAATATATCAACAATAATGTTAAATGTAAATCATCTAAATGCATCAATTAGAAGACAGAGATTGGCAAAGTGGATAAGAAAAACATCACCCAACAATATGCACTCTAAAAGAAACTCACTTCAAATATAATAATATAGGGAGATAGAGAGTAAAATGATGGAAACACATATCTTATGCAGACATTAATCAAAAGAGAGCATGGGTGTCTCTGGCTCTATTAATATCGGATAGGCTTCGGATTGAAGAAAATTAGCAGAGACAGAGTGGGACATTATATGTGACAATGATATAATGACAAAATGGTCAGTCCATGAGGAAGATGTAGCAATGCTAAATGTGTATGTGGCAAACAACTGAGCTGTTTTTGAAGCAAAATATGTGAAGCAAAAACTGATAGAAACAGATAAATCCCAATTGCAGGTAGAGATATAAACACCCCTCTCTCCATAATTGATAGAACAGCTAGGCAGAAAACAAAGACATAAAAGAACTTAACAATACCATCAACCAACAGGGTCTAATCGACAGTTATAGAACACAATTATCCAACACCAGCAAAATACACATTCTCTTCAAGTACCCATGGAACTTGACGGACCACATTCTGAACTATAAAACAAACTTAAACATATTTAGAAGAATTAAAACCACACACAGTGTGTTCTCTGACCATAATGGAATCAAATTAGGAATCAACAACAGAAAGGTAACAGGAACATATCCAAATACTTGAAATTAAATGACATACTTCTAAATAATCCACAGGTCAAAGAGGAAGTCTCGAGAGAAATAAAAAATACATTGAACTAAATTTCAAATAAGAACGCAACATTTCAGGGGCACCCGGGTGGCTTAGTCGGTTAAGCATCTAACTCTTGATTTTGGTTCAGGTCATGATCTCACACAGTTCGTGAGTTTGAGCCCTGTGTCAGACTCCACACTGTCAGTGCGGAGCCTGCTTGGGATTCTCACTCTCACTCTCAATCTCTCTCTCTCTCAATAAGTAAATAAACTTTAAAAATGCAACATTTCAAAATGTGCGGGACACAGCAAAAGCCATGCTGAGAGGGAAATTTATAGCACTAAATACATACATTAGAAAAGAGGAAAGGTCTGAAATCAGTAAATCTAAGCTCCCACCTCTAGAACCTAGAAAAAGAAGAGCAAAACAAACACAAAGGAAACAGAAGGGAGGAAAAACCATAAAGAGCAGAAATCAATAACATTGAAAAGAGGAAGACAATAAAGAAAATCAATGAAACAAAAAGCCATTCCTTTGTAAAAATCAATAAAATCAACAGATTTCTAGCAAGACTGACAAAGATAAAAGAGAGAACAAATAACCAATATCAGGCCAAAACAGAAGATATTACTATCGACCCTGCAGACATCAAAAGGATAATAGGGGAATCTGAAAAGCACAAGCTACCACAACTCACCAAAAAGAAATATAGTTAGTAGCCCTATAACTATTAAGCAAGTTAAATCCATAATTTTAAAGCTCCCCCAAAAGAAATCCCTAGGCCCGGATGGTTTCACAAAGAATTCTACCAAACGTTTGAAGAAAAAGTAATGGCCATTATACATAATCTCTTCCAGAAATTAGAAATAGTGGGAACATTTCCCTATTCATTTCATGAAGCTAATATTACTCTGGTACCAAAACCAAAGCTAGTACGAGAAAACTACAGATTAGTATCCCTCATAAATATAGATGCAAAAAATTCTTAACAAAATATTAATAGCATATATTCAGCAACACAAAGGAATTCTATGCCATGACCAAGTGGGGTTTATTCCAAATATGCAAGTCTGGTTCAATATTCAAAAATTAATCAATGTAAACCACCATATTAACAAGCGAAAGAAGAAATATGACATGATTGCATCCATTGATGCAGAAAAGGCACTTGGCGAAAGTTAACATCCATTCCTGATACAAATCTCTCAGCAAGTGAGGAATGGAGGGGAACTTCCTCAACTTGATAGAGGGTGTCTACAAAAATACCTACAGCTAACATTACATTTAATGATAAAAGAACTGAATGCTTTCATCCTAAGAACAGGAAGAAGGCAGGCATGTCCACTCTTAACCACTTATTCAACCTAATGCTGGAAGTTCTAGCCAGTACAATAGGGTCAGAAACGAAAATAGAAGGCATACAGATTAGAAAGGAAGAAATGAAACTTTTCCTATTTGGTGATAACATGATTATCTATATAGATAATTCCAAGGAATCTATTTTTAAAACTTGTAAAACTAATAAGTGAGTTCAGCAAGGTCACAGGATAAAAGATAAACATATAAAAATCATTATATTTCTATATAAATGCAATTAATACATGGACACCAGAATCAAAAATACAATACCATTTGTAATTGCCAAAAAAAAAAAAAAAACACTTGGATATATCTAACACAATATACACAAGACTTATATGCTGAGGGGCGCCTGGGTGGCTCAGTCGGTTAAGCATCTGACTCGTGGTTTCGACTCAGGTCATGATCTCACGGTTCGTGAGTTCAAGCCCCGCATCAGGCTCTGTGCTGACCATGCAGAGCCTGCTTGGGATTCTCCGCCTCCCTCTCTCTCTGCCCCTCCCCTGCTCACACTCACTCTCTCTCTCTCTCTCTCTCTCTCTCTCTCTCAAATGAATAAACTTAAAAAAAAGGACTTACATGTTGAAAACCACAGAATGCTAATGAAAGAATAAAACGTCTAAAAAAATAGAGAGACATAGCACATTCATGGGTTTGAAGACACAGCATAGTAAAACTATCAGTCTCCCCAAATTGGTGTACAGGCTTCACATAATTCCTACTCAAAATCCCGGCAAGACTTTTGTTGGATTTTATCTAAAATTTATACAGAAAGTCAAAGGAGAATAAACACACAGACCAATAGAACAGAATAGAATCCATAAATAGACTTACATAAATATGCCCAACTGATTTTTTAAAGTGCAGATGCAGTTCAATGAAGGAAAGATAGATTTTCTGACAAACAGTACTGGAGAAGTTGGATAGCCATAGGCTAACAGAAAAAAAAAAATAACCTTGTAGTAGTCAGGGTTCTCTTGAGAAACAGAACCCAGAGAGAGGGAGGGAGGAAACGAGGCAGGGAGAGAGAGAGAGAGAGACTAGAGAAAGAAAGAGAGATTTATTTTTAAGAGATTGGCTCATGTGATCGTGGAAGCTGGTAAGTCCAAATCTTCAGGATAGGCCAGCAGGCTGGAGACCCAGGGAAGCACTGATGTTGAAGCTAAAGTCCAAAGGCAGTCTGCTGGAGAATTCCCTCTTCCTTAGGAGAGGTCAGTCTTTTTCTTAAGGCCTTGACCCGATTAGTTGAGGTCCACCAATATTAAGGAGGGTAATCCGCCTTATTAAAAGTCTCCTGAATTAAATGTTAATCTTTTCTTTATTTTTTAAAAATTTTTTTAAACGTTTATTTATTTTTGAGACAGAGAGAGACAGAGCATGAACGGGGGAGGGGCAGAGAGAGAGGGAGACACAGAACCGGAAGCAGGCTCCAGGCCCCGAGCCGTCAGCCCAGAGCCCGATGCGGGGCTCGAACTCACGGACCGCGAGATCGTGACCTGAGCTGAAGTCGGACGCTTAACCGACTGAGCCACCCAGGCGCCCCTTAATCTTTTCTTTAAAAAAAAAAAAAAAAACCCTTCACAGCAACATCTAGGTGTTTCACCAAATATCTGGATACTGTAGCCTAGCCAAGTTGATACATAATTAACTATCACAAACTTCGTCCTAAGTCTCATACCTTATACAAAAAATAACTCAAACTGGGTCATGGACTTAAATGTAAAAAACTATGAAACTTGAAAAACATAGGAGAAAATCTTCAGGATCTAGGGCTAGGCAAAATTCATAGACTTGATCCCAAAAGCATCACGTATAAAAGGAAAAATCAATAAATTGGACCTGATCAAAACTGAAAACTTTTGCTCTGTGAAAACCTTGGTAAGAGGATACAAGGACAAGCTACAAAGTGGGCAAATGTATTTGCAAACCATATATCTGACAAATGACTCCTATATGAAGAACTTTAAAAAACTGAACAGTATAAAAACAATCCAATCAGAAAACGAGCCAAGGACATGAAGAGACTTTCCAGCAAAGAGGAAATATAGATGGTAAATACATGAAAAGATGGTCGCTATCATTAACCATTAGGGAAATGCAAATGTAGACCCCAATGAAGTGTTACTACACGCCGATTAGAACAGCTAAAACAAAAAATAGTGACAATACCAAAAGCTGGCGAGAATGTAGAGAAACCAGATCTCTCAGGCACTGTTGGTGGGAATGTGAAACGCTGCAGCCACCCTGGAAAATAGTTTGGCAGTTTCTTATAAAACTAAACATGCAATTACCATAGGACCCAGCAATCATGCTCCTGGGCATTTATCCCAGAGAAATGAAAACTTATGTCCACACAGAATCTTATACATGAATGTTTATAGCAGCTTTATTTGTAATAGCCAAAAACTGAAAACAACCAAAATGTCCTTCGATAGGTGAATAATAATAAACAAATTGTGGTATGATGGAAAGGAATGGCCACCAAATCGGATGCATCTCAAGGGTATTACCCCGAGTGGCAAAATTGTTTGCACGAAGATCTCCATCCCTCACTCTCTACCCCTCACCCCCATCCCCCCAAATGGCAGACATTCTAGATTCAGTTCCCTAGGATTTAAACGACAAATTAGCCAAAAGAAGCACCCCAAGTGATTTCAGCTTTGTGGCCATCTCTAAGGCAGTGTTTCTTATATATTATCATTATCATCCCTCATCTACAAGACATACACATCCAAGATGTCAGGATTTTCATGCTATGAGATCCTGCTTCTTTTGACTCATTTTCAAAGATGAAAGATGGATGGGGCGCCCGGCTGGCTCAGTTGGAAGGGCATGAGACTCTTGATCTCGGGGTCTTGAGTTCAAGTCCCACGTTGGATGTAGAGACCACTAAATTAATTCATTAACTAACTTAAAAAAAAAAAAGATGAAATACAAAGACCCACCTGAGTTGTGCTGAGATGAAGGGAGAAAATGATGGCCAGGAGCAGCACAGGAAGAAGAGTAGCAGGAAAGAAGGGAAGATAAAACCAAAAGAGTTGCAGGGACAGGATTGTGTTGACCTGTGCTCCAGCTCTGTAGCTTTGGTCTTAGGCATTCCACTGACACGTGCTCGCTATCTTCCCCATCTGCAGCCCCAGTTCTGAGTCTGCAAACTGATATGGAAATGTCTTTTCTTCAGGGAAGCCTTGCCAGACCCCAAGACTGGGTTAGATCCCTGTGTTATACACTCTCATAACACTTGAACCTAAGCTTGGTGTCATTTATCACAGTTGTAATGACATGTTTTGAGATTAACTATCTGATGTTATATAATGATGTGTGAGTTTTTCTGTTTAATGTGTCTCTGACTTGGGACTGCAAACTCTATTAGCATAGGAACCCTGTCTCAGTTAACGTTTTTTTTTTTTTTAAGTTTATTTATTTATTTAATCTCTACACCCAACATGGGGCTCAAACCCATGACCGCGAGATCAAGAGTTGCATGCTCTTCCAACTGAGCCAGGCAAATGCCCTGTGTCTTAGTTCACTTTTATATATTCCAGCACCTAAAACAGTGCTGGTCTGGAGAAGGTGCTCAGTACATATTTGTTGGATGAGTGAAAGGGAGGTAACAAGACCCAGATTGAATTAAGCATAGTTACTTAAAATCATATTAAGGAATATAAAACTTGGATTTGTATTTATTTTCTGTCTTACAAAAATAGGAAAAACATTACTTACCCCACTTACCACATCAGATAAGACTGAGTAGATATGAAAATGCTCTGGAGTAAAAAGCACTGTTCAACGACATGGGCTAATACTAATAAAGTGATGGCTTCATACCCTTTGAGCTTTGCAGGCCCATTGCACATTCTTTGAGGCATGAAATCCAAGCCGTGGATGTGTGATGAAAATGTGGACATCAGTGCTTGTGTGGCCATCACTGGGGGGTTCTTTCCACCCACCAAGGATCCCTCCAACCCCTCCAGTAGAGCCCAAGGGTTGGTGGAACCATTTGCTAGTTCAGAGTGCCTGTCCAGGTTAAATAAGGACTGGTACGTATCAAAAATTATGGTTTCTATGACCTATATTTATTTCCCCCAAGGGAAGAACTGAGTTAGTTGCAAGACCACAGAAGATGCGAGAGGAGACTCTCCTTCAGATTTTGATCTTAGGATCCAAATGCTGTCCGTCAGGCTTCTCCAGATTTTCCATGCCCTGTCACTCACATTGGAGCCCTCCCCACCAGCCAGTAACGAAGCACAGATTCTCCCAACGGGAGGGAGGGGGGAGGAGTCACATGTTACACGTCAGTACATTTCAGGGACAAGCCCAACCTGTTTAGCCTTTAACACATAAGCTTGGCTTTTCTTCTCAATATCCCATGATTCAGCCCCAGGCCACCTAGGCTTCCCCCATGCCCTAGTCCCTTAGGAGAAACAAGGTCCTTGCTGGCTGAGTTCCACATTCGGTCCCCAAGTTACAGTGCACTCTGTAACTCCCCACAGCCACCTGACACCAGAGCTGTTGCTCAACCCTCCCGGTTCCCACGCCTGTGGTGCTTGAATTAGCTTCTCCCTGCCCCCCCCCCCCAAGTCAACCTCTTCCCAAGCGCGTCTTCTGCTTTCTGCTGTTCTTAACTGAATCCATCCCAGGTTTCTCCTCACCTTCTCCAGTCCGAGCTCTCTGTGTCCTTGAGTATTCCTCGGGCCCCCTTTTCCTTTGCTGACCGGATGAGAGTGGTTTTCAGCAAAATAGCTAGAGCTGGGAGTGACGAATCGAATCGTACTCAACGACAATCTGTGCAAGGCCATTTTATGCTACTTTTCTACGTGCGTACTTTTTGTGTATGAACCTTATTCCAAGTGCTCTGGAAAAAAAAAATACAAGCACCATGAGCCTTATACATTGGGCTTTTCTAGGCTCAACTGCATTTTTGTAAGCAAGGAAAAAAAAGCGTATCAGTTCTTAAAACCAAGAAATACGTTGGCAGTTGAATGAAGTGAGAGAAAAGGATCATTGGGAAGCATCTGGCTGGCGCCACCCCTCACCCCTGGCCCCTTTCTGTGGTGTGCCTGGGCCCTCTCTTTATGAAACTGTCCGAGAGAACCAAGGAGTTTATCCTGTTGGGACCCACGAGGGGAGGCTTCATGAGAGCGGTATCTTCCATGACTTCTGGGGGAGAGAGAACCAGCTCTGGAGCCATCTCACCAGGCCTCAGCCCTGGTCACTTGCTAGGATGTGACCCACAGGCACAAGTGATGTAAACTCTCTGGGCCTCGGTTTCCTTCTAACACGGGGATGATAACAGTGCCCACCTGAGAATGTCCTGGACGGTAAATGAGGCAAGGCTCGTAAAGCCCTGGGTGCTGTGCTTGGCATATTGTAAGTGCTCAATAAATGTGAGTGAGGAGGAGTGGGGGGGGGGGGGGGAAGAAAGAGAAGGAGAAAGTGAGGAGATGACCTTGGATTCCACCAAATCAAAGGGGCCTGGCCACCCCTCTGTCTCCTTCCCCTGCTCCCCTCCCTCGACTCAAGGCTCCCTGCCTTTACCGGCCAAGACTGTGCTCCTGGGTACAATGTCACTCTCACCCTCCTGCAATGACCAAATCGCTTTAAGGCGGATGCTGTGCATTTTTGCAGATGAAGCCTGAGCTTGTGTTGGCTTATGGCGAATTTTAAAATTTCGAAGATTATGAGCTTGTTTACTAAATAAATATGTGCATTTGGATCTGTCACGTCCTCCCTTGCAGATGCCTTGTCCCCCTCCCGTTGCTGTGGGCTCCAGAAGCGGGGAGGGGGGGGGCAGTGGGGTGTGAAAATGCCAGTTGTTGGTCTTCTTGGACCCAAAAATTATTTACAGAGCTCAGGATTTATAGTCAGGAAGGAGTTCTTTTTTTTTTTTTTAACAGAAATGGGCAAATCCTAGATACTCTGTGTATACAAACCTCCTTTCCAAAAGTTATGAAAGGACATTTTAACTTTAAATGAGTGCCCTGTTGGTGATACATTCTCACTGCTAAGTTCCATCACAACGTGGCCTTGAGGGGAAGGTCACACGGAAATTGCCACCTTTGGGTCCTGAAATCCCCCAGCAATGCTGTGCCTCCGTAAGTAGGCAGAGGTCCTTCTCTGTGCCTCTGGTTCACTCTCCCACCCCTTTTGCATCTAATGTCAAAGCATAAGCCGGTAACATATACCGAGGGATAGAATTCAACCCAGGGTCAGGTCACCTTGAACAGTTCTGTACAGAAGTCCAACTTTCAATTCTACCCCCCATGGAAGTTGTCCCCTCCTGTAGCTGCTCTCCACCAGCTGCCTGGCCAGCTGCTATGAGGCCCAAATTACCTCCACCTCCGGGTCCCATCCACATACTCCCTGGGGCTCGTTCGCCCGGCCCATGAGCTGGAATTGCCCATATCGGAAGTCAGCCCTGGTTTTCTCCAGTATTTTTTATTTTCACAAAAAAGGGCAACTTCTAGACACCCCGCACTCTCAGCACATGGGGCATGAGATGAAACAAAAGCTTGCTGAATCAGACCCCAAGAACCAAATCGAGCCAGAGATGATGTGAGCGTGGAACCAATGAGGAAGTTACATGTGTTCAAAAGGACTGGCTTAATGGGTCTCTTTAAAATATATATATATTTTACTTTTAATCACATCATGTAGGGTAGAACCCTCACTCTCCTTTTCCAATTCCTTGTTGGGTTTTTTTTTTGGGGGGGGGGAGATGTTTTGCCTGCTTTCATGTGCCATGTGTAGAATTTGTGGGTAACCAGAGGTTGGGTGCGAAAACGAGGCTGGGAGCTCACAGGGAAAACAAGAGGTAAAGAATTAAGGATTCAGGATCCAAATCACTGTTGCTTCTGTGTTGAGAGGTTGTCACACAGGCAATTAAGTGTTTATTAATTTCCCAGCAATGTAGTTTGAAAATCAGCACATCAAATAAAATATTTAACACCCAGGAAAAGCCAAATGCATATTCTGCATGTGTGTCCCTAAGTGGTATTTTTATGGAAGGAAACCTTATTTGAAACAAATGTCAGAACAGAAGTCGAGCTTATGAAATGCGCTGAGAAACCACAGCACATAAGGTTTTAAATGTGGCCCATAAAAAGCATCACCCTCGGCCTCAGTCCTGTCCGTGGTCAGCATGTGTATCTGAAGCATGTGTTCACCTACCTGTGTGTACAGGTGTCTGTACTCATTTGCGTATGTTTCACAGCCAGACCAGGTGGTCAGGTTGCTTCCGTGTGTAAAAGACAAATGGAAGTGGACCAGTGGATCCGTCCCTTCGCACCCGACTGCGTGGTCTCGGGACGAGGAAGGAATCTCAAAATGGTGGAAGGGGTTGTATCTGGAGATCCCTTGAGGAGCTCGCTGAGACCAGTCTGAGAATGAAGCTGTTTTCTGCCCACAGCAGAGAGACACAAGGGCCCTAGCCCCAAAGTGGGGAGCCCTGATCCAGCCTCAAGCCTCTGTCTGGGTATCTTGAAGGGTATTGCATGTAGCCTGTGCAAGAGAAAGGAGAGATTCGGGGTTGGTCACGGTCCACGACCAGGGGAGGCCCCCGAGATAGAGATGGTGTGCAGGCCGAGTCGGGGAGAGCTTGCCATTTCTTTCTCTCCTTTCCCGGATGCCTGCCTGCCACCTCGCTTTTTTCATTCATTTGTACATACATTCCTCAAGTATTTACCGAACACCTATTTCAGGCATACGCCTGGGCTCGCCAGGGCAGGAGTATACAGAAGACGTTTGTTTTCTCCTCTCCCTCTCAATGGTTCTTCTCTCCTTCTCTCCCCCCATAATTCAGTGGTAACGGGGTGGACGGAGGAATATCCAAAATTCATCCCGGTAGGAGATATCTGTGCCAGGAATTTCCGGCAACCCCCAAGGAGAGTGGCAGATTGATGGCACTCTCGTTGGGACTAACAAGGGGGTGGAGGGAGGTGGCGGGGGGGGGGGGTGTGGAAGGAAGCCTGTAGCCAGGCCGTCTGCCCAAGCCTATTCTATAGTTCCCATTTATCGGGCCCTTGCTCTGTGCCAGGCCCCATACGTGCAGTTTCCCATACCTCGTTCAATCCCCCAGACCACAAGGTATTTGTTACAACTGGCCCTGTTTTAGACGAGGAAACTGAAGCCAGGAAGGGGAAGTGACTTGCCCAAGGTCACACAGCTAGAAGTGACAGAGCCCCATATCTCCAACTCCCAGGCCTTTGAAAAACTCAGGTGTGGTTTAGACTTCAGCACAAAAATAGCTGAGGAGTTTCCAAAATGTGCTGGGAAATCTGTTTCAATGCAGTTACTTGAGTTTCTATATTCAACAGTAGTAAGTTTGTGGCGCCTGGGTGGCTCTGTTGGTTAAGCGTCCGACTTCGGCTCAGGTCATGATCTCGCAGTTTGTGAGTTCGAGCCCTGTGTCAGACTCTGAGCAGATGGCTTCAGATTCTGTGTCTCCCTTTCTCTCTGCCCCTCCCACGCTCACACTCTCTCTTCCTCTCTCTCTCTCTCAAAAATAAATAAACATTAAATTTTTTTTAAAAAATAATAATTTTAACAATAGCTAATATTTGTTGAGTGTTCCCATGTCAGGAACTCTACAAGACAGTTTTAGACTCATGGTCTTATGTAATCGTCACACAAAACTATGAAGAATTATTATTATTATTATTATTATTATTATTATCCTCATTTTACAAATGAGGAAGACAAAGCTTAGAAAGTAACATGCCCAAGGTTCCACAGCTAGTAAAACCAGGGCAGTTTCATCCACGTCTCTGTGACACATCAAAGCCACTTAGCTACTATGACTGTCCTGCCTTAAACCCACCAGGACCTCATTACTTTCAAATAATGACTTCCTACTCACCCCTTTTCTGTCCATATAACAGTTTCACCCAATTGTGCTCTATAAGGTGAGCTAAGTCATTGTCTCCTCCGTAACCTCCTCACCGAGACCACTTACCATCCCCAATATCCAATTAGCCCAACCTGAGGTCCCAGGGATGTGTCCATACAGGGGCATTAAGAACCAGAATATTACAAGCACCAAATTTCCAGTCACCCTTATAGGTTCATGGAATCTTAAGAACGTGGCAAAATAAAGCCGTAAGTTCTTAAATTTAGAAGTAATAAATGCTACTTAAAACTTGATTTAAATTTTTTAATGTGTATTTATTGTTGAGAAACAGAGACAGAGCATGAGCATGGGAGGGGCAGAGAGAGAGGGAGACACAGAATCCGAAGGAGGCTCCAGGCTCTGAGCTGTCAGCACAGAGCCCCACGCGGGGCTTGAACCCACAAACTGTGAGATCATGACCTCAGCTGAAGTCGGACGCTTAACCGACTGAACCACCCAGGCGACCCTACTTAAAACTCGATTAAAAAAAAATACCCCCCTAGGTCTACAAACTCCCATAAGCAGAATCTCAAAAAGGGAGACAAGAGAGAAGTCTTCCTCTCTGAAAATCAGTTTATTTTATAAATAATGATAAGGTGGCCCTTTTGAGAGTGTTGCTTATCTAAGAGACTCAGAATCTAAAGGTACCTCATATTGATAAATGAACATATCCCTTGAAAAAGACCATCCTTTATACTTCTTTAATCCTTCATTCTCTTTCCCCCTTGTTCTATAGAACAGCCCCGGAAGAGCCAGGGAAGCTCTGCCTGTCTGGGGTCATGGCCTCGAGGACTTATTCTATTTCAGCTTCTACCTCTAGGCAGCCAGAAAAATTACTCTGAACCACCCGTAGAATGAGCACCTGCTTCGGTTATTGTCCCAATGTGAACATGCTAATCCCTGGGCTTAGGAGAGGTTCGCCTTCCACGCAAAATGGTCAGGCCCTTCTAATGGGTCAACACCGCTGATCTTAATACCCCAGTCTTGATTTGGAACAGGTGGATGCCACAGTTGTTCAATTCTTGTTATGAGCCAGAGCACGGCTCGAACAATATAAGATTCTTCATAAAGAGTCTGACAGAATGCCAGATGGTATTATTGAGGGAAATAAACTCAATTCCTCTCTGTAACATCTTTTTTTTGAGCACCAAAACGTTGGTGAAAACCCGCCTTTTGTCGGGGCACTAGGGCTGCCTAGCCCTAGTTGTGTAGAACATGGTACTGATATAAAATTACCCACTGAATCTATATTTGGCTGTCTGTTCCCCTCCCCCCCGCCCCATTCTCATCCAAGCCCTGTCTGGAGATTCACAAACGTCCAGGCTTGGTAAATAAAGCCCAGCATTCTTTTTAAAGACATGATGAAATCAGAAAAAGACACAGTCTCTGTCCTCGGGGCGGAATCAGGAATATGCGATTCCCCACTTCCGTAACAAATGTAAGACTTTGGGAATGTGTGGTACCCTTTTTCCATTCAGAAAGATTTATTGGGTGAGCCTGCAGGCCATTCTTCATAGTTTGGGGCTGCCATATTTGGTTGCTTTCTACAGAAGCCATATACATGTCCCTTGTCAAAATAGATTGGGAGGGCCTGGATATACTGTGTGTCCTCAAGTTCATTATGTTCTGGATATACATGCAGCTTCTGGAACAAATGTGTTACATGGAAATCAGGAATGACTGCTTGTTCTCAAGAAGCCTAAAATATAAGGCGCGATAAAATATAAACAGTGATTTTGAATTATCTTCTCTGAGTGCCTCTAAATTTCTGTCTCTCGTTTATGGCCTTTTTCCCCCCTCCATTTCCCCTGCTTGAAAAGCTATTAATTTCCCCACCTCCCCATCACCCTAGACCCTGATCCCCATAAACAATCTATGCTTTTTACGTCCTCTTTTTTCAACACTCCCTGTGTTTACTTTCTTAGAGTTGGCATATACTAGAAAGAAAGGTATGGAAGCTTCGTGAGCATCGCAGACGCTTTCAGTCCTGTCTTTGCCACTTACTGGTTCTGTGTCTTCAGTGAGTTTCCTAACTTCAATAAATGTTCATTTCCTTCCTTCCTTCTTCAAAGGAATTTTAGTTTCTATGGTCAGGCAGCTGCCTCTGATGAATGGCCCCGTCTAGTGGGTAGATTCGGTTTCCATCTTTGTTTCCCATAACTCAGGAGTGAAAAGAAAACTTTACCGAGTGAGAGGGGCCAAGGAAGCACACACTACCCGCTCAGCTGTGTCTGACTGGATCTGCCCTCTCTGGTCTGTGAATACTCCATCCTTCCTCTTGTCTTTTGCGAATCTTGGGCTATTCTAGAAAGCTTGGTCCTTGCCCCTCACTGCCACTTGCCATCTTAGAGCTTCACTCGGCTCTTCCCAGCTCTGGGATGTTGCTCCTGGATGCCCTCTGTGCTTTGGTTTGCTCAGCAACCTCGGCTGAGTTGGAGTTAGCTGTGTCTCCCTCTTCTGAGTAACTGGGCCACCATCAGACACTGGAGCAGAACTCCGCCACGTATCTTGGTGCAATAGTCCCTAGGCCAGGCCACTTCAGGGCTTTCTCTTCTTTTCCACAATGATTCACTCATAATGAATACAACATACAATGTTGTATACGGAGTAAAGGGGAAGAGAAGCCAGGTAGGCTGGTGGGAATGCCTGAGGCCCAAATCTACTTAGCCATCCTTGATCTTGGCCAAGGCTTTCTGCCCTTCTGGGATCCCATTTCCACGGTTTTAACATGTAATGCCTGTCTTTGGGGACCTTACTGGAGAGAGCACACGCTGTTGGGGGTTTTCTATGCAAAGAAAAGATATCCAAACTAAAGAAAATGTTTGAGGGGCACCTAGGTGGCTCAGTTGGCTAAGCGTCCAATTCTTGATTTTGGCTCAGGCGATGATCTCACAGTCGTGGGATCAAGCCCTGCATCAGGCTCTATGCTTGGTATAGAGCCTGCTTGAGATTCTCTCTCTCTCTCTTTCTCTCTCCCTCCCTCCCTCTACCCCTTCCACCCACTCTCTCTCTTTCTAAAAAAAAAAAAGAAAGAAAATGTTTGAGACCTGTTGCCATATGTGACCCTTATATGTTCAAACAAACTTTTAAAATTCTTTGAATTCTGCAATTGTTAAAACATTGCTAAGAAGCATAAGTATAGAAAAGAAGCCATGACTACCTCCCTTCTAGGTTAAATAGAAAATGTTTATACTCTGGACCACTTGCCCTACAGCTGTGCTGGAGCCTCCATGGAGGAAGTTCCAAGGAGCAGAGCCCCAGCCTTTGCAATCCAGTGCAAGAAGTTTGGAAAAAGAACCCTTGGTGAGGAGCTTTCAGAAATCATGCCACTTTTTTTTTTTTTGAGAGAGAGACAGAGAGAGAGAGCAGAGAGAGAGAGGGAGAGAGAGAGAGAGAGAGAGAGAGAGAGAGAGAGAGAGAGAGAATCCCAAGCAGGCTCAGCACTGTCAGCACCAAGCACAACATGGGGCTCGATTTTGGGAACTGTGAGATCATGACCCAAGCCAAAATCAAGAGTCGGACGCTGAACCGACTAAGCCACCCAGGCGCCCAGATCGTGCCGCTTATAGAAAGGCCATGTCAGCTCCCCCAACATTTAGAGCAGAGCGGTGAGCCTCATTCTGAGTATCTTCCTTAACACTGTGACCCGCCGTCCATCTCCCCTTCCACCTGCCTCTTTTAAGCCCCAGTCACAACAAAAACCTGACTGGGGGCTCAGTCCCTGGTAGGTCGTATTCCATAGTCTTCCATGTGTCAGGTTTAGAGGCTCTGGGCATCAATGACATTGTGAGACTCTCAAAGGACCTATATATATAACCTATGCACACATGGGGTGTGCATGCGTGTGTGTGTGTGTGTGTGTGTGCGTGCGTGTGTGTGTGTGTTCTCCCATGCCTCTGTTTATAATATACATGCTAATTATGAGCACATTAGGATACATAATTCTGAACACTATGAATGATGATATTATGAATGCACACATGGGAACGCGCACACAGCATCCTGTAATCGAACTTTAAAGACCCTATGATCTCCCGCCTGCCAACAGGACAGAATGCCCTCTCCAGTCATCCTGACCAGTGCCCATCCCGCCTCTACCTGAATGCCTCCTGAGAACCAAGAAAACTTGGTTTCATCCCTGCTGTCTCCCTTCACTTTTGGACAACTTTTAGAATAAGAAAGTCTTCCTGATATGACACTAACCCCCCACCCCGTTCGGTTTCTCCTGTAGACGTCCAGCGCCAGCACCCCTTTGCCTGGCTCCTCTTATCTTCACGTTGTCTCTGTTCCTTGTCTCACCATCTTTGTAATTCCGAATGGAATTTAAGGCTGTAGCAAGACACAGAGTCAGAACATACATAGTTGCAAGCTCTTATCTCAGGAAGGAAGCATGTGTGTCTGCTCAGTTGGTTGGGAAAATATATTTATTAGTTTGCAAGGGCCGCTGTACAAAGCACCACAAACTAGGTAGCTGAAAACAACAGAAGTTTACTGTCTCAGTTCAGGAAGCTGAAAGCCCAAGATCAAGTGTCAGAAAGGCCATGTTCTCTCTGGTGGCTCTAGGAGAGGATCCTTCTTCGCCTCTTCTAGTTTCTGATGTTTGCCGACAATTCTGGGTATTCTTCGGCTTCAGATGCTTCATTCACTC
Source organism: Acinonyx jubatus (assembly GCF_027475565.1). Taxonomy (NCBI): domain Eukaryota; kingdom Metazoa; phylum Chordata; class Mammalia; order Carnivora; family Felidae; genus Acinonyx; species Acinonyx jubatus. The sequence goes on along the minus strand of NC_069389.1, from coordinate 108,030,511 downwards.
CAGTCCCGTGGCTGTCTTCTCCCATGTGTCTTCATGTTGTCTTCCGTCTGCAGGGTCCCTGTGTCCAAACGTCCCTTTTTTGTAAGAACGTCAGTCATAGTGGATTAGAGTCCACCCCAGTGACCTCATTTTAACTTGATGATTTCTGTAAAGACCCTATTTCCAAATAAGGTCACATTCTGAGGTACTGGGGGTTAGGATTTCAAATATGAATTTGGAGAGACACAATTCAACCATAAATATATATCTATATCTATCTCTCTCTCTATATATATATATATTATATAATATAATCGATATAATATAATCGATATAATATAATATAATATAATATAATATAATATAATATAATATGTATTAGATACATATAGAAAGAAGGAGGATAGGAGTGCCTGGGTGGCTCGGTTGGTTAAGCATCTGACTCTCTATTTCAGCTCAGGTCATGATCTCACGGATCATGAGATCAAGCCCCATGACAGGCTGTGTGCTGATAGCATGGGGCCTGCTTGGAATTCTCTCTCTCCCTCTCTCCCTGCCTCTCCCCTTCTTGCACACGTGCGTGCTCTCTCTCTCTCTCAAAATAAACTCTTTTAAAAAAGGAAGGACAGTGACCAAGGGTGGGGGTTATATATTATATTATACATATTGGCGTATAGAATATACATATGCATATGTTTGCATATATTATATACATATATTTCAAGTCTTGGCCCTTGAGAAAAATGTCATGAGGATCCTTTATTCTTTGTTAAGGGAATGATAGATTGCCAGGGCAAAGGAGACTTCTTTTTGTCATTAATACATATCATAATAGTATTATATGTCACATATGTATATATCATCAGGGATAATAATATAATAGGTCAGCATTTTATATTTATTTTAACGTCTGTATGTTACATATTTTTAATTACTTATATGTTGTGATACACAAATGATGAACACAAGTTCAACCTATTAAGTATATATATTTTTTGCAATGTGTTTTTTAAGTATAGCTGACCCACAATGTTACACATTATTTGCATATTTTAACCAAATATGAATTGCATAAGAACGTGCCAGGCCAACTCCCTGCCCCAACGATTTGGGACTGCTAGGATAAGGGGCTATCACACTCAGTATCAAACCTTTGTTATATACAAGGTACGGATAAAAGAAATGGAGAGTGATATTTACCAATAAAATATGCGAAGATGGGGTCAACTTCGAAGCATTTTGGGGAGCCCTGTGGCTAGGGGACACTGAAACAAAGCCTGAAGTTGGCCTGGATCTCTCTCTTGTTGTGAAGTTGCAGAGTGGCGGGTGCCAGGCTAGCTCAGAGTGAGCCCAGGGTCAACTTGTGGGAGGGGAGACTGAACCCATTTTGCCTCCGATTTCCCAGGAGCCTCTGCTGTTTTGTGATTTCTACCTCTGTGCTCGGGTCTGGCAGCGGGCACGTAGATGCGCCCTTAGGAGGAACAGATATGCAGCCCGTGGTTTAGCTTCCTCCTTCTGGCGGATGGAATCCCCTCCACAGGCAACTTCGGGGGGCCGTGACCATGTGCCTCAGTCAACCCAGTGACTCCCGCAAGCCCCTTGCAGGCTCTCCCAGGACCTTGTAGGCCGGAGGCTTCCCGTTCTGACTACACCGTCTCTCGGTTGCCTGGACTTGGCCTGGCTGGGGCTTGAGAATTTCTTTCTTCCCATGTAAAGCCAGACCAGAAGAGAAGAGCACCTTGTCTTGTCTCTAGAGGTTGACTTAGTTCACTTGCCCGAGACCATCAGAGTGGGGATAGCCTGTGACTCTCTGGCTGAATCCACTCATGCTGACACTGGTTGTTTGGGTGCTTGACAGAAGGAAGGAAGAAAGTGACCGGGGCGGGGGGGCGAGGAGGGTAGTATAAGGAATTCTGGCTCTGTCTGGAGTGGCTGGCTAAGAGCTCCTTGAGAGGGAAGTGGGTACCATTGTGCTGAGCAGATGTGAAGCCCTTGGCATCAGCAAGCCAAGTAGGCAGTCAGGTAGGCAAGTGGGCAGGCTGGGGACCTTGACCCTTGACCTCTGACAGGGGCCCTGCACTCTACGAAGAAAGACTCTGCTGCCATTCCAGGCCTTCAGCTGGGAGTCTGGGGAAGAGGTGGTGCAGGGGATTAGCCGATAACCAGACTCAGGCCCTTAGGGACCGGGCAAGGAGGCACAGGGGCAGGTGGCTGGTGGTCACTCATTCAATAAATATTTACTGAGTACTTACTATGTACCAGACACTGTCGTAGACCAATACCCAGTTCCTTAAGGAATTTACAGTCCCAGGATTAAGGAATGGAGAAAAATAGGAGGGATGAGGGCAGTAGAGGGGAACGGGTCTGGGCTTTCCTTTCTCCTTAGTGCGTATGTCTGTCTGTCCATCCGTCCTGTGTGTGTGTGTGCGCGTGCATATGCATGTGTGAGGTTCGGTCTTCCCACAGCGTACTGGCCACCGAGCAGTACATCTTCAACTACTCCAATATACAGCATGCCTCCCAAATTATAGGCTCTGTAACAATGACCGTCGGCCTTGCTATCAGAGGACCTTTTTCTAAACCTTTGCTCCCGTTCAGGGCCCCAGGGATGGTGAACAGCCTCAGTCAGGGTGTGCACACACGCACCAAGTCGCTACATTTTGGGTGGGGTGTACATAAGATAGCTCTGGATTTGGGAAAGATGCATGTTGCTCAAGCCAGTTAAAAATCAGCCAGGCAACCTATAAAGTCAACTGTGGTTTGATCTGGACTCAAGCCATCCTTCCGCTGGGGCCGTATATGTGCACCTCGCTTTAAGAAAACCTGTACCCAAAAATCCCGACTTTGAAAGGGAGAGAGGAATGTGCCTGACCATTTCTGGAAGCCATCTAGGGCCCTCATTTATTGACACAGGTGTATCAAAGAGGTGGTGAGGCCCTTGAAGGAGCATCTGATTCGATCCTCTGCCTTCTGTTGGTAACATCCGGAAATCATCTCAGGAGAACAGGCCTTTATCTGGTTTGGGCAGACCCCCCGAGACTGCTAACGGGTTACAAACGCAGCCCCGTTGCTGTGGGCTGGGAGTCCTGCACAGACACGAGCTCACCTTGTCTTGTAAAATGAGGAAGGACGCTGGGACTTCGTGGCAAAGGGTGTAGTTTTTCGGAAAAATCAAACTCAAATAAATTATTAGATTAAAACGTAAACTGAATTAGGGGCATGGCTTTGGGATTTTCCTTACATTGTACGGAAATTATGAAATACATCCCTTCGTTCAACTTTAAAATTAAACCAACTCAGCTTCTCTGCACGAAAGGGAAGGAGTTCCCATGACCTGATATTTGCAATTTCCACTAAAGTACAGCTTTCTGTATTTATTTGGAAATACTTACGTGCAGTCAGGGTACAGTTTACCCTTGTTATGTAGCCTTATTATGGTTTGATTTCACATTGGACTCCTCACCTTTTAAGCAACTAAAGTTGTGACCCAACAGAAACTTCTCTTACAAGGGATCTTGGGCTCTTACTCATTTCGCAACCTTTATTTGTGCAGGAGATGAACCATGACATTTAAACTATGCTTGATAGCTTAACAGATTATAAGAACAAAACCAGATGGCCCAAACAAAAATAATGCTTTGATTGCTTTCAAATTCAATGTCAAAAATTAAGAACGGCTTTCAAAAATCCTTGACTTTTTTTTCCAGAAATGACTTTGGATTTTACATACATATATATACATTATATATTATACATATATGTGGATTTTATACATAGATATGGGTTATATATATATATATATATGGATTTTATGTATATATGGATTTTATACATGTATGTGCATTTTATATATATGGATTATATATATATTATATATGGATTATATTTATATTTATATTTATATTTACATTCCCCCCAAGTCCAGAAGTATATAAAGCAAAAATTTAACAATGGTTACTTTGAAGGTTAAGTGTTTTCTTCTGTTTTCTGTATCTCTCCACTTTTCTACAGTTACTCTTAGAATCAGTGAAAACTTTTTTAATGACTACTCTTTCATTTAATTTGAATGAAGTCTTTTCTAAGGTTGAGTCAAGGTGTTTTCCTCTGTTGAGAAGGTGGACATTGTTAAGCATTAGCAGTTCATAATTCTTCTTCCGCGCACAATGATGAATAGCGTGCGGTAACTTAAGCACCATGCTTCGCCAGCTTGCAACACTGAGCTGGACCTGGGCTCTTTAGAATTAATGTAAATTCCACCAAAGTAGTTATTTAATTTTCTAACTCACTTTAATGGACCTTCAACATCATTAGTACAATCACAATCCCCACTTTCTTTGAGAGCAGTGAAGCAACTAATTCTTTAAAACCGGGCTTTATCCAAAGAATTCAATTTTAAAAGCCTCCCAAACCTCGAGGTAGCTGGCAGGGCAAAGTCAAAATGTGACTATTTGAGTTTCTGGGCGAAAGAGTTCACAAAGTGTTAGGATTCTTTTTTCTGTTCTTGTTTTGTCAAAGAATCTTTGCTCCGACTCAGATTCTTTTTTCTTCAAATCAGCTGCAAGAGAATGAACAAACTTTGCTGCAAATCAAAGCCCTGACAGTTATATTTCCCTGAGATAATTGCATACTGCTTTGGAGTTTCCTTTTCCCCTCTGTTTCCTTTTGTTTTGACAACAAGATTCTGGGAAAACAATATACAATTGATAACTATGCTGTCATGAGTATACTGAATTTTAAAAATAAATAACTGTCGACCCAAAAAGCTTCCAGGAGCCTATGGAGCGAGTTCTTTTTCCAAGCCGTTCCAAAACCAGATGTGGAAATGTTTAGCTAATTCCCCTCCCCAATCCCGTGCAAAGAGTTCATATGTGTCTGCTTTCACAAAACACAAACAGCACAAAACTAATTTGGACTGCAACTTTTGTCTCTTTTAAAAAGGATCTTTTCTTCCTGAGATTAAAAATGCTCTGTGTTCACGCCAATATTCAATCTCTTTCCTGTAAGACATTAAGAACTAGAGTTTACATTCCCACAATGAGACAGTTCATGATTTTTTTAAATGTAAAAGATGAATGAATGAATGAATGAATGAATGAATGAGACCTATTAAGAATTAAGCTTATTAGGGAGTTCTTGAAAAAAATAAAAGGAAGGAGGAAAACGCTGTCAGAGGAACTAATGGAAAATATATATGCATAGACCACATTTAGAAAAACAGAAAGCTACTGTGCTCTGTAGCTACAGGGAAAGCAAACATTTTGCATCCAGGTGCCATTAGTAGCTCTGGGTTTGTCCGCCTCTATAGCTCAGTTCAGGACAGCTTGTACCAATAGCTGAGCCCTGCTTGGCTACACAAATGCACCTAAGCCCAGTGCTTCTGGAATGTCACAGGGATGATTTGCAATCAAGTCAAAATGGGGCTAGGGTAACGCAAACCTTGAGATCTGCTTTCTAAATGCCCAGCTGCCAATGCCTCCGCCTCCTCCTCCCCCTCCTCCTCCCCCCTCCTCCTCCCCCTCCTCCTCCCCCCTCCTCTTCTTCAAGAAGCTGGACAGTAATCCCAAGGTGAGCACTCCCTTCTCTGCATTTATTTCTTCCATGTCCTCAACTCCCTTAGCTCTGAAGATTTCTGGAGACTTTAAATGGGATTCTGTCCACAGCTCCCGGGATGTGGTGCACAGCCCCAGAGATCCCGTCCTGCCAGCACATCTCAGAAGTTAGAAAGGCCATTTGATTTGATGATTCCACACTGTGTTGTGAATGACTTATAACCATCCCCCAACACACACACACAGCCTCTACCCTTCCTGGGAATGGCAGGTAGCGGCGGGGCAGGGGGGTTGCGAAGGGAGGGTGCCCAGTTGTGATGATGCCTGTACTCAGTAAAACGGAGCAACTCCCAAAGTGTGGCATCCAGCTAGGGTTAGCGAGCTCATTAGCAACTACATTCTGCTCTCCTTCCGGCCTCCTCACTCCTCCCTGCCACCTCAGAGATGCAGGGTCTCGAATGTGGGTCCCACTGACTTCATTTTCAAGTTTTATCTGCACTCAAAGGCATGGTGTCACACACATGGGCATCTTCATTTATGTCTTCCCTCATGTGGCAAGCTGTTCCTGGCTATAAATAAATAAATAAATAAATAAATAAATAAATAAATAAATAAAACAGGAAAGAGAGACTGTCCTGAGTTTGGAAATTTGTACTAAATGAACCCCCAAACTTAGTGATGTTACTAAACCCCTTTCTTCAAGACCGATTTGGTGCAATGTCATTCAAAAGTGGGTGTAGAGGTGAAGTGGCCTAAAATGATTGCTTGGGGGCGGGGGGGACTGTCTTGTTTCTCAGAGGCTCTGGGCTTTTTATAACCCTTTTGGGATTATTCCTGAGAGGGCGGAGGGGGGTGAGGGATAGGGAAGATGCTTGAGAAAGGGAGCAGAAATGGAAGGCAGGACTCCCTGGGCCAGAACCTGGCCTTGAACTTGGGTCTCAGTGTTGGGTTTGAACAACCAAAATGCAATGGAAGGATTGTTTCTTTGGCCTATTCCAGGAACTACTCAAAGGGGAGGTTTTTGTTCAGGGCCAACAGATCCAGGCTATGAGATGATGGTAAGCACAGAGAGGAGAGAGAGGGAGAGAAAGCCGCTCCTAAAACATGCTCTGGGTAGGGCGGACTTCACCAGCCCAGGACAGTAGTGAATAGTGTGGTGGAGTGATTATCTCAGCAAATATCAAGCATCATTCCAGAGCAAGGGGTTTGTTTATTTAACTGTTGAGTCATTATCCAAGACCAGCTGGCATCAGAGTTTACTTGTGTTTTGTTGTTGTTGCCGTTTTATTTTGTTTGTTTTGGTTTTTTTGGAGGGGTAAGAGGGTCAGGGTTTTTTTTGTTTGTTTGTTGCTGCTGCTTCTGTTTTTGCTTTGCAAGAAACAGACAGGCAATCCCAGGAGGGATATTTCAGAACAAACCAAGAGGAAAGGGAGGACCCAGATAGACCCCTTAGGCTTCTCTTTACACCCAACAGAATGAGAAGTCACTAATGAGAGAGGTAGGGAGGCCCAATCTGTACCAACCAGAGCAAGTGTCTGAAACAAAGCATTTCATCCAGGCCAGTGCACTTTTCTAGTGGGCCCATTATGCCATGGTTTCCATCAAAGAATGCAGCAAATTCATCAATATCAAAGGAAGAGAAAGTTGCATTTTTGCAACCGGGGAAAAGAGGAGGGTAGAAATGGCTTGGGATGCCTTTTAGTACAATGCTGTGCACATAGTAGGACTCAATAAATAATAGTCGAAGGGTGAATTCATATATGCAGGGGTCACTTAACCCATCAGAGAAGAACAAACGTAAAACCCTACAGTTGTGCATATACATTTTCCCTTGGAAGTTTAGGTTTGTTTCTGTTTGGTTTATGTCATTTTCACTTTTAAGATGAGACCTGGGTTGGGCAATATTTGATGATATTCCTCTTCCTTCCTTCGTGTTTCACTTGTCTTCCCCTTCTGACATTGTGTTTTAGACATATGTTCTTAGAATTGCTCGACCTGACACTCTTTAGGAGGTAAAAGGCCTAGGAAGTGGCTGCAGAGCTTCCCATTGGAAAAGAAAAGAAATAAAAAGCTAGTGAAAATAAAATAAAACCGTAAAGCAAAGAATATGACTCAATGAGGTGGAAACCGTGGCCGCAAAGAATATTTCAGGGGATACCTCGTCAATCGTTACACAAAGTATAAAGCAGCATTTTTTGTTTCTGTGATTTCACGATTTTACAACGTGGCCTGACTGAGATATCAGCGAATCCGTCGGTCGCAACAATTGATGACGCTGCTGCTAGAGTTTATGAAGTATCCATTGGCTCAATTCAAGTGAGCCACTTGCGGAGATTGCCATATGTGGTTGTCAGTAATAAACCACAATTTCTTCTCTGGCTTTTATTGAGTTCTGTTTGTTCTAAACCAAAAACAAGGCAATGGGGGGGGGGTCGTTTATGGTACATGGGAAGACACTGGGGCTGCCAACTTGAATTAAACTGTCACCTTATTTAATGTGTGGCCCCAAAATCATTTCATCTTCTTTTTTGTTGGGGTTACACACAAAAAAGGATGCCATTGCTGACCAGTGTAGACACTCATTCTGTATATGGGGGATAGGTGTTTTATATCAAAACAGCATGGTAAAAGCCACTTAGAGAAGCCATTTGTAGTCATCCATCAACATGTGAGTTCTGACAATGAAAATTCAGTTCTCTCTCACAAGAATGTTTTCCTTTTCTTTGTTTTCTTATTTTTTTTTCAGTTTTATCGAGGTATAATGGACAAATAAAATTATAGGATATTTAAAGTGTGCCACATGATGGTTTGACATACGTATGCGTCATGAAAGAATTCGCCCAACCAAGTTAATGAACACGTCCATCACCTCACATATTTACCCCTTTTCCTTTTTTGAGAACATTTAGGTTCTACTCTTTTAGCCTTAAAAATACTTCTGTTTTAAAAAAATGATTGTGTTTGAACTTCCAATAGGAAATAAGATGATTTGCCTTTTGTGTTTTTGTATGCTCTAGAAATCCTCACCAGACAACTTCCTGTTTCCTGAGAGTCGTTACCTGATCAGCTACAGGGATGAAAGTTTTGGAGTTGATAGGAGGGATGGTCATCCTCACCTCTGTGTTTTCGGCGTGTTCCGCACAAAGTCCGATGACTGTACTGTGCTCCGCAGACTGGTTCGTGGTCACAGTACACCCCTTCATGTTGAATAATGATGTATATGTTCATTTCCATGAGTTACACTTGGGCCTGGGTTGCCCTGCCAACCACGTTCAGCCACACATGTACCAGTTCACCTACCGTGTCACTGAATGTGGCATCAGGGCCAAGGCTGTCTCTCAGGATATGGTTCTATATAGCACCGAGTTGTACTATGTTTCAAAAGTTACCTCTTCTAAGCAGGTGATCCCAGTGTCATGTGCAGCCCCCCAGCAGTGCCCATGGCTTACTCTGCCCTGCTCCGCGAAAGTAGCCAGTGGCACAGGAACCACAACCCAGAATGGCGAGGCATGCGGTGAGGTGTTCACCTTGTCACAGTCCAACCAGAGGCCCAACTGCGATTGCCCACCTTGTGTGTTCAACGAAGAAGAGGGTGCCCAGGCCCCATGTCACCAAGCAGAGGCCCAGGAGGGCCAGCTTATGCAGCCATCTTCCCTTGTTAATATTTCTGAGGATTGGTCTCTTCACTCAGACGATCTGATTGGGTCCATGTGATCCCCAGGTTTGAGGTCTCCTGTAGAGGCTCTTTATGACGTTAGTATGTAATATTTTCTAGTATCAGACAAATAAGTGTTCTGGCATCCCCTTTATGAGTGCTTTTGAGAGAGGACAACTCATAGTAACTTCATGAGTAAAGCTTTCTTATATTTTTATATCTTTTTTTAAAAGAAAAAATAAAATTTTGATGGCATAAAAATATCAGTTCGGCTCTTTTTATTTAAGAAACACACACATAACTTTTACTATGGGCCACACACTGTTCTAAGCGCTTTACAAACATGCATGCCTGGTGTCTTCTGACCGGGATGATTGCGCTCTCCTTGAAGGCCCCCAACTGAATCCCTCCCTCTGTGTCCCCGTTTCACTGAACACGCTGCACCACTCAGCCCTAGCGCCGAACTGCACACTTTCTTAGTTTGATCAATGGCCGTATGACTTTTCATTCGGGGGAGGCACGGATTCCAACCTGGTGATTTATAAACCACCAGTGGTTCTAAGAATTACTCAAGTTGCTTCCCACCAACTAGATGGTAAGCTCCTGAGGCCAAGGGCTGGATCTTATGTTTAGCCACAGACTGGTAGTACCTTGGAAGGAATTTTATTCCCCGACTTACATGATCAGAAAGCTTTCACCCAGGTTTGGCTGTCCATTAACTTTCTCAAATACTTGGAAAAGGAGAGTAAATGCATTCAACAAACATCCACTGAGCGCTACTGCATTTCAGGTACCGTTCTAGGCATTGAGCTCAGACAGTGAATTGAAACTGAGCCTCAGAGAAATTGAGGTCACACAGCTAATAAACAAACAAATAAGTAAACAACGATACATCGCGATAGCAACGAATGCCATGAAAAAAACTTAAAACCAGGTGATACGAGAGAAGCTGGAGAAAGGGTCAGAGCAGACAGGGACCCTGAGGAGTCATTTAACCTGAGTCTTGATGTGAAGAAGGAGCCAGCCCTGGCACGATCTGAGAGAGAACATTCCAGAGAGTAGAAGCATCTCATTTAATCTTCACCACAACCTCGAGAGAAGTACTCTTACTATATCCATTTTACAGGAAACAGAAGCACAGAATGACTAAGAAATTCACCCAAGGCCAATACCTATTAAGCAGCAGGCACTGTTGGGGCTACCCGGGTGGCTCAGTCAGTTGAGCATCTGCCTCTTGATTTCAGCTCAGGTCATGATCCCAAGGTCATGGGATCGAGCCCCATGTTGGACTCCGCACTGAGTGGGGAGCCCGCTTAGGAGTGTCTCTCTCCCTCTGCCCCTCTTCCCCACTCATGCTCTTCTCTCTGTCTCTCTCAAATAAATGAATAAATAAGTAAATAAATAAACAAACAAATAAACAAATAATTGGAAAGCAGCGTTGGCACAATGTACGTGATATTATACACAGTGGGCATGATATTATAGTCATTCAGCACATGAGTAGACATCAGAAATGCAGTCATTGTGTTAGATCTGTTCAGGCCTCTGTAACCAAGTACCATAGACTGGAGGGCTTGTCAACAACAGACGTTTCTTTCTCATGACTCTGGAAGCTAAAAATTCAAGATCGGGCCTGGTGACGCACTCTTCCAGGTTGCAAGCTGCTGTCTTCTGGTTGTGTTTTCACGTGATGGAAAGACAGCGAGTGAGCTCTCTGGCGTTCCTTTTATAAGGCACTAATTCCATGCACGAGGGCCCCCCTCTCATGACCGAATCACTTCCCCAGGGCCCCACTTCTTAATACCAGCACCCTGGGGGGTGAGGATTTCAACATATGAACGTGGGGGATGCACAGTCCATTGCAGTCGTGGTATTGAAGACACAACTGTTCATTTAAAAATCTCCTGCCCCTTTCTGAGGAAAACCAGATAACCCCCCAAAGCACCACATTCATCCAACGGACGTTTATGGAGCTTGTCCTCTGTTCCAGACATTATGATAGGTGCTGAGTGTGCAGTGGTGAATGAAACCAGCAGCCTGGTCAGGAGGAAACAGGTATTCCAGCTCAGAGAAAAGCTGTGCAGTGGATGTGAGCTGTGACCATCACAAAGACCACAGGTAGTGGGGCGCCTGGGTGGCTCGGTCAGTTTAGCGTTGTCTGACTCTTGATTTCGGCTCAGGTCATGATCTCACGGTCGTGGGATCGAGCACCACACAGGGCTCCACGCTGAGCGTGGAGCCTGCTTAAGATTCTCTCTCTCTCCCTCTGCCCCTCTCTCCTGCTCTCTCTCTCTCTCAAATAAGAAAAAAGAAAGACCACAAGGAGTTTAGTCCAATATGATGGGGAGGGGCAGTTGATAGTGGCAAGAAATGAGGCTCAAGAGGTAGCAGTGCTTCCCTGCCTCGTCCTCTCTTCAGAAATTCCCAGATTATTAAACGCCACAACACACAGAAATAACTCAATGCTGGACACATTAGACCTGGGTCGCCACGTGCAGGCTGTGTGCTTCACAAATGCAAGGAGCACTTTTCACCGAGACACCCCCTGGGGTTGTGCAACGAGTCAGCCTCGGAAGAGACTCCAGACGCACATGGTAATAAGAGTCGTTTCCGTGTGCCAGACACCTCATATGTATAATCTCATCCAATCCTCACAATAGGGCTGCAAGAGAAAAATTGGTTTCTCGGTTTTGTAGATGAGGAAACTGAGGCTCAGACAAATCGAGGCCATGCAGTAAGGAACGTCATGCAGATTCAAACCCAGGTTTGTCTGGCTCCAAAGTCCACTTTCTCCCACTGTACTCAACACTCCCTCCCCGAGAAGAGAAGCCTCTAGCTGGGTTGGAAGATCCAGCCCAAGATCCAAGGAAGATTTCCTTGTAGAGGTGGGCAATGACCCCACTCTTAGAAAATGAGGACGAGTTAGCTGGGCAGAGAAGAGGACGAAGAACATTCTTGGTGGGCACAAGCACTGGGGCAGGGTGAAGAAGCACACTGTTGGAAGATGGACACTTGGGGGCTATAGCTCCAAACCAGGCGAGAAGACGTGTGGAATGAGAACCATTTCAAGTGAAGAACAACAAGACTTCGTTCCTTTTAGCCTACAAAACAGTTACATGTGGATATAAGCCCCATTCATGATTAAGAGATCAATTGAGCAGTGTAGGCAAATTTGGAGTGTGGAAAACTCCGGAGCACAGAGAGCAGCCTTCATGGAGGGCATCAGACTTGAGCTGAATCCCGATCTGTCTGTGACAACGAAGGATTGAATCAAAGAAGGTATCACCATTCCGAGCCTGAGAAGCTCAGAAGACATGGTGAGCTCTGGATTTAAGTGAGGAAATTGGAGAGAGGAGAGAGGACAGGGGTGAAGATGAGTCCAGATTAGATGTGTGGAGTTTGGTAGATGATAGTAACATCCCAGTGGATGAGACCAGGAATTAGCTCAAGGAGTTGGAAGGGGTAATTCCTGGGAGATACAGCCTTGGAGAGGTCACGTGCATACAGGCAATCAGGACCACAGTGTCAGAATTCCCTAACACTTAATATTCAAGGCACAGTTAGGAAAAGAAGCAGATACATCAAAGGAGACCAAGCAAAAGTGATCAAGAGATGGAAGGAGATGAGTCAAGGTGGAGTAAGCCTAGTCACCATGGAATTGGGAGCCTTTGAACTAGGCCATAAAGCCGAGAGAGAGAATTTCATTAGGGGAAGTTGGAGGGGAAGGGCATTCTAGGCAAAGGAAACAGCAAGGACAAACACGCAAAGCAACATGGTGGTCAAGAATCAGATCTTGCCCGGTAAACGTCTCGGTATAATTAGGCACGAGTTGTCAGAATTCAGGAGTAGTCTGCACTCGTTGACTTGGACGTGTCATTAGTTAGGGAAAGCGTACTGTGGCCGTCTTGGCTGCGTGTCCCTTCTGCACTGGACCGCCTCCTTCTTGAGCACGGGGCACCCTCTCCTACTTGTTTGCTTCTTTGGTTCGCCTTTCTCTTACATGGCCCTTGGTGAAGGTACTCTGTCGGTGCTCAATCCAGTTGACTGGTACCGAAGAAGGGGCGGAGAGTTCCTAAGCATAAGAGCCATCCCAAAGACGGGAAGATAAAACTGTTGTAACCAAAAAAATGCACTTTGAACTGGCTAAATTATGTACCTTTTGAAAGGTTTATTTCTTTATTTTTTTGGTGGGTGGGGGGCGGGCAGAGAGAGCGGGAGAGAAGATCCCAAACAGGCTCTGTGCTGTCAGTGCAGAGCCCGACGCAGGACTCGATCTCAGGAACCATGAGATCAGGACCTGAGCCAAGACCAAGAGCCGGAGGTTTAACCAACTGAGCCACCCGGGCACCCCTATTTACCTTTTGAAATGCCACGCTTAAAAAAAAGTATTTTCCTCCTTTACTGTGGTAATATTCACTCCATTTTGGAGGGGGTGCGACTTATAAAAAAAAAAAAACCTTCCACATAGTGTTCATCATATTTGTAGTAATAAGAAGAAATGTTTTATTGCCATCAAAAGAAATGAGAGTTTTCATCTTTCTTTCGATCTCTGGAAAGCCAAAATTATCTGAAACCGTTTGTTACGGTAATTGCTTGTCAAATATTTAAAGATTAGAGCCATGGGGCCCCTGGCTGGCTCAGTCAGAAGAGCATCTGACTCTTGATCTTGGGTTGCAAGTTCAAGCCCCATTATGGGTGTAGAGATCACTTTAAAAAAAAATTACAGAGGGCTCCCGGGTGGCTCAGCCGGTTGAGTGTCGCACTCTTGATTTTGGCTCAGGTCATGATCGCAGGGTCGTGGGATTAAGCCCCATGTGGGGCTCTGCACTAAGTGTGGAGTCAACTTGAGATTCTCTCTCTCTCTCTCTCTCTCTCTCTCTCTCCCTCTCCCCCTCTCCCCCACTTGCACTCGCTCTGTCTCTCTAAAATAAAATTTAAATGTAAAAAATTAGAGCCATAATCTGTACACTTAAAAATGGTTAAAATGGCAAACATTACATTTATTTTCACACAACTTTTTAAATCACCAAAAAAGATTAGAGCCATAATGAGATTTTTCATGCATAAAAGGAGACTCAAAAGTAACATTAAATTTTTGGTTCCTATAACCTGAAAACAGCGAACCAAATTTTTTTAAGTGTGTAAAGTATATGTTAATGTCAAGGGCAAAAAGTCTTTTATCCCTAATTTTAACCAATAGCACATTTTGGAGATGCACGAAAGTCCCCCCATCCCTGCATCCGTCCACCAGTAATGATAGCCTGGTGAGGCATTACACTAAGACACTGCTGTTCAGACACACACGCGCACACACATACACACACACAGAGGCACACACACTGTGTGTGTTTATAAGAAATGCATTATCAAGGGACAAGTGTTTATTATAAAGGGAAGACTTTCAGAGAACCCACTTTAATTCTAAGCAGTATTAATCCCTATGATTGATCTCTATGATATCCCACTTAAATTGTAATGATAGGGATGCCTGGCTGGCTCAGTCAGAAGAGCGTGCGAATCTTGATCTCAGGGTTGTGAGTTTGAGCCCCACGTTGGGTATAAAGATTGCTAAAAAACTAAATAAAATTAATAGAAAGTAAATTGTAATGATAGTTATTTCCAAAAAAGAAAGAAAGAGAGGAGAGGGGGAAAGAGAGGAGTTAGAGGGAGAGGGGGAGGAGGAGGGAGAGAGAGAGACTCAGTTTTGTGATTTTCTACAACTTTTTCAAAAGAAAATAAAGTATCGGGTCAGATTTTGGCTTACCAACTTAATGTCGCTTATACAATCACAAGACATTCTGTACTCGTTATCTATTACTGAACAACAAATCACTCCGAACCACAGCCATTTGTGATCTTACAGCATCTGTGGGTCGGGAATCTGGCACAACTTAGCTGGGGCTTCTCGCTCGGGGCCTCTCAGGATGTGCAGTGAAGCCCTCAGTGCAGCTGCATTCACCTCAAGGCTCAACTGGGGTTGGAGGATCCACTTCCAAGCTCACTCAAGGGGCTGTTGGCAGGAGGCCCCAGCTCCCCTCTGTCGGCCTCTCCGTAGGCTGTCTGAATGTTCTCGTGGTTTGGAAGATGGTGATGATGTGCCTGATCATGATGATCATCATGGTGATAGAAGGAAATGAAGGGGAGGGGAGGGGATGGAGGGGAGGGGAGGGGAGGGGAGGGGAGGAGCCCACACTAGATGCCACAGGCTTTTTGTAATCCAAACTCAGAGGTGACATCTCGCTTCTGCCATATTCTGTTTGCTAGAAGCATGTGTCCAGTTCCAGCCCATGTACAAGGGGAGGGGATTACACACAGCGGGGAACACCAGGAGGTGGGGATCACTGGGGACCGTCATACAGGCAAACCACAAATACAACATTCTTCCGCTTATTTATGAAAATACAGTGAATGGCAGGACACGGACCGGGTAGAGAAACACATCAACTGTCACCGTACCCTTGCCTTGGTCAGTTCTGTTTTCCTTCTCCGGGGAAAACAAGTCTTACAAGCCGCAAGTTGCAGGACTGACTGATTGGTGAAAAGCGTCCCAGAGGAAGCTTCCATATGTTTTTACAAGGGGACATTGATGACAACAGTTAAAGCCAAAGGAAAACAGTATACAAGGTAAATCAAACAATATGCACGGTGATACCGGGTAGAAATTCTAATGTAGTTTCCAATGTCACCCATGTTAGGGATCATATAAATTCTGTCAACAATCCTCTAACGCAGTACAACTCAGACCAGGCCAACAGTCTTCCAAATCAAGAGGCAGGGGGTTTTGCTCATGGATTTCTATATTAAGAGCAACACAATTTTTCCCCATCACTCCCTACTTCCGGTTTTGGCTTGCCTCTAATCCAACTCACCAGCATCTGGCTTGGCCTTCGGGGAAGTTCTTGTGACTTGCCCGAAGGGTGATGCGTGAAATGCAACTAGCTCACAGGTTGCTAACCAGCACTGGCTGAGAGGCGCTCTGGGGTCAGGAGCAGGTGGGAGGATTGGGGGCGGGCATTCCTAAACAGGTTTCCAGAAGGGAAGTGACAGGCTGGCCTTTTCCTCCTTTGTCAGCCTTCATTTGTAGGTGTCCTCCGACTGGTAAAGGGGACTTGCTCTGAGACAGAGAAGTAAATGCTAGTGCCAGTTTTCAGATGTAAAGGAACATACAAACGCCCTGCCACTCTCTCCGAACGACTGCCATTCGAAGGCACTTATGGTCTACAGTCACTAGGAGGAATATTTAAATTGCCCAGGCTATTTTCAGTGTTATTTTAACTTTGTCACACACGCCCTATTATATAAACACCATGCTAATGTAAATTATTCACCTCTTAAAGTTGCTTCAAAATTTTTGACTTTTAGCCAAATACCTATTTCAATACACACACACACACACACACACATCTTTAAAAGAAAAGTTTATTTTCCAAGTAATGCCCATAGAATATTTGGTCTGTTTTCTAAGCTGCATTTACGTAACAAAATACAAAACAAAAAAAAAAAAAAAAGGCTGGTGACCAAGTCTATGCAGCGAGTGAGACTGGTTTCTTTGGGGCTAGAGGAAGTTCCTCCCCACTACAGAGGATGGGTCAATTTAGGGACAAACTGACCCAAAGTCAACCTCCATGACCTTCCCACACCAACTCCCTATAATAATTTACAGTCTGCAACCAAAATAAAATAATCTCTTCTCAAAGCTGCCTTCTTAAGTGACCCAAACTACAAATTAATTCTCGTTTTCATTTCGCATTTCATTGTCTGCTGAAGTTGTGCTCCATTGGGGTGGAGATTCTATTTGGATTATATTCTGATTATATTCAGATGCACCTGAACTCTACATAGCTTGTGATATTTCGGTCACAGCATCTATGGGGACACTCCATTCCATCAAATCGGCACATGATGTGAAGTTTCTGGATCCTTTCGATGATTTTTTTTTTTTTTGCCTGATATTGACTGGTATTTCAAAACATATTTTTACGAGTCATTTAACAAGAAGTTGATCAACTTTGAAGGACAGTCCAGTTCTAGTTGGGGAGTATTTTGATGTGTGCACGCGCAGTGTGTGAGAGAGGGATGGAAGGGGGGAAGAGGGAGGGAGAAAGAACACTATCTGTTGTATTTGCATGCCTACTATGTATCAGGAGATGGGCTAGGCATGCAAATACAAAAGATAGTGTATTTTCATCGTGTCTCTTCCCTAGGAAGAAAACTCACTCCCGTGTGGCATGGAACATAGCACATTCCGATTATTCAGGTCATCGGAGGTTTGCCACAGTTCGAAGTTTGTAGAGTGACCACGTAAGCCAAGTGAATCTGTTGCAAACACTGCTTTCGTTACATCACACCCCCACTCAAGGCCCTTTGGAGGCTTCACATCACCTTGCAGGTAAAGCGAAAACTCCCGTGCCTGCTTGCACGCCTCCCATAGTCTATTTGTTCTAGATTGGATGGACACTATTTGTCCTGCCCAATCTCCAACTAATTCCCAAGTAGATATCCTCTGTCCAACTCTTCTCTGTCTCCTGGCCTCTGACCACGTCGTTTCCCCCATTCTGGCCAAACTCCATCTTCCCTTCAAGGACCAGCTTGACACCTAAAAGTATATAATGATGGGCCGCCTGGGCAGCTCAGTTGGTTAAGCATCTAGACTCCTGATTTCGGCTCAGGTCGTGATCTCACAGTTCATGAGACCAAGCCCGGTGTCAGGCTCTGTGCTGACAGCAAGGAGCCTGCTTGGGATTCTCTCTCTCTCTCTTTGCTTCTCCCCACTTTGAGTGCATTCTCTCTCTCTCTCTCTCTCAAAATAAACAAACATGAAAAAAATTGTTAAGTATAAAATGATGATGACAGGTTTTCAGGAGAAGGTTTACAGGACTGAGTAGCTAATTTCAAAGTAGATTAATTCCATATTACTAAAGGAGATGTGTTTCAGATTCAGTCCCAAGGGCACCAAAGGCCACCGAAGCCAACTGTTGAGGATGTTGGCCAAAATCTTTACCACCAGCAGGAACCTTCTCACTCCCTCCACTTCCTCTTATCCCTTCTCAGGTGTGCCTTTATTTGGCCAATAATATGTACTGGACACCAGATGAGGGTGCGAGGTAAAATTGTGCAAAGTGCCAAGAGATACCCCACAGATAGACATGTCCGATCCCCTGGGAGCTTGTCATCTGCTAGGAAGAGACTCAGAGTAACTAACTTTATTAACGTGCTTGGACAGGGCAGGGCAGAGGCAGTTAACTCCACTCTGAGGTCATATGAGAAGGCTTCAAGGAGGAGGCGGCCTTTGAGTTGGGCCTTGAGGGATGAGGAAATAGGAAGAACAGACATCTCGGGCAGGGAAACACAAAGAAGGTGCGGCCGGAGGGTGGGGGCACAACCAGAGGGGCAAATTGGAGCCAGGCTGAAGAGGGCCTTGAAGGCCACATTCAAGGGTTCCTTTTACTTGTGTGATTTTTGTGCCAAGGATTACATTTCTTACATTGCTTACATTTAGGCAGAATTGTGTTTTCAGAGTAGAACTTAGGGGACCCCTAGGAGGGGGGCAAAACTCAGCTGGGAGATGAGTGGGGAGACTGAGAAGGTGACCTTGGTGACCCAGGGGCACAGATCGAGGGTTTGAACTAAGAGACAGGAGTGGAGGAGAAGGATTTGGTTTTCTTTTTTCTTTTTCATCTTCTTTTGGTCTCTCTTCTGCCCTGGCTCTCTCTCTCCCCCTCCTCCTTGTCTGTGGCCTAGGTATCCCCTGGGGACACTGGAGTAAGAAAGATGCTGAGCCCTGGGTTTAGGGCAAATGCTAAAAATGAAAACTGGGTCTACACGTCCAGCTGTATTCCATGCCGATGGATGGGACTCACTCTGCTCAGTAGCTACTACAAAATCCCACCCGATTTTAAACCCAAGACCTATTTTAGGAGACAGGAAGTGAAAAAAAAAATGACATTTTCCACCAGTCCTAGAAATTCTGCCTATTAAGTCTTTTTTTTTTTTTTTTTTTTTAATAATGCCAGCAGTTACATTACAGGGACAAGAAGGAGAGCTGCCTGTGAGTCCTGGATCGTTCAGTGTTAACAGCTTTAATGTAAATGTTTCAGTTAGACATATTGACTTTTCCTCCTTCCCTATTTCAACAAAGTATTTCATGGTTTGGAAAACACATCTCGGTTTGAAACAAAGATAGCACCCCTTAGCACCCTTCAATTTCCTGTTCCCTCCTCCTCCCTCTGCCCAGCAAGATATTATTTGCCCCCAGGAGCGTTTTCCTTTATATAGCAAGATCCTAAAAGTGAAGTCATTCAGACTTGGCAGAGCTCTGTGCTTTTTTACGGGACCTCCTTGGTGCTGATCACTTTGGGGCTTTTAAAACTTTTTTTGTATAAATGGAGCAACCAACTGTCCGAATGCATTTCAGCTTCCTGAACACAATCACATTTGACGTGTTGACATTGATCTATACTGTTTTTTTTTTCCCTTCTCTCTTTTTCATAATCGGGTAAGACTCAAGGAAAGTGCTAGAAGTGTAAGGTTAGAAACTGATGATCATAACGTTTAGCGTGAAAGCAAGTGTCAAAACCTAGCCTGGGACTACACTTGAACTCCTATCCTTGTACATAGGAGATGGGTTTTCTATCTCCACATCCCTCTCATTGCACTTTGCTCTATCAGTTCATACGCTGCACAAAGTCATGCTTACTTGTAGGACAGTGACACTGTAGGGCCAGCATGGAGTAGCGAATGAGGCCACCCTGTGCCCCTTCATTGTGGCCTTCCTTTACGCGAAGGTCCGATCATTTCTGTCATCTGAGACAGTCTTTGATTCAGTGGGCAAAAATCCAGGAATAATTAAGACAATAATAGTACACACCCGACAAGAAAAACATGCTGTGTTTAAAGAAGAAATCCCTGCAGCACTCAAGGCAGTGATTCTGCGTCTTTGAGGATGGAAAAGAGACCTTGAAATCAAAAGCAACAGCCATCAAGGATTTACTAAGCTCCTCTTTGGCAGAAAGGAAAAATGTACTAATTCATTCTACTTTTTCCTGGTGAGATCATGGGGGTGGGAGAAGTTTAAGATTTGAATTTTTCCCCCAAAGTTCTAAGTTTTGCAAAAAGCAATTTTTTTATCATAACTAATTTCATAAAGTGCAAAAATTACCAAATGGCCCTCTCTTTTTTTGTTTAATCTGACAGATTACTGCTCGCTACTAGCCTTTGCTTGAACCCTGAAAAAAAAGCCTTTACAAATAACACAGTAGAAGCTTCATAACACGATCCCGGTTGTTTTCTTTCTGTTAAATCTGTAACTCTATCCTGATTTTATCTCTCCGAAGACTTCTGGATATTTACAACATAAGGAAAGTCTTGTTTACCTAACTCAAGGCCTTCATGAAACACGTAATCGTAAGAGACATTTCTATTTAAAATGAACATGCCAAGATACAGACATTTTCTTTACAACTCCTTTCTCTAGTACCTATTTCCAAACATCCACTCGCAATGGCTTTTCAGAAAACACTTTTCCAGAGATTACTCCAAATACCTTGTTGTGCGTAACTTCCTTGCTGAGTATCTCCAGTCTAGAGCTAATTTATTTTTCTCAGCTGCACTTTCAGACCCTTCAAAGCTATTGCTAAATTCCCCTCCCTCCGCTGACTCTAAGTATTTCTTAGCAAGGTAATTTCTGAATGTTTCATGGCAGACTCCAGGAAGAAAAAATATGTGCTATTTTCCTGAAAACCACTCGCTTGGAAACAGTCCTTTAGAGATGACAATAAACAGTGGCTGGTGTCCCTTTCGTTTTGGGGTCCCAGTGGCCCAGTGAGAAGTTGCCTCACTAGCGGTGGAGGGCCTCCCTGACGTGGGGCCTGGCCGCTGCTGAGTCGAGCAGGGTTCTAATCCCAGGACGAGTTTCTAAGCACTTCGGAGGGCAATTTAAGTCCTGCGAGTTTGTCCAGTTGGGAAGGGCCTACTAAAATGAGAAGCCATTTGCAGAATTAGGGTTTGCTCCCGAGGTCCTAAGAAAACCTAAGAAAATCCTTGAGACATCATATTCGAAAAATATTTGAAGATTGTTCACTTGAGTAAATACTTAAGCCTGCCCTCCCTCACTTTCTGCGGTCTGGGGCCATGTTACTCACCCTCAAAGAATTCATCAATATTCAACTGGCTCTCTAATTTGCTGATGTAGCAAAGAGCGTTTAATAAAGAAAGCTGTTGCAATTTTTCTTTACAGGACGTGCCACAAACTCGACTTTTGTCTTAAGGTGCTGGAATCTTCTGCCCTGCTACTAATATAGGTAGGAAAATAAATGCTTACATGCAGTTAGATCAACACAAGCAAATTTACCCACGAAGCCGAGCCTTAAAAGCCCAGAGAAGTCTTTCACCCCAAGGACACTGGAGCTTTATAAATGATCTGAGGATTTAGAAGCTTGTTCAGTCACGTCTGACGGACCGGCAAGCTTTCAGCCTGTCCACGAAGAGTTCTGAAGACATTAATAGGGAAACTGTAGTTCAGTAATAAGTTTTTAGCGCCCACCGAAGCCGTACAAGTCACTGCAGTTTTAAAATCCTTCCTGAAAACCCAATCTTAGTCGTACAATCCTCTTGGATATTTTTTTTTTTTAAAGCCTTTGCAGACCCTGTTAGACTCCATTCTCCCTCCCCCCACCTCTAAAAAAAAAAAAAAAAAAACAAGCCGCAGACACCAGCGAAAGGCCGCGAAGCACTTGCAACGCCTTGGGTCTGCGAGATCGCTCTGGCAAAGAAATTAAACTTTTTACATCAGACCTACAGAAACATGACAGTAAAATGCATGCGAGAGTTAAGGAGCTCAAGAAACTCGAGAGCCGAGCACGGTGGAATCCGTGGTTCTATTTCTGTGTACTGATTTCCTGCGTGCGTGTGTGTGCGTGCGTGTGTGTGCCACTGTTCCATTTTCTTTCCGCACCTGATTTTTTTTTTCCAGCGCCCGCGCGCGCTCCTCCGCCACCCCGCTCTCAGGCGCTGGACGCAGGCCGCGACAGCCTCGGCCTCCCTCGGGGAGTGCGGGGGACCCGGGCCGCGGCGGCGGTGTCAGCGCGCGGCTCTGCTCCCCGCGGCCCACTGCTCTCCTCGCTCGTCCGCGGCGCAGGCGGCCAGGCACGGCGGAGTCCACCCAGCCGGAGTGGGACCCGGGGTCGCCGAGAGCCGCCGGGGCGGCCCCGGTCCCAGCGATCGCGCCGGGCAGCTCCTCAGCCGCTCGGTGCGCCTAGCTGCCCACCTGCCCCGAGGGCCCCGGGGCCCCAGCCCTCCTTCGTGCGGTGTCCCGGGCTGTGGCCGCCGCGGGCCGCGCTACCCACTGCCCTTCCCGTCCAGAGCCGGCTCGCTTGGAGTCCTGCTTGCTGGCGGATTTGTCCCACCCGGGACGGGCAGAGAGAAAGAAGCCGCGCTCATAGACAGCGTTTAGGCGCTACTTCATAAGGATGGCTCACAAAATGTTTATTTTGACACTTTGCAAATATGCAGAAAAGTTGAAAGAACAACAAGAGGAACGGTCTGTTTACCACCACCCCCCCTCCACCAACTTGGATATAACAACTGTTGCCCTATTGCAACACTTGCTTCCTCTGTGTGTGTGCGCGCGCGCGCGCGCGTGTGTTCGCTGCATCATTTGAAAATTGCAGACATTGTGACTTTTCACCTCTGCACTTCAGCGTGCATCTTCTAAGTATAGGGACGTTCTCGTACTTGTCTTCACCCTTCTCACACCTAAGGAAATTAACTCTCCGTCCCGAACAGCACCCACAATAAGGGCTCTTCCCTTCCTGTATCCCCACTTCGTCTTAAAATCAGCTTCCCTTCTTGGAATGGGGCTTGGGTAGACAACTGCTCCCTCCCTCCGTGCTATGTCCCCCAGTGCGGACGGCCAGCCTGTTCGGGGATCCCCTCGTGCCAGGGGCCTCTCTCCCTGAGAGCTTGGCCAGACGGCGGGGGCCGGGTTGTCCCAGTAAGTCTGGACTCACTCGCGTGGGGAGAGCCTCACTCACGCGGTCCCAGACCCCCATCTCTTCCCCAAACCTTTTCAGGCACCCCCAGCGAGCTCAGCGCCGGGAGGCGGGGGGGGGGGGGGGGGGGTCTTTGCTCAGCCACCTTACTCCCTTCCGGCAGCTCAGAGGGCACCGCGAGGGGACCGATGGGCGTGGGGCGGCGACCGTCTTGTCGGTCTCTGGGTGCGCGCTGCGCTACCTAGAGCCCCTGGCTTTGCCATTTTCCATACTCTTTCTTTTCTCCCTGAAGCCCGCTACTCGGCTCTGCATCGGCTACTCCGCGCGCCCAGTGCCCCCCTCGGCCCTTGGCGGCTGCGGGCCCAGGCTGTGGCGTCGAGCGCCCGCACACCCCCCCCCTCCTCGCCGCTCCCCTCGCCCCCTCCCCCCTTTCCGCCCCCGGGCCCGGGAGAGGCGCGCGGGACGGGGAGGGGTTGGGGGGGTGGGAGCGTGAGCACCGCGTGGCCACGCCCCCGGAGCCGGCTTTTTCTAGGGCCGCTGCCGGAGGCTCTCCGCTGGCTCCCCGCTCGCCTCCCGTGCGTGCACAGCTCCGGCCCTCGCTCCGCTCCGCCACGCCGCTCTCCGAGCTTCGCCGAAGCCAGCGCGAGAGCGCGCCCTCAGCGCCGCCACCCCGGCTCCCGGCGCCCCGGTCCCCGTTGCTCGGTGCCCGGCCCCCGCGCCCCGCGACCTCGCGGTCTCCCAAGTCCCGGTCCTGCTCCCCGCCTGGCCCCGCTCTCTCACTGTCTGTGTGCTCCCCCCACCCCCACCCCGTTCCTCCCTCTCTCTTTTGCTTGCTTGCTTGCTCGTTCGCTAGCTCTCAGACCAGGCGAAGCAGCTTCGCAGGAAAATCCCAGAAACCTTTGCAAAAAGCTGACAATGAAATTTAAGAAGTTCTTCGATTTCGGCGCCATTTTCGAGTGGAGCGAGAGGTGACATGCGATTTTTTTTAAAAGGGACTTGTTGGCTGGCGTCTTCCCCGCTAGTAACGTTGGTTACGGCAGACTGGAAAAAAAAAATCTGGTGACAATGCTGAAAAAGTTCAGTGTTGCTTTGGGGTTGTAAAGCGCGTTGTGGGCCAGGGTGCGGGTGAAACAGACCTTGAAAGTGTTTAGCACACGACTACGGCCGGGAAAATTGTTAGGAAACGGGCTGGAGAAAAGCTAACATGGAGGGGTGGGGAGAGCAAACCGAGTAGAGGGGCAGTGACCGACTGTCAGCCTCGCCAGGGTCGGGAGCCACCGGTTTTGACAGACTGTAAATGGACTTTTCGTGGCTCTTATATGCAAGCAGGAAAATATGTGTTAGAAAGAAATGTGGTTAATTTCGCATTGTCTTTTCCCAATTAAAACTTTCAGACATGTTTAGTTTTCCCTGGAGGAAACTTGACATTAGGAAAGTTTGGCACGAACGCGCCAAGGGAAGGTACATCGTGTGTTTGGGGCGTGGGGAAGAAGGCATTTGCAAAATTAAGACAAAACGTTGTAAAATATGAACGGAAGAAGAGGCGTATTCTTTGGCTCTTAAATGAGTTGGCCAAACACAGTTCAGTTCGTCAGGGGGTGGGGCTATGGGCCACTCGAAAGTATCGATTCTTTGTCTATTGTATCAGCGACTGACCATCTCCTGAAGTGACCAGACGCCTCTTTGTAATCTGTTTTCGTAAGTAAATTTCAGTCTAAAGGGAAATCTGTAAAGTAGGGGATCGAGGTGCCTCTTTAGGAATGTAAGTCGTTGTCCTGTCACTGGGAGAGAAGAAAGGGGTTAAGTGAAAGGTACAAATGAATTCAATTCCAGTGAGTTTGCAGAGCGATCTGGACGGGTCCTTCGCCTTTGACACCATTGCTATTTCGAATAAACTTTCGTTTTTCTAAGTAGTCAACTAAGGAAATGTTAAATTAGGGATGACTTTAACATCTGATGTGATGGTTCACATGTTTGTGTGGAACGTAAATATTTAATTGGGAGAGGGTTGTGGAGTTTCAAAATATAACTGTACATTTGCTAAACATGTTTTTCTTTCTTTTTAAGGGCAACCAAGGACGTTTTTCACCATTAATCCCAAAAGTCACTATAAGAGTTGTTTGTACATAACATAGCCAGAACAAGATGGAATTTAGAAACATTTAACTGTATGTCCCAATTGAGGGAGTGGAGTTACTATATTAATAACCGTGTTTACCATGACATAAGCAGTGTAACTGGTAACACTGGGTCTCTGTCCGGCGTTAGGAATGTTGTTGTTAGTCTGATTCAGTACTCTGCTCATTTTATCAACTAATAAGTAGGACACGACATCCCTTGTACTGGTTCTGAAACACCGACGTGATTTTTAAATGAACCAAAACACTTGGCAGATTTGGTTGGATGCTTCAAGTGTCCGTTACTTGTATTGAAATGTATTTTAATTTGCAAACCCATTAGAGTTTTGTGGTGGCTTTGTTGTTTTAACTTTTAGGTGTGTGCTTGAGGTTACAGAGTAGTTTCTTCTGTGCTTAATTGACTATTTCGTTTAAAGGAGGGGGAGTGGGTGCCTTGTAACTTATTGCTGATGGGTGTCCATTTTAAGAAGGGAAAAAAGTGGTATCTAATGAGTTAATCATTAAGGAGTATGCACTGTGCCGGCCATTTCAGGACATGAAAGAGTTTCTCTGGAACTGCTTGACACAGGAAGGAGTGAATTGACATCAAGTATTTAAACTGCTTTGATTTATGTTTTGATAGGTGACATTGAAAGGTATAAATTGTTTATAAATAACGTTGAATAGCCAGGTTTATACGTAAACATCCAGATATTTTATTTGGGGGCAGTTATCTCTCATTCTTTGGTGCCTCGAGGGAAGAGCTCAAAGCAGGGCGTTTGCTGCAAGAATGGGGCACGGGGGGGGGGGGGTTAAAAAGGAGCTCGGATGCTTGTATGGACCAGCTGTGTTTCCCAGCTCTCTTATGTGTTAGAATCAGCTGAAGCTGCCAGAGACATTTTGGTTATCACCTTTAATCAATAAGTGAAAAGTTTCTTTTTTTTTTTTTAAATGGGGACATTCAATGAGACTTACGGTTCATAGCCTGCAGCAGGAAGACGTTTCCCTAATACTTTAAAGCTGGCAAGAGTGACCCGGATATTGCCAAAGCGCCTCAATTTATTTTATCTTACTATTATTACTCTCAGAGGTAAGATTCTTTCCCACCTTCGTTCCTGACTCCCACCCCTCTGATTTTCACCCTACACTTTTCCAAGATTCAGCCTCTGGGAAAAAAATACTGAGAGCCACACCCTTCGCTCCACCTGCCAGTCCTGGAAGTCACGCGGTGAAGTTCTAAAAAGTACGTCGATCTGGAATGACGTGTCTTAGTCCTGCGTTTTGCTTTGTTCCTCGCCTTCGGGCGGGACTTGACGGGGCTTCCTTCCAGTCATCTTGTCTTTCTCCACCTGCAGGTACCCCAGAACGATTCCCCCTTCGTTGACTCCGAGGGGATGCAGCAGCAATTCATGTTTTGAAGTGCTTTAAACGGTTCAAAACGTGAGGCGCTGCTATACCCCCTCGCGGGGAAGTTGGAAGGTTGGGTTCTGCTGGACGTGGGCTCCCGCGGGACGCCCGCTCCCAAAGGCCAGTTCGGGAGCAGGTAGGTGGGCGGGGGCTTTGGTCTCTCTTCCTCTTCCCTCTACGCCTCTCCCCGCCCTCGAGGCCCCGCCATAGTCCGGGGAGAGGGCCAGGGCTGTGCGACGACTTCGGTGAGGGTGGTGGTCGAGGGCTGCGCGCAGGCGTTGAGCGCCGAGCAGGGACGCGGTGGCCCGCTCTCAGCCGTGCCCTAGCAGCGGGAACAGTACTGCAGTGGGCGATCGGTGCTCTGGAGTATTGTTTCTGCTGCCCGGGCAAGGCTGGGACTGCCGCACGGGCCCACCCGCCAGGTAAGTCCTCGTGCGGCGCCTGCCGTGTCCGCCCCGGGAGGAGCGAGCAGCTAGGCCCGGGACTAGCGCGTAGCGCGTTTGCTGTCCCTCAGACGGTTGCCCGTCTTTGAATACGTAAATGGCTGTGAAAGATGCTTCCTCGTAGCACCCCTTTCCCTGCCCAGGTAAAATGTAAAGGATTGCAAAGATCCCTTCCCGATCACTTAGAATACCACCCACACGACCAAAAGGACTACCTTCAAGGCCCAACAAGTCAAGGAGGGCTGGATATTGGAAAAGGAGCGAGAGGTGGCAGGAAGGGCGACCCGCTGCAAGCAGTTCCCAGGCCACTCTGTGGCTCCTGGGAACCGGGCTCACATCCTGCATGTGGAGAGGGCTTTGGAGTGCAGGAAAGATTCACGTTTCCGCCCCTTCCCGACACCCTCTTTCCCTCCCGCCCCCTCCCCAGCTGTGTGGCGGGGACCTTCCTTGGGGTTCGGGCAACGACGGATCGGGGCGAGGCCTAGCATGCCGGTGGGAAGGCCCTGACCTGCCCGATCTGAGGCCTGCAGCAGAGCAAGGGCCGGAGGGGGGTGGCTCCGGGATGAGGCTGTGCGTTTTCTAGCTGCTTCTTGCCTCATCTCGCCAAATCTGGTCCCAGAATTCCACTCTGGAGGCGCTGCCCCAAGACCACCTTTGTCGCTCCAGGGGCCTCACAGAAAAGAGATTGTTACCCCGCTGGCAAGGTACTGGCTTGACACTTCCCAAGAAAACGGCAGCACCCGAGCTGTCGATCCAGGGGCCCTTCGTGCCTCCAAACTCCGACACTGCGGCTCGTTCGTGTCGCACAGCCGTCGACCTCTAGAGCCACCTGCACCCCTCACAGGGGGTCCCGGTCGGCTAGGGGCGGGATAGAGCCGGGATAGCCGGCCTAGAGAAAAGACGGCTGATCCCCTGGTTGAGGCCTTACTTTATCTGTGAAAGCCACTAAAGCTGTGCAGGGCTTTTGACCTGGCGCACGGACAGGTAGAGGACAAAGGGAGGTGTGGCGTCCTCCCCACACTTTAGGTCCTCTTAGAAGAAACAAAACACCAAAAGCCCCCCTGGCGGGCGCGGGCTGCCCCAAACTGGCCTCGCGGGGGCCGGGGCCGGGACCCTGGCAGTCTGGCAGATCTGCGGTGCGGGGAGGCCGGGGTTCCGGGGGGTTCCGGGCGGCCCCGAGCGAAGAGTCGGTCAGGCCCCGGCGCCCACGCGGCCGCGCTCCCAGACTCCCTTGCGCCTGGGGCGGGCGCGGGGCGCTTTGGGGCCCTTCCGGCCGCCGCGGCCCCTCGGGCTCCCCGGGGCGCAGCCGCCCGGGCCCCGCCCGCTCGCCGCCGCCGGGGCCCCTCCGGCGCGCGGTCCCGGGGCCTGGCCGGCGAACGGGTTCCAGCGCCCGCCTTGCCTCTGCGCCCCCCGGGGGTCGGGGAGGCACCTCGCAGCGGCCTTCCAGCCTCTCACCCGCCTCCCTTCTCCCCCTCTCCCCGCTCTGTACGGGCGCCCCTCGGGCCTGGAGGAGGCCCGGTGGCAGCCGGCGCCCAGCCTCCCCCTCCCCCCCACCCCCCACCCCGGGAGGACGGTGCCCGCGCCTTCTGGCTCCCTCCGGTGGGCGCCCGCAGGACCCAGGTGAGCGGGTGGCCGGCGGGGAGCCGCGCGGGGCGGAGGGCGGGCGGGGGGGGGGGGACGTTGCCTTCCCGACGCCGGGCCTCTTCTCCATGCCCCCCCCAGGGGCCTCGAGGTCCAGGGCGTCCACTCCGCCCTCGGACTGCGCGGTGCCCTTTGCTGACTTAAAACATTCATCTCGCACCATTAGCCACGCGGTCCAAGTTGCAGTGTGCCTAGATTTTCCTCCAAGGACAAAAATGTGAATAAAGCAATATTTTAGTCAAACATTTCGGTGTTAATGAAGAAGATGGCAATTCGTTCCGGACTATAAATTCTTTTTAGCAGGTCTCCAAGGTATTCTTTAAAATTGTTTTTTCAACACTGCTGAATGTGCATCATGACGTGTGGGAGACTTGTGTAAAGCGAATCAATTTATAGTGGGCTGATCCCTCGATCCAGTGTTACACCTTCAAGGAGGCACCTTTCCACAGTTTTCTCGGTTTTTTCCCAACACGTGTTATCTGTTAGTGAGGAAGCTCCGTGCACACAGCACTGTATTCAGTCTGTTAGGCAGACGCGGCTCTCAAACTAGGAAAAGCCTAGTCCAGCTCTAAATTCAAAAATGGACATTAAGTTGTGGATTAAGATATACAGGTAGCTTTTATGATCTATAACTGAACATAATCTTAAGACAAATTTAATCACAGGATTTTTTTTTTTTAAGGCATCCAGCATCTCCAGTTAGCAGTACTGACTTTTTTTTTTTCCCCCCCAACAAAGGCACACTACGTCAACACTCTTGGCCGGGATCTGGACGCAGAAGACTCCTGTTTCAAGAAAATACAATCGCCTCTCAAAGTCTGTAATTTATATGCATTTTTAACTCACTAGGTATTGAAAACCACCCAAGTGTCCCACAACATGGGGTAAAATATAATCACTGAGTGTAATATTATACATCCCTTAAAAATGTTATTGGAAAATGTTTTATGATCTGTAAGACAAAATACCCTCTCCCACCATTTCTTTCTCCCTGCTGCTCCCCCATACCCACGCATCTTTGTTCCAACTGGCATGTTCAACTTGGTTTTCCCGCCAAATGAGTCAGTTATGATGGGAACGTCAATTGATTTGAACAGATGTGTGTCAGTGTTACTTGGGAAACTAGATGCCAATAACCAGGGCCACACAAAAAGGCAGTGGTTGCAACTCCGTACAAATTTATGCGGGCATGCAGACAAGGACTAAAGTGGAACCCCAAACAGGAAAACAGTTGGATACACTCCCGTGCTGAGAGATTGAATGATTGTATGCTGCTTTTGATTTCCTTTAATACAGGCAACTGTCCAATTAAAAAGACCTAAGAAGGACTCTGCAGTTCAAATTATTTTGCTGTTTTAAAACACCATACCTATGCAACCCTCGAGGCAGATGGGGCAGCAGATTCGTTTCTCCCGGATCCTGGGCCCTAGAGCTCAGGGCAACACTTGGAAAAAAGTGCTCCCATGCAGGTGGGAGTTCACTTCTACACAGCTTTGCCAAGAGACAGTGCAAGAGGAAAGTAAAAATAGGTTCAAAAAGCATTTTGGGGGCGGGGAGATCAATAAGTTTATCGACAGGCCTGAAAGACTTGAACCGAAGGCTATATCCAAGTTGGCATAAACTTTTAGAAATCTGTTTTCCCATTGGCCTGCAGCATAACTTAGCATCATAACCCTAAAATTTTATATATGCATATGTATTTTGAATGATTACATTAATCTTAAAAAACTATATATGTATACAGATACATCTATATTCTTACACACACACCCCAATTCTAGCAAATGTATATCTCCTTGCCCCCTCCACCCCACTCACCCTGCCCACTAGCTACTGCTCAGTAAATGAACAAAGATCTGTCCTCTCTAACACCCCATTTCACCTAGCCACCACCTTAGCCTCCCTCCCCTCCTCCACAATTGATCTCTTTGGCAAGTTCAAAAAGGCTTAACCACCCCCCCACCCCCACCCCCACCCCTGCAGGATAGTAAACTGAGCCATTAGGGAGGAGCCCTGAAAAGATCTCCATTTCCTGTAGTGGCTCAGGCTTTGGAGCACTCCCCCTTACTAGCTCAACAATCTGAGCTGCTGGGGGGGGGGGGGGGGGTGGCCGGGGCTTCGCCGCCGCCACCGCTACCGCTGTTGGTCTGGGAGCTGAGAACAGAGCTGGGAGTTCTCATTGCTTTGAAGTGTGATTCTGCTGAGGCAGCTCCTTCACCTGTTCGCCTTCCCCCACCTCCACCCGCTCTCCAGACCAGACCATTCTCCCAAGACCAGATCTTTTAAAGGTCTTGGTCACAAAAGCCGAAATAGTCAGAATCCCAGTAATCCCAGCACCTTGTGGTTGTAGCGTGCTTGTACGTGTTTTTGCAAATATTTTCATATTTTCTACTTGTAACAAGAGAAAAATAGGATAAGGCAGTCAAAAGAACCAATTACAAAGAAGAAGACTGGGGCTTCTGGAGGTTAGGGATTTGGCTCAGGCTGGGCTCAAGCCTCTCCCTCCAGACCTCATGCGGTGCTTCTTATATCATTACCGGTTAAGCAGAACCCTCTACACAGTAGTGACTAGAGTCGGAAATGAATTCGTTTGGTTAAAAAAATTCAAGGTGATATTGATCAGTTTTACAATGAGCTTTTGCCTACACCCTGAGCACTTCCTGGGGGAGGCCCAAGATTTGGCCCCAGGATGAGGAAATAGTGACTAAAGTACCCAGCCGTGTACAAGTAGATATGTACAACCCACAAATGCTTTAAGTTCATTAGAATCTGTGGCCCATGTTGTTACTTTCTATAGATTCAACCAAATTAACCTTAAGGAAACAAGTGGAATGTTCAACCATAGGGGTTAACTTAATGTGGTCACTCACTCAGTGGAACCTTTTTTGGCTGTTACAAGTAATAATTATAAAGCCTATGTAGAAACCTGGAAAATGCTTATGATAACCAAGTTTTACAAATCAGGACATAAAATCATGTGGACACCATGATGGAAATGTAGGTCTAAACAGGAGCAGAAACTGGAAAGACCATGCAAGACAAACATACCTGTTGCCTAAGGTGCTGGGATTTGAGCTGGAGTCTCTTCTTTCTCTCCTTTTCCCTGTGTGTTCGTTATGCCGTGTTGTTTTGTTATGTTGTCAAACATAATTCTCTAAAAAGCCTTTAGGGGTCATGGGCAACCCAGAAAATTTGGGTCAAGGATGCACAGACCTCAGACATCTCGGGGATCATCATGTCACGAGAGACCACTGTGCACTTGTGACAGATTGATAACTGAAAGGTCTGGGAGCCACTCCTCTTCACAGCAATACGGCTGGTAAGTATTGCAAGACCAGCTGATGAAAAGATCGGGAAAAAGTGGGCCCTAAGCAAGGAAGAACGTGGCTGCCACGGCAGGAGAAGGGGCTGAGTTGTATTTTCGTAGTTTCATGGGAAGCGGGGGTCAGACTTTAAGTTTCTTTCTAATGAATGGAAACTTCTATATTCGTGCCAGAATGTTAAAACAAAGGATTTCTGCTCAAGCAAACAACTGGAAATACATTTGCTGTAAGCACCAAGACATAAGGAGGCTCATCGTTAATATGTTGACCCTCTAAAAATGGTCAAGAAACAACAAAAACTGCATGAACAAAAAGCCACAGAAAAAGAATCCATAAAAAAGCTCAGTTTAGGATTTGTAAGGATGGAAATTAGGAACATCCTGGTGATCAACAATGAAGGATAGGGTAAATAAAATATGGTGCATCTAGTAAGTAACACGAGACTGTGCCCCTGACGAAATACGTGATGCTAACAGAAACATGCAACATGCTCGCAGTTTCCATCTATGCAGTCTAGGAGTATAGGCAGCATTCCGTGTGCAGTTTGGTTTCAATATGGAGATAAAAGGCTGGAAGGAAATAGATCACAACCTTAATAGTGGTGATCTCGGGCGGCACACATGATCAGAGAAAGATGCTGAACTATTTTTGCGATGTGTTCCTAATATGTAATATAAATGTATTGGGAACATTTTGCATTCATAGTCTTGCATCAATAATATGGAAAGAAGGCTAGGAGAAAGTATACCAAGAGTCTGTCAAAGAAAGATGCTGAACTATTTTTGCGATGTGTTCCTAATATGCGGTATAAATATATTGGGAGCATTTTGCATGCATGGTTTTGTATCAATATACAGATAAGAGGCTGGAGGGAGCACACCAAAAATCCTATAATGCTTCTCTGTGGGTTGCGATATGATAAAGTAATAAAAAGTAAGGTACAAAATTATTTTTGCAATATGTTCCTGAATATGTAATATGAGTGTATTGGGGACATTTTGCATCCATAGTTTTGTATCAATATTTAGAGAACAGGCTAGGAAGAAATATATTAAAATTTAATAGTGGTTATTTGTGGGTTCTAGTATTATAGATGATATCTGTTCTTCCCTTTATACTTTTATGTATTTTCCAAGTAATACTTGTACAAACAACAAAATTCATTACTTTTATAGCGATAATAAAACTTCCTTTTTTTTTTTTTATAAAGAGTTTGTATTTATTTTTAAAAAAACAGCATAGCCCCCTGACCTGGGGATAGGGAGAGACTTCCTATTTGGATAGCAATGGGCCTAGCAGACATTTGCAAACCTGTCTGGGCCAACCCTACACAGCTTTGGTTGGTTTTGCAGTGCAAATGTGTGTTCTCCTTTGCTCTTGGCAAAGGGTAGAGAAAGCATAATTTAAAAATATAACCATGACAGAGTAATAATAGTAATATCGTTAAACACACTGCTATCTCCTGTCTAATCAAAGTAACACTTTAAGAAGTATAGAAAGTTGAAACAGGCTCCTTTTCCTGTAAGAGCAATTCACGATGGCGCGACTTGGATGCTTGCCTGGGGCCTCAAGACACATGGGCCCATCTGGGACATGCCTGAGTCAGGAAAACACCTTACAGGAAACCTAATTCCACCCAGCCGATCTTTTGCAGAGGCAGATAAAGCCCCCTGCATCTTGCCACCAGTTCTGCTGAGCTCCAGAGCTGCCCTGGTGTTGGGGAGCCCACGTGACACCCGAATTTAGGCTTTCCCTGTTTTGTTAAGAGAGACATAACCATTTGGAAACATACCAGGCCCCTGGCCTGGGAAGACACCGGCCAAGGGCTCGAGCATTCCTCAGTTGCACTTCTTTGAACGGAGATACCGCATGAGAAGAGGATGTACGGCCTCTCCCACCCTCTTCGAGGCTCTCTTGGGGAAACAGTTTCCCCCAAAGAATTCGTCGCACTCTGGAGCAAGACCCTATCTCTGGGCATTACTCTCAAAACATGTATCTTAGTCCTTAAAGCAGAAGCTGCAGTCACGAGGCAAAAATATACTTGAAAGAACATTCTTCCCATTTCCTGGTGTCCTGCCTTTGTTCTGCTTAAGAACAGTCATACAGCCAAAGTCATCCTCGGTGACATGTGTACTCCTCTGTATGTCTTTTTTTTTTTTTTAAGTTCATTTATTTTGAGAGAGAAAGCATGAGCGGGAGAAGGGCAGAGAGAGTGTGTGTGTGGGTGGGTGGGAGAGGGGGCAGAGAGATGAGAGAAAATCTCAAGCAGGCTTCATGATCAGTGCGGAGCCCTACGTGGGACTCAATCCCAGGATCTGTGAGATCATGACCCGAGCCGAAACCAAGAGTTGGAGCCTTAACCGACTGAGCCACCCGGGCACCCCCTCTGTATGTCTTTCATAAACATTTTTCCCCGCCTCATTCCATCAATCTGAGCACATTTTCTGGAGGCCTGGCTCTGTGCTGCTGACTTGTGGGGAGAGGAGAGGACAGAAGCGAGGGGGGTAAGGGGATTCTGAGCCAGAGAGGCCTCGAACACATGAATCCTTTCCTGCATCTGCCATTGGGTATAAAACTGGGATCAGCTGGTGCTTTGACCTTCTTCTGAGCCAGGTCGGACCACACAGAGAATCTGCTTTGCTCAGCCAAATTATCCAGTGTCCTCCTTTCCCTAGGCTTCACTCTAGTCCCTGCTAGACAGAGTGTAAAATAGGGAAGAGTGTGGGAGGGTCCCCTTACTAAATGGAAGGTCTCATGCCCAGCTGAGAGAGAGAGATCTTTAATATAAGCACTGACCTTAACTCTCTTCATTTACCAGTGAAAAAAAGCTCTAGGCCCTGAATTTCTGGACCAATACGATGTCCTAGAATTTGGCCAGTGGAGAGACCACTCCCAGTTGGGGCTATGCCAAGAAGGGCTGGGTGGGGGGCAGGAGCAGGCGCCGAACGAGCTGGGAGCTGCCCTTTGCTAACGGGGTCAGTGCAATCCCTCATTTTACAGAAGAGGAAACTGAGTTGCCGAGAGAGAGGAAATACCTCGTAGAGAGGTCGTGCAGAGAATTGGTGGCAACGTTAGAACCGGAACCTTGATTTTCGGGGCTCTCTCCACCGTAATACGCTGTGTATAAAGGACACAGGGAGCCACCCAGGCAGACACTATAAAGAGTGTGGGGCCTGATGAGCACCTTTGAAGGTGGGCAAGGCCAGAAGAGGCGGAGAGGGCAGGGGAGGACATCCCAGCAGGGGAGGACGACCCCGCACAGGCACAGGCAGGCTTGGATATGGCATGGCACCGAGGCAGTCAGGAAATAGGTCTGGAGGAAATTGTTAAGGTCAAGTCTGGCCTCTCAACGTGAGCTCTTCAGACCGTTGAGGGTGTCCCAAGGGGTACAAAAAGCCACAGAATACTTACGGCACAACTTCCTAGAGCGCAAATTTGATCGAATCGTTTAAAGCCTCGTTTTCCTGTGGAAAGCAGCACAGATCCAAAAAGATAAAACTGAGACCTCAAAAGCATTTCAAGGGTGTTGCAGGCCCCTCCGGGCTGTCCCACAGTCCGGGACTGCTTCCACCCCGGTCCAGGACTGCTTCCACTCCAGTCCCATTGCAAGTGAGTTTTCAGGCACTGGTCCCTAGACATTCTGGCTTTTTGTTTTTCCTACCGGTACCAGGGTCCTCAACTTCTTCTGATAACAGCTCTGCTGCTCTTTCCTTGGGTGAACTGCCCCTGCCCACACCGTCGGCAATAAACTGCTTAGCCTCCAGCCAAGCACATGACCCAGGTCAGGTCAATCATAGCGACTCGTGTCCCCTTCCGTGCCAGCGGTGCTACAGAAAGCTCCCAGCCTCACCAATGAGACTACTTCCCTGGGATTTTTTTTTTTTTTATCGTGAAATAGAGTCGTTTCTTCTGCAGTTTCTAAGCTTGGAGCTCTATGTGGCTACGCCCCTACTCACCCCGCTTGACCGTGTCCATCACTGGGAGGAAGCTCACCTTCAGCAGGAGAGAATGAGGATGATGTGTACATAGAAACACATAGAAACACAAGACGGAGATTGAGGGAAACGACGCCTTGAGTCCCTAGACCCAGGTCCGGAGCACATACTGTGCCTTTATTTATTTATCTTGTTAAAGTCTTTTTTTAAAGTATATTTGGAGAGAGCGCGCGCGTGCACGTGCGTGAGCAGGGGAGGGGCGGGGGGGGGGGTGGGATAGAGAGAGAATCCCAAGCAGGCTCCATGCTGTCAGCGCAGAGCCCGTCGTGGGGCTGGAACTCACAAACCATGAGATCATGACCCGAGACACAGTCAAGAGTCGGACGCTTTACCAACAGCCACCCTGGCGCCCTTTGTCCCTTTTTTAATAGCTGGTTTCACTTATTCACTCACCAAGTGCTTACTGAGTGCCTGCTTCCATGGAGTTTACATTCTAGGGTGAGTTGTGCTTCTGTCATTTGCAACGGAAAACAATGCTGCCTGCCAGATCTCAGAATTTACAAGCTAGGATAAGGATCAGAGAGAGAGAGAGTCTATACTATAAACAAGGGAAAGTCTGAAGTTTCTGGAGCAGGGGAATCACGTGATCTTTCACAGCCCTCTGGATTTGAGGCAGACTAGGTTGGAAACAGGGACTTTGAAAGGGCTGGAGTGGCCAGGACTCTGACTTGCTCCATTTTTAAAATACCCTCATGAGTCAAGCTTCCCGGGAGGAAACTCAACTTGGAAGATAAAATGCTTCCAGGAAGTGCTCCAGGCCCCGCTCTTGCGGTGCTCCCACCCTCACCTTCACGGGTGGTTCGGTTCAGCCTTCCCCCGCCTGCACCATTTTCCAGCGCTTTGCCCGTTTGCTGCCCGGACGCTCATCTGTACGTGCAGCACCCGCCACTGGCGGGGACATATTAGCTGGAGGGAAGGCCCTTAGGAGCTCCCAGCTGGGCTGCTCTCTCCCTGCTCCGACCCACTGCACCTCTAGGAGCCATTCCGGGTGCTTCCTTCTCCAGAGGGCTCCCCAGACGGCCCCCCACCCCCGCCATGCCGAACCTCCTCGGAGTTTCTGCCACACCCATGTCCGGGCACCTGCTCACAGAAGTGGATTTTTTTTTTAATTTTTTTTTTTTAACGTTTATTCATTTTTGAGACAGAGAGAGACAGAACATGAACAGGGGAGGGTCAGAGAGAGGGAGACACAGAATCTGAAACAGGCTCCAGGCTCCGAGCTGTCAGCACAGAGACCTACGCGGGGCTCGAACTCACGGACCTCGAGATCATGACCCGAGCCTAAGTCGGCCGCTTAACCGGCTGAGCCACCCAGGCGCCCCAGAAGTGGATTTTTTTCAGGTGTGCGTCGTGCGATTCAGTAGCAAGCTGCCTGAGGGCAAGAACCAGGCTCCCCTTTACCACCCCCCCCCCCACCCCGGGAGCCTAGCCCTGTGCCTGACACAGCAGAGGGCGTGCTCAACCCAGGTTGGTTGAGGGACTGATGGTGGAGACAGCTCAGAGATAAGGGGATCTGAAGTCCTTTTCCCGGGGCCGGTCTGAGTTTAGGCCGATTTTAGCATCATCGTTATTTCACAGCATCTTCCTTCACTCTCCAAAGTGTCTTATGATAAAATATACTGTCACCTACTTATCTGGAGAGTACCAAAGGGGCCGTTGACACAGCCAAGTTGAAGCGGCTCCCGACCTAGGACAAAATATTTATAAAAGCCAAACAGCGGTATACTGCAATGCCGTGCTCTGTCGCTTGGAACTGAACATGCAAGGAACAACTTTCCTTGCAGAGCTCCGGAAAGTCTTGCCTGCTCGACTGCGGCCGGCTCCCACGCGCTCTCCAGCACACAAAGCATTAGAGCCACAGTGCAGCCTGTCACAAGATGCACATATTGCCCCCATCCATTTCATGCCACGGGCACGTAAAACAGCACGGTTGGCCCCACAGAGACTGGAAAGGCACACGGGCCCGGCCCAGGAGCGGAAAGAAATCAAAGGCAGTCGTGAATGGGTCGGGAGCCAAACAGACGGGGCGAGCTGCCGCAGGACGGGCGTTTTGGGCCCCCAGAGTCATGGCTTCGTCCTGCCACCGCAGTGGGGTGCTCTGTCTGCCTAGGACACTCACAGTCTTCAGAGTGGAGAACACCGGTGCCTAGCAAGTCTCTCTTTGACGGGCTAATGATGGCCACGGATTGTTTGACGCTCCTCCCCCTGGGGTACGGGGTCTGTGTTCCCTCCCCTCGAGTCCGGGTTGGCCTCAGTGACTTGTTACCCCAT
The DNA here is from genome assembly GCF_027475565.1 of Acinonyx jubatus. NCBI lineage: Eukaryota > Metazoa > Chordata > Mammalia > Carnivora > Felidae > Acinonyx > Acinonyx jubatus. Next base: position 107,992,143 of record NC_069389.1, on the reverse strand, counting down.
GTGGCAGAAGTGGCCTCAACAGCTTCCAGCCGGGTCTCTTGGAGCCCCGAGCTTCTACGTAGAAGTCCAACTACTCTGAGGACTCCGTGCCGGAGAAGCCATGTGGGCAGATGCCGTGGAAAGGCCCTGAGACCCCCATAAGGAGGGGCACAGAGGCCCAGGGGGCCCATTACTGTTGCAGCCCCCCCGTGGTTCAGGGTCATCCCTGCCCAGTCCTCGGATACCACAAGCCATCCCCGCCAAATCGCAGATTCCTGAGCAAAACAAATGATCGCTGTTGTTCTAAGAGACAATGTTTTGAGGTGCTTACGTAGCTAGCAATTGACAAGCAGGACACTCCCTCCCGCCGTGTTGGTCTAGCGCTTTGTGTAGCCTAAGTAGGCCGTGCTATTTAAGCCCTACAACCAAATGTGAGGCAGGGGAAGGGAACAGCAGGTGGAGGGAACAGAGGACCCTGTACTGCTGTGCCCCGAGTTCATAGAGTATGATACTACTGGTGGGTGGGAGGGTGGTTAGTAGAGGAGAAGACCAATGTATTTAGCACTATGTGCTCATTTTTCCTTTCTTTTTATTTCTGGCGAGTGAAAATGGCTTTTGTTGACCATAGAGAGACACAATTATACTTAAAAATAAATTTACGTCACACTCATTAAGATGGCTACTACGAAAACAACCCGGAAAACAACAAGTGTTGGCCAGATATGGAGAAATTGGAACCGTTGAGAGTTTCTTTCTCTTTTTTAAAGTTTATGTATTTTGAGAGAGAGAGAGAGAGAGCACATGAGAGGGGCAGACACAGAAGGAGAGATAGACAGAAAATCCCAAGCAGGCTCTGCACTGTCAGTACAGAGCCCAACGTGGGGCTCAAACCCACGAACCATGAGATCATGACCTGAGCCAAAACCAAGAGTCAGATGCTTAACCAACTGAGCCACACAGGCGCCCCAACCATTGCACATGTCTTAAGCGCTATCAGCAATAGCCAAAGTATGGAAAGAGCCCAAATGTCCATCGATGGATGAATGGATAAAGAAGTTGTGGTGTATATATATATATATATATATATATATATATATATATATAGTGGAGTATTACTCGGCAATCAAAAAGAAGGAAATCTTGCCATTTGCCACTACGTGGATGGAGCTGGAGGGGATTATGCTAAGTGATATAAGTCAGTCAGAGAAAGACAGATACCATATGACTTCACTCATATATGGAATTTAAGATACAAAACAGATGAATGTAAGGGAAGGAAAGCAAAAATAATATAAAAACAGGGAAGGGCACACAACATAAGAACTTCTTAAATACAGAGAACAAACTGAGGGTTGCTGGAGGGGCTGTGGGTGGGGGGATGGGCCAAAAGGGTAAGGGGCATTAAGGAAGACACTTGTGGGGATGAGCACTGGGTGTTATACGTAGGGGATGAATCACTGGAATCTACTCTTGAAATCATTATTGCACTGTATGCTAACTAATGTGGATGTAAATTAAAAATAAATCAATAAATAAGTAAATAAGTAAATGTACGATTAAGCCTCTAACTGTATTAAAAAAACAAATAAATAAATGCTCCAGCTTCTTGTTCTTGGTGGTCAATTCTGGGAGGCCTCTGGGTGCTTCTTTTTTTTAAGTTTATTTCTTTATTTTGAGAGAGAGAGAGAGGGAGAGCACAAACGGGGGAGAGTCAGAGAGAAGGAGAACCAGAATCCCAAGCAGGCTTTGCACCATCATTGCAGAGCCCGGTGCAGGGTTCAAACTCATGAACTGTGAGATCATGACCTGAGCTGAAATCAAGAGTTGGATGCTTAACGGACTGAACCACCCAGGTGCCCCAACCTCTGAGTCCTTCTAAGGACTAGGGGAAGAGCTAGGGGAAATAAAACCCATGTTTTTTCCACGGGGATGACCTCAGTCATGCACACACTGATATTGGCTTTCTCTCTTGCCCCGTGTCACTCTCTCAGCTCCTTGACTCCAAATTTCGGAGACCAATGCCCAAATAAACTACCTTCTCTCAAACCCTTTTCTCAGCCTCCACTTTTCAGAAAACCCAAATTAAGATGCTGTCCATGTGAAGATGCCATAATCAAATGTCTGTGTCCTGGTCCAGGCATTCTAAAGTGCAGCCAGTGGACAGGCCTGACCCATGCCACGGAGCTTCCGTGGCATGGGTCATTTCTCATCCTTAATGAGACTTATCCGTAATGAGTATGTTCATTTCTCATCCTTAAATATGGATCAGGGTCCACAGTGGGGACTAGAGTAAGGCAAGGTGCCCAGTGTGCACAATTTTAGGAGGCGCTCCCCCTCACGTGCTGACCCTGCATTTGGATGAGCCTGAGAAGGGAGTGCTTCCCGAAATTTTGTACCCTAGGCGTACCTCGTCCTGGTTCTGGCCAAGACACTAGTAAAAAGCTTCTAACATTAAAAGAAACAAATAGGAAAAAAGAAACTCAAATGAAAAGGAAATAATGCACACTGCAGAATGCTTAACAATCCACAATATCCTTGGAGACCTAATTCATCAAGCAGGAGCATTTAGAGAACAAGAAAGAACTCTTGCAAATTAAAAGTTTAGGACGGCTCTCAAAGAGTAGAACAAAAAGGCAAAAAGTGGGAAAATAGGACCAAAAAGAAAAAGGACATTACAGAATTGGTCCAGGAGACAAATATTAGATAGACATTCTAGAAAGAGAGCAGGAAAATTAAAACAAAATGGGGGCGGGGTGCGTGGAGAGGAGATTATCCAAAAAATATTACATGAAAATACCCAGAGCTGAAAGACCTGAGTTTCCAGTCTGGAAGAATACAGTGTGCCCAGCACAGTGAGTGAAAATAACCCAACTCAAAGCAACGTCATCATGGAAACTTCAAATACAAGGATAAAGAGAAGATTTAAGAGCTTCCAGGGGGAAAACAAGAGATTAGATGAAAAGGACAAGAAATCAGAATGGCTTTGGATTTTTCAAGGGAAATACTGGCCGCTAGAATACAAGGAAGGAATGCGTTCAATATTAAAATTCATATCCAACCTAGAGTTCCAAATCCAGCCAAACCAACAATTATGAGGATAGAATTTTCAAACATACAAGGCCTCAAAAATTAACTCTTGGGCACTTTTTCTCAGGAAGCTACTGGAGGATGCATGCCGCCAAAATGTAGAAGAGAGAGACGTCGCTTCTGTAAATGGCAGACTAGGCAATGGGGACCAACACTCCTGCTGAAAACATCAAAGATGGTGAACAAAATAATTTTAGTGAGAAAGTAGTGAGTCAAGACCCAGGAGAGGACAACAACCCAGTGAGATAAGACCAGCTCTTTGGGTCACTTTGGGTCACTTTGGCTCAGGGAGATTTTTCTAATCAAGAAGAAGCAGCCAAGAGATCAGGTACTTCTGGTGGACTCCCAGGGACAGGGAACAAAAGTCAGAGTCCAGGTTCAGGCCAGAATAAAAAGTCTGGTAAACCATCGCCTGCCTTGGACTACATCCTGAGAAATGGTGCCCTAGGAGTAAGGATGAATTGGATGTAAATCATGTCTCACATGCCTGTCTTCCATTCATCTGTGTAACTCAGGAAGTCTCATACCCTGAAATCAGGTTAAGTTTATTTCAGATAGCTGGGAGCCCCAGGCACCTAGGGAAAACAAATCAAAATCTTCTTTGGAGGAACAACAATATCTTAGTCTTCAAGTTGTTTCTTTAAACTAAGACCAAATGTCCAACACAAAGACACATAAAAATTTAAGACATTACGATGAAGAACCAGTAGAAATAACAGTCAGTAGAAATAAATGCAGAAGAACCTCAAATACCAGAATTTTCAAGCACGACTGCAAAACAATGCTGCTTATTTTGTTCGAGAAGAAAATGCCAAGATTTACAATTGTGGCAGGAATCGGGAAACTATACAACGGGACACAGATTAAAAGAGAAAGAAACCAGAACGTGAGAGGAAACCAATTAAGACAAAGATATGGGATCCATCAAATAGGGGCACAACACAGGAGAGGTACAAAGGCAGTTCCCAAGGTCATAGTGGAGGAGATGCCAGCATGAAACCCGTGCACTAGACCTTGAGAGCTACAAGTTCAGACCGGAGCAGGGGGTGGAAGGCTTCAAGAAGGTTGTTTCCCAAGAGGGAAAAAAGTAGAGCTGATAGGTTATCAACTGGGTTGAAAGCTGGTTTACAAGGTTAGTGGACACTATGAGACCACTTAGCCAGGGATTTGAACAAATGAGAGAGACAGACAGAGGGGTAGAGGCAAGTCAATGGAAAATATTCAAAATTGTAAAATCAGGTCACTCACTTGCTATTTCCAGCACTCTACATACCTTCTTGCATACCTGGCTTTCCTTCTGGCCTTATTTCTTTTTGGTCTGAGGGACCTCCTTCAATGGTTTCTTGTAATGAAGGTCTGCTAGGGACACATTTTCTCACCCTTGGCTTATCTGAAGCCGTTTCCCACTCATTTGTGAAGGCCAATTTTGGATGGATGCAGAATTCTGAGTTGACAGGCTTTCTTTCTTTCCCCAGTTTAACAAAGTTGTTTCATTCTCTTCTGACCTCTGTCGTTTCTCAGGTCAGCAAGAAATCTTATCCTTGCTTCCCTGTATGTCATTTCGGGATTATTTTTTTATATTTGGTTTTTAGCATTTGACTATGATATGCCTAGCTGGGGTTCACTGAGCTTCTTGAAACTGTAAATCAATGTTGTTGGTGGTGGTTTTTATTAATGTGGGACATTTTCAAATGCTTTCAAATGCTTCCTGCCTGACTCTCACTCATTATTCCCGAAGACTCCAATTACACCTAGGTTATATCATTTCATATTGTCTGACAGGGCCTTAAAACTATGGTCATTTTTCTTCTTTTTTTTAATCTTTCAGATGGGGTTATTTCTCTTGGTTGCCTTTAAGTTTAACTACTGTTTCTTCTACTATTTCTTTTCTATTTTAAGCTCATCAAGTGAATCTTTTATGTTACTTGTACTTTTCAGTTCTAGAATTTCCCTTTTTTCCCCGGGGTTTTGTTTTTCTGCTAGGATTCCTTATCTGTTCACTCACTAAAACCCTAGTTTCCTTAACGTTCTTTGACCATATTTGTAAGTGCCGTGATCTCTTTCTGTTACTTAGAGCATCTGGGCTCCCTCAGGTTGTTTACAGTCACTTTTTTTTATCTTGATAATGAGACTTTTTTTTTTTTTTTGCTTCTTTGTGTATGTAGTATTTTTTATTGAATGCAGGACATTATGAATACTATATTGGAGACATTCTGAATTCCATTATCGTCCTCTGCAGAAGAAATAGGCAGGTCACTTACCAGCTAATAACCATTATGCTTGTGTAGGGTTGGTTAGGACTGGGGCTGGGCAAGATGGTGAAGGAGCCAAGGTGCCTGCAACTCTGTCCTGCCCACACCCTTTCGGATGAGAGCACTGCTGAATAGAATTCACTGTCCTACCCCCTTCTTACAGAAGGAGAAATTTGAAACTAGGAAGGGACCTCTCCAAGGCCACAAGGAGATGAATGGCAGGGAATGGGCTACGTGCCCTGACTCCCCGGCCAGTTCTCTTCCTCCCACATCCTTGTGTTTATGGTACTCTACCTTGTCTTTTAGAGTCTTCCCGGTCTCATGTCCTTAAAATAGATGAGACAATAAAAATGCAGGTGTACAGCCAAAGCCATAGCTCAGGAGAAGATGATGGGCCTGATTTTGGATGGCAGCAAAGAGCTCGAGAAAAGCAGACACATTCAATAGGTATTTAGGAGGTCACATTTTTATTGTAAAAGGGATGTCCCCTCCCTTATCCTTGTTTGTCCTCTGAATAAGGCTCTGAGAGCTTCCCTCCATCGCTCCTCTCCATGAACAGTGGTTCCCTGAAAGCCTGAGGGCAGTGAATGATCTGGGGACGTTTCGAGACCCCGACAAAGTGATTTTCGCACTCACAAGACAACGGGACAGTTAGCAAAAGTAATGGCCACACTCACAAGGTGGGCAGTCTGTGTGGTCCTGCTATTCTTGGATTATGGTGCTGGAGGGACTTCCTCAGGCTCACATGCTCCTGGGCAGATAGATAGTGCTCTAGACTCAAGCTCTGCCCCTATTGACTGGACCCAGCACTTTCTGGGTCACCAAGTGAAGACGGGAGCGCGTTGAAGAATGGTACTGGACACCTGAATCCCAGGCCTCCTCTTCCAGTCTCCCCACAGGCTCCTGCCCACTTTCTCATCCCTCCCACCCATAATGCACTCATTCTTTTCCCTCCCAGTAGAACAAAATGGCTTCTGAAGCCATTGCCAGCAAAGATCCCCAGTCTGTCTTTTTTTTTTTTTAATTTTTTTTTTGATGTTTTTATTTATTCTTGAGACAGAGGCAGAGCGTGAACAGGGGAGGGGCAGAGAGAGAGAGGGAGACACCGAATCCAAAACAGGCTCCAGGCTCCGAGCTGTCAGCACAGAGCCCGATGCGGGGCCCGAACCCACGAACTGTGAGATCACGACCTGAGCCGAAGTCGGACGCCCAACCGACTGAGCCACCCAGGCACCGCAATCCCCAGTCTTTCAACAAGACTGTTGCCCCCCCAAAAACCTTTTTTAAATTATAATAAAAATAAAGTGCCAGAGCCACAGTAACAACAAACTGAGTTTTCATACTGTGATAGCTATTCTTACATTAAGAAGGCTCTTGAGAATATATACTATTTCTGTTTTAAAAGTCCTATCATTTAAGAAAACACAAATGTATATGCAGAGAGAAAAGTCAGGAAGTATGTCCACCAACTTTTAAATTGTGGTTCTCTCTGGGATGGATTTCCCTGGGGATTTTCACTTTCTTCCTTTAAACTTAACCTATCATATGTATGTATTTTACATTGAGAATGTATACCTTCTACAACCAGGAAAAAATGATAAAGCTATTCTGACTAATAAATGAATAACTTTGGTTAATTTTTTAAGACAGAGAGTGCAAGCTGAAGATAGGGTCAGAGAGAGAGAGAAAGAGAGAGAGAGAGAGAAAGAGAGAGAGAGAGAGAGAGAGAGAGAGAGAGAGAGAGAGAATCTTAAGCAGGCTCCACACTCAGTGTGGAGCCTGATGCAGGGCTTGATCCCACGACTCTGGGATCACAGCCTGAGCCAAAATCAAGAGTTGCACGCTCAACCGATGGAGCCACCCAGGCGCCCCATTGGGTTCGTTTTTAAAGAACATTCTCAGCATTGGGTGTATGGTTCAAATGTACATCCTACCGTGGAAGTTTTCAGCCATCTAGGCAGGGCTGTGAAAGGGACTGCTTTAAGCCAGGGCCTTCCAGAGACCACACACAGGGAAATAAAGAGCTATTTTGATTTTGAAACAGTTACTGTTTTTAAAATAGCATACAGGTGTTAAGAAGACTGGCAATAAAATTTGGGCAGCAGTTGTATTAAGAATTACCATTTAGGGACGCCTGGGTGGCTCAGCCAGTTAAGCGTCTGACTTCGGCTCAGGTCATGATCTCGCAGTTCGTGGGTTCGAGCCCCGCGTCGGGCTCTGTGCTGACAGCTCAGAGCCTGGAGCTGCTTAGGATTCTGTGTCTCCCTCTCTCTCTGTCCGTCCCTCACTTGTACTCTGCCTCTCTCTCTCTCTCAAAAATAAATAAACATTAAAAAAATTTTTTTAAAGAATTATTTGCTGACTACCTACCCCATGTTATTGGAAGTGGACTCTCAGTGGAAACTGAGGCCCAGAGAGGTTGAGAGGAAGTGTTGGTCTTCTCATGCAGTAGCCTGGAAATGTGTGTGACACACACACGCAAAAGCAAGAAGTCATGGTAGTACATAAAATGTGATTACAATTAGGATAAAAAACACTGTGCGCTTACAATTGTATTTGGATGACTTACCTTCTACGTTTCTGTATTTCCCACATTTTTGAAACTCAGAGAACATTAAAAACCATAGCACAAATTGAGGCTTTCTTTTTGATATAATCAGAATGACAGAAAAATCATAATGATTGAAAAGATACGAAAAAAAATCAGAGTGCATTAGCTTCCTTTTAAAAATAATCCCCTTTCTCTGTTTTAGTTTCATCAAAAATAATTTCATGTTTTCTGATGATACACATTTAAATATATACATAAAAGTTCAAGAACCAAGCAAACGACCTGATTAGAAAATGGGCAAAGCACTTGAATAGACATTTCTCCAAAGAAGGAATACATTTAAATAACGAGGCGCACCTGGGTGGCTCAGTTGGTTAAGCATCAGACTTTGGCTTGGGTCACAATCTCATGGTTCTCGAGTTTGAACCCCGCATTGGGTTCTCTGCTGTGAGCACAGAGCCTGCTTTGGATCCTTGGCCTCCCTCTTTCTCTGCACCTGCCCCACTCATGGGCATTCTCTCTCTTCCAAAAATAAATAAACATTTAAAAATAAATAAATAGGGCGCCTGGGTGGCTCAGTCGGTTAGATGTCTGACTTCGGCTCAGGTCATGATCTTGCGGTTCATGAGTTTGAGCCTCATGTCGGGCTCTGTGCTGACAGCTCAGAGCCTGGAGCCTGCTTCGGATTCTGTGTCACTTTCTCTCTCTGCCCCTCCCTTGCTCGTGCTCTGTCTCTGTCTCTTTCTCTCAAAAATAAACAAACATTAAAAAAATTTTTTTAATAAATAAAAAGCTAATAAACACATGAAAAGATGCTCAACATCACCAATCTTTAGAGAAATGCAAAACAAAAACCACAATGAGGGGCACCTCGCTGGCTCAGACTCTTGATCTCAGGGTCATGAGTTTAAGCCCCACGTGGGGTAAGGAGCCTACTTAAAGACAAAACAGGAGTGCCTGGGTGGCTTACTCCGACTTCGGCTCAGGTCACCATCTCACAGCTCGGTGAGTTCAGGCCCCACGTTGTGCTCTGTGCTGACAGCTTGGAACCTGGAACCTGCCTCAGATTCTGTGTCTCCTTCCCTCTCTGCCCCTCCCCTGCTCACCTGCTCAAAAAATAAATACACTTTAAAAAAAAAGACAAAACAAAACAAAACAAGAAACCCACAATGAGATACCACTTCATACCCACCAGGATGGCCATTAGCAAGAAATCAGGGGGCGCCTGGCTGGCTCAGTTGGAAGAGCATGCGGTTCTTGATCTGTGTTGTGAGTTCGAGCCCCGCGTTGGGGGTTGAGTTTACTTAAAATTTTTGTACATATTAAAAAAAAGAAAAGAGACAATGGCAAGTGTTGATGAGGACGTGGAGAGACTGGAACACTTGTGCACTGCCGGTGGGAATACTAAATGGTGTAGTCACTGTGGAAAACAGCATGACAGTTCTCCAAAAAATTAAACATAGAATTATCGTATGATTCGGCAATTCCACTTCTCGATACGTACCCAAGAGAGTTGAAAGCAGACTCCCATAGATATTTGTACACCCGCGTTCACAGCAGCCTTGTTCACAATGGCCAAACTGTGGAAGCAACCCAAATGTACTCATTTGCTAGGGCCGCCATAACGAAAGACCACTGACTGGGGGGGGCTTAAACGAGAGATTTATTTCCTCACAGCTCAGGAGGCTGGAGTCTGGGACCAAGGTGCCAGCAGGGTCAGTTTCTCTTGCGACCTCTCCTCACGGCTTGTAGACGGCGTAGATGGCCTCCTTCTTGCCACGTCGTCACGTGGCCTTTTCACACATCCTTGGTGTCTCTTCCTTTTCTTACAAGGACACCAGTCCTATCAGACTAGGGCCCCATCCTCTGACATCATTAAATCTTAGTTACCTCTTCAAAGTCCTATCTCAGTACAGTCACATTGGGGGTTCTGGGCTTCATCGACGGACGAATGGATAGATTCTGGCACCTGCTACAACATGGCCGAATCTTGCAGACATCACGCGAAGTGAAAGGCCAGTTCCAAAGGGACAGATGTTGTATGACTCCACTTACATTCAACCACGTAGAGCAGTCACATTCACAGGGCAGAAAGTAGAATGATGGCTTCCAGAGGCGGGGGGGGGGGGGGGGGGCGGGGCTAGGGGATTATTGGGGCATGGAGTGTCGATTTCGGAAGATGAAAAGGTTCTGGGGATAGAGAGTAGTGATAGTTGCCTCACAAGGCAGATGTACTTAAAGCCACTGCATTGTACACTTTAACATGTTGAAAATGGTCAATTTTATGGTCCATGTATGTTACCACAAGAGACACACGAGAACCTCCCTGAGATAATAATCATTACGATTTTGGGAACTGAACTTCGGCCTCTTTTTCTACACTCACATATACACATATCACATGTTGTTTTTTCTTTTCCGTCCTTGGAGAAGCCCCACTAATCAATCTTACAATAGTCTAATTATATGTCAGATGTCTAGAGAATCCCTTCAAATATAAAGCACAGAGAATCAGAATGCAGATGGCTGTGTACCCACCACTCAGCTTTAACAAATTTTAACATTTCCCCGTGCTTGCTTGAGATCTTTTAAAAAAGTCTTTTTTATCATGTGATATTTAGTACCTACGGTATTGTAAAGCGCAGGCAAAATAAAAATGCCCAGTTGAGAACCCACATCACCCAACCTCAGCGTGAGGCCCCGTGTTCTTCCCCGTGTCATCCCACCTCTTCCTCCCTACACCTCCCTCCCCCAGGAAACACTATCCTGACTTCCATGTTTATTATCCCTTCATGACATTATCCCTAAGTGACCACCTGTCACTTAGATAGATGGCTCTGTTCTGGCCACCTTTTGCTGCCTCAAAAACTTCCTCAAAACATAGTGACTTAAAGGATCAACCATTTAATTATATCTCATGATTTTATGGGTCAGGAATTCAGGCAGGGTTCAGCGGGTGATTCTTTTATTTCACATAGCAGACGGGCTGGTCTGGAAGGTCCGTGTGGGCTCCACTCAAGTCTGGAGACTTGGTGGGGCTGGGTAAAAGATTGAGTACAGCTGGGACTCTTTATTGGAAGCTTCCCAAATGACCGACTCTGGGTGGTCAAATTTCTCGTATGGTAGCTCAAGTCTTCCAGAATGTTCTAAGAGAGCCAAATAAGGCTTATAAGGCTTCTTATGACTTAGCCTCAATAGTCCTTGAATATCACTTCTGCCGCCAATTGTCGAGCAACTCTCTAAGGCCAGCCTGGATTCCAGGAGAGGGGAGTTTGCTCCACCTCTTAAGAGCAAGGTTAGAAAGAATTTTTAGCCATCTTTAATCTGTCACAGTCCCTGGATAATATGTTTTTTAGTATTCTTAATGCCAGATGGTGGCAAGGGCCCTGTCCACCTTCTCAGGCTTATCCTGATAAGCTGTTTTTCTTCCTTTTTAAAAAGATTTTATTTTTAAGTAATCTCTTCACCCAACGTGGGGCTTGAACTCACAACCCCGAGATCAAGAGTCACATGGTCCACTGACTGAGCCAGCCAGGCACCCCCTTTTCTTCCTTTCTAAAAGCAACTTATGATGAAAATTTTCAAACACAGAAAAAGGTAGAATGGCATCATGAACTCCGCATATACCCATCACCCAGCTTCAGCGATTATCAGCTCATAACCAATCTTGTAGTCATGACCCTACCTATTTCTCCTGACTCCTGTATTATTTTGAGATAAATCCCAGACATCAAACCATTTTCATCTGTAAATAATTCAGCATGTATTTCTAAAAGATAGGACTCTTTTTTTTTTTGCCATAACCACAACATATTATTCCACATTTTAAAAACCACAATAATTCCTTGGTATCAACATATGTTCAAGTCAGTGTTCACATTTCCAATCGTCTCATGTCAGAGATGCGTATTTTAAATTTTTTTTAATGTTTATTTATTTTTGAGAGACAGCGAGACAGAGTGTGAGCAGGGGAGGGGCAGAGAGAGAAGGAGACACAGAATCGGAAGCAGGCTCCAGACTCCGAGCTGTCAGCACAGAGCCGGACACGGGGCTCGAACCCACGGACTGTGAGATCACAACCTGAGCCGAAGTTGGACACATAACCGACTGAGCCACCCAGGTGCCCCAGAGATGTGTATTTTAAAGTTTACTCGAATCGGGACATAAATGAGGTCCATATGTTACTACTGGTTGATATTTCTTTAACTCTCTTCATAGGTTTCCCCTTTCGTGTTCTTCTTTGCAATTTATTTGTTGAAGAAACCAAGTTGTTTGTCCCGCTAGACAAACAATGGATAGTATCTTAGATGCCCTGAAAAACAGGAATATTTTTACTTTATCAAACTTAAAAACTTTCCACATTCCCCAGTTTTCACTTAACGAGCACAAGACTCCTTTCTTGGCACTTGAGGCCACAGAGGTTGTTGGTTGCCTCCCCAGCACCAATTCCCCGTTACTTTACTTCCTCTTTACCAAGTTCTGATTTTGTTCTATGGGTCTCGAGGGAAATGCACTCTATAATCTTAGCTCCGGAAGTGGGTCTGATGGGGCAAAGGGCGATCCCACCCCCAACCGCCAGTGACTGGTTAAGAAGTGGACATTCGAGCCCATTCTGTCTAGTGAGACCCAAGGAGGGATTTGTCACCACTTCTAAAAGCAAGTTGACCCAGAGAGCCATTCTCCACGAAGCTCGCACTCAGCTGATGTCATCTGACGGCGGGAGGGCCGAGGATGAAGCTGGCAGGACAGACAGCGGAGTATGGGATGGAGACCACGTGGGTTGGCATCAGCACGGAGCAGTGGATCAAACTGATCAGGCTTGAGCTACCCCTGGGCTTCCCAGTCCCATGGCCAAGACGCCTCCTTATTGTCTAAGCCAGTTTGAGCTGGGCCATCTGACTGGAAGTCTAGAACATCCTAACAGACTCACAGCCCTTAAGAGGACCCCAATCCACCTCTCTGGCTTTCTCTCGTATCGCTCCCTTCTACATCCTTTCTAGAAGCCACGGCCAAAATAGCCTTCTCGCCATTTCCCACGCTGCCCTGTGATTTTTTTTTTTTTTTTGACCCGTGCCTCTGCTCAGAGACCCTGTGGCTGCAAACTGTTCCCCAGTTTCCCTTCCTCTCTATGTACCTATCCAAACCTTTCCCTTCCTCCCACGTTGCATGTGAAATGTTGCTTGTCCCTGAAGCTTCTTTCAGAATGCCGCCTGCCGTCCCCTCCTCTTTCTGGGTTTTCTTTGAACCCGGGTTACATTATGTGCGCCCTCTCCTTCCAGCACAATGGAGCCTTGCCTTGCATGACAACACCCGTATACTTGACCCCTCTCCCCTCCTAGACCTTAAGCCCTTCAAGGGCAGGGACCGGCTGCATTCCGCTCTATCCCCGAAATGCCCAGCACAGAGCCTGAGACACAACTGTTTTCTAGGAGGGCTCCGTGGCCTTTGAAAGAAATTGGTAGATTTCCAAATTTGCCCGTAACACACGTAAACACAGTTTGAAAATGGGGAGGGTGGGATCAACTGAAGGCAACATCTTCCCCCAGGTTCCAACCAAAGGCCGGGTGGCCCCTTGGGGACTTGGACCACACCTGAGTAACTCGAGAGAGGGTTCCAACAGTTAACAGAAAGGTGACTTCAGACACGCCGAGCTTCAGGGAGACCCAGTCTGAGGAGGGACCGGACAATTTTAAGGAAGAGGTGTGGCACAAACGTCGGTCCTGGGGTCAGATCCCAGTTTGGGAGGACTGGCTATGTTCCAAGACGTCACCTTGGACACCTTCCTTACATCTGTGGGGCTCAATCCCCTCATCTAAGAAAATGGCGGGAACGAGAGTGCCTACCTCGAGGGTCTGCCGCGAACAGGAACGAAGCAACGAGGTCGACGTGCCGCACAGGTGAATAACACAGCCATGCCGAAAGGGAGGCAGAAGAAAATAACTCCGGGCAACAGTATTTCAACCGGATGCTGTAAGGCTTGCGACGAAGCGATCTGCGCCCAGACATGGGCTCTTGTTAGGTAAATCTGTTACGGGCACATGTAACCACTTTTACGATCCTGGGGTTGGACAGGGTAGTGAATTGAGCCAGATTCTCCCAAAGCAAAAGGTTCACAAGGAAGGGAAGGAGAGGGCTAGAATGAATCCTGCCGTGTGGATTAGAGCAGACACCAGTGGGAACTCATTTTCACACGTAGACGGATACAAGCATAGACACGTGTGTGAGTGTGCATGCTTCGTCTTCTAGCTCTGCCCACTAGGAGGACCCGGAGGCAGGGACACCCCAGCGGTAGTGAGGACACCTCACTGCCACATCCTGGTGTCTAACGCCGTTCTTCAACACCAGCTGGGGCTCCTTGAGGTGACGGCTGATTCTGGCCCGGGGCTCCAGGGGAAGCCGTGGGCAATATAACTGAACCATAGCTCGCAAAGGTCGTCGTAATGAAGGAAAGAGAAAAAATTGTCAGGAAAGGGAGCTTCGCTGTAAAGCCACCAAGGTTGAAAGTCACTTCGGTCATGAGTCACAACGACAAGGCTCGCTGTGAAGTGCACCCAGATCGTGTAAAGAGAAAACTTGAAAGAATCTGGCAGTTTTTACCAGTAATGCTTGAAGTTACAAATAATAATGAAAAACCATTAAAAAAAATCATTACTCTTTCAAGTGGTTTGAAGTATCTATAAAATTCACATTTAAAAATGGCAAAGAGCACACACACAATCCTTCATGCCAGGAAGTTATTTTGTCTGAAGCTGCCCATGGGATCGTAAAAGGAGCCAGCAGAACAACTTGAAGATCACGTTGGAAGAACTCCGTAACTGTCTTTGAAAAGGGTTCCTAGCGCTGGAGGAAGTCAGTTTACATTCCTAGTGATCGGCTGTGACCTCAAAAAGCTGCTTAATGTTCAAGTCATTTGGAGCTATTACCTTCAATGAGCTTAATATTTTTCTCTATGCTGTCAGTGTATTCGTTTGCACATGAAAGCTGGGCATTAACGGTTAAGTGGCAATGAACTAAGAGGGCAGGTTCTGGAATAAGAACTGGTTCTGCCTGGGTTCAAATTCCTTATCTGCCCCCTCTGGCTGTGTGATCCTGGGCAAATGACACAACCTCTCTGGGCCTGCATTTCTTCATCTGCAAAATCGGGATGATCAAAATACATCTGCCTCGGGGCACCTGGATGGCTGCCGCTTAAGCATCTGACCTGATAAGGGATCAGGTCGTGATCTCCAGGTTTGTGCGATGGGGACTCAGTCTGGTTCTGTGCTGACAGCACAAGCGTGCTTGGGATTCTCTCTCCACCCCTCCCCTGCTTGCGTGCATGCACACGCACACTCTCTCTCTCTCTCTCTCTCTGTCTCAAAATAAATGAATAAACATCTTTTAAAAACACAAAACAATCTGCCTCATAGGGGTATCATAGAGATTCAACAGTGCTTACTTAGTATGACTCCATTCCATATGGTAATCATTCAGTATTAGCTGGTATTAACAAGAAACAGAATTTTTTGTTTCTTGGGTTTTTTTGCTCACCCTGAAATGTTGAGCATTTTGCTTCTAATTCTAGGTGATTCAGATAGAATTTTTCAATAGTTTATTTGCTTTTTGAGCTCCTATCACTTATCCAACAAATACTTAGCACTGTAGTAGCCAGGCAGATGTTGGAAATGCGGCGGGGGAAAAGACCGGCGAGGTCCTGCCCTCACAGGCCCAAGGTCTATTAGGGAAGCCAGGCAGGAAGCAGAGAAAGATCGATCGGCAGGTGCTTCTAAGGGAACCCCTCTGCCACAGATGTCACCACGTAGGCCACGTAAAGTCAACCGCTATCCGACCCCAGTGACCCTCCCAGGAAGGAGGTAAGGCGCGCTGCCTTGCGAGGAGCCGTGCCGAGGCTGTCACCCACCTCGTGTTGCGGGGTTGTGCCATGCGGCAGTTTCTCATCCCTCCCCCGCCCCCGGCTTCGGGCTAAGCCATGGGACCTGCCACCTCGCCTCCCGAGTGGGGACAGAGCTGCCGGCTAGAAAAGCATTTAGTGGGGCGTGGAGGCGGCTCCTCCACGACAGGGCAACTAGCCCTTGTGTCATCCGCCCTCTCTGGTTTGGTGTCATCCTGTGGGACTGGGGATGCGGGCAGCCGCGTGGCGCCGGTCTCACTTACGCCGAGACCGCCTCCGCCTGGACTGTTTCCTCCCCAGCCCGACAGTGCTGAGGGCCGCGAGGAAAGTGAAACGGAATGTGGCAGAGGGCGACTTTGAGGCTGTTGGAGGAGACCGGGGAAGGGTCCACTGGGGTGGTACGTGGGCCAGCCCGGCTGATCGGGGGGAACGGAGTGGCAGGCAGGAGACTGGCATGGCTGAGGAACTGAGAGAAAAGCAGCGAGGCTGCAGCGAATAAGGTGCACGTGAGTTTTCCAAGGAAGAGAGATGCTTACCCCTTCTCCTTAAGCACCAACATTGCCTTGGATGGGAATGTTCCTTTTGTTTGTTTAGTTGTAAGTTTCTTTCTTTTGAGAGACAGAGAGAGAGAGAGAGAGAGAGAGAGAGAGAGAATCCCAAGCAGGCTCCGTGCTGTCAGCACAGCACGAACTCATGAACGGCAGGAGCGTGACCTGGGCTGAAACCAAGAGTCGGACCCTCATCCGACTGAGCCGCCCAGGCACCCCGTGGGAATATTCCTAAAACAGACTCCATGTTCCCGCATCTCCTAAAATCAAGCAAATGACATTTCACTTTCCTCTCCTCATGCACCTCCCTTATTATACAACGAAAGTGCAGCCGAGGACTACTGACGCGTGCCCTGTATGCCCATCTGCTCCTCTAAATGACTAAGCGACCCCAGAAGGCTTTAGCTTTTTTGCCGTTGGTGCTCTTCCTCTACCTTGACAGACCATTATTCCAGAAATTACTGATGCTCCCATGGTGTGTCCCTTCTGTCGTCTTATGAACGGACTACGCGTAACCTGTTGTAAATTGGTTAAAGAAATAAAATGATTAGAAGCGTACGCCCGAAAAGCGGGTGAAGTAAGGGCTGAGAACTCTTATGAGAAAAGTGCATGAGGGACGCCTGGGTGGCTCGGTGGGTGGAGCGTCTGACTCTTGGTTTCGGCTCAGGTCATGATGTCACAGCTCGGGAGTTCAAGCCCCACGCTGGGCTCCGCGCTGACAGTGCGGAGCCTGCTTGGGATTCCGTCTCTCTCTGCCCCTCCTGCACTCCCTCTCTAAAAATAGATTTAAAAAAAGAAAGAAAGAAAAAAGAAAAGTGTGTGAGCTCCCGGGGCCTTCCTTCCTGGCTGCCAGCTGGGCTTCCTGATGGGTTTACCAAGCAGCTCAAACATCACCCAACCAGAAACCAAGGAGTTCCGGTGAATCAGAGGAAAACAGCTGAGCTTCTTCATGACACTGTAGCAAGAATCAGACAGATCTCATTTTAATTCTCTGCCACTTACCGGCCATGCACCTAAGTTCTCAAAACATTCATTTCTTTCAGCATCAACTAATGTCCACGGAGCCCTTGCTAGGTCCCAGGCCACACTGTCCTGTGTCACCTGCACTACCGCATCTAACTAGCCTCACGGCACGCCTGTGGAGAGCCAGCATTCCCCCCATTCGTGAGCTGGAAACGGGTTCCAAGGTTCAGTCACTCAATGCCATACAGCTAATAAGCCAAGGTCAGGGTGGTCTAACCCAGGGCTCTTAGCCATTCATCCATTCAACATCACCTGAGTTCCCAGTAACTTTGAGACACTGAGTCTACATCAGTGCACGAGACAGATAAAAATTCTTGCCTCCCTAATGGGGCTCCAGTTCTAGAAGACTTGGATGGGGGAGACAAAGAGTAAGCAATACATACAAATGTAGATAACACAGCACGTTTTTACGTTATACCACTCGAAATTGCCAACAGCCAATAATTTTTTACCTACAAGAACGGTCATTTCACACGGTTCAACCTGACCGGAGGTGGGAAGTGCACCCGAAAAGGTGGCGGGGGAGAAGCAGCGGGACGCAGCCCATCGGGTAGCCCACCGGGAGGTGACGTGTTGACGGGAGGAGAGGAATCGGGACTCACGGCGGGTGCTCCACTTGCGTGCACCAACGCCAACCTCCACGTCACAGGGTTATGAAGATCAAAGGAGAGAACGGAAGTGAAAAGGTTTTCTGCAAGTTCTAGGACTGCGACAAATGATTACTTGGTATTACTTAAAGTTCTTCCCTACTTCGCTCCCGGAAATTACAGCCAACTTTTTTAACGTTTTATTTATTTTTGAGACAGGGAGAGACAGAGCATGAACAGGGGAGGGGCAGAGAGAGAGAGGGAGACACAGAATCTGAAACAGGCTCCAGGCTCTGAGCTGTCAGCACAGAGCCCGACGCGGGGCTCGAACCCACGGACCGCGAGATCATGACCTGAGCCGAAGTCGGCTGCTTAACCGACTGAGCCACCTAGGCGCCCCTACAGCAACTTTTTAAGGCATCGATACGGCTAGATGGCTCACGGGGTTGCCGGTTCATACCCTACCTGGGGCAGAGAAGCCACTGAGAGTTTGGGTTTCAAACTTTTCTTCCTGCTCCCAGAAAACAAGAGGTTTTGCTGCTGCTGGTCTTTAATCAGTAAGATTCCTGTCTACATGAGGAAGGTACCATCACGTGTCTGCAGGCAGACTGCTGAGCCGCATGCGAGACTGCGATGTGAGCCATCTAACACAACTCCGAGACAAAGCCGTGTTGCGTTAACACAGTGAGGTGTGATAAAGTACACCGTGTGTCGGAAATTTAACGTCCCCCGGGTTGGTAAGGATTTCACTAGCTCTGCCAACCCACTCTACCAGGTAATCAGTATTTGCTATGCTTGGTAAAGATTACAACTAAAATAGCTGCTAAAACTTAACAGACAAGGAAAAGGTAACGGACAAAAAAACGACACTAGGTTAATTTGTAGAGAAATGATAGGTATGCATAGTTTCTTTTCAAGAGACAGCCTTTATTGTAAGGATTTTTACACTGAAGAATTCAAAACGTGGTCAAGTTTTCTGGAATTTGCAGATTTGTATTTAAAAGGAACTGTTGACAAAGATTCACCGGAAATCATCTGAACAAGTGAGAAAATACAGTCGATACTACTGAAACAGTAAAATAATTCCAGGACGTATGGCTTATCCAACACAACAATACCTTAGATGCTGTCACTGACAGGAAAACTGTTTCTTCCTCTTCTAAATACACAGTAGTATAATTACCAATATTCAATCACTTCTGTTCTTTCCTGAATATATAAAAATTAAAATACCAATTAAAAAACTAATATATCTTCTCTTTAAATGTTTCTTACAGATACAATTTCATTATTTTCATTCAATAGTGGTGTGGTTTAAGAGATTTTTCATTCACAAGTCAAACACCAATCCACCCAAAGGGAACTGATAGTCTATATGCTTATAGTGCAAATAAAGAACTGACATTTCTAAAATACAAAACAGATAAAATTCTTAGGAGATACATGCAAAAAGCTCTACTAGGCAGCTGGCCACAGAACTAGAACACGGGACTGGTGATTCCAAGGGGACTCCAGGCGCTTCCAAACTCAACTTGAAATCTCATCTTATGCTTTGTATTTTGCTTTTCCAGTTTCACTAATGACACAAACGTGCTGTAAAACAGAAAGTCAGAAATCCACATTAGAAAAGCGTATTCTGCGACACAAGGCAAGAAGCGCGTTCTGCACCGTGCCGCGGGGCTGTTCGCTGGACAGACAGATGTTCGCACGGCCTGGCTAATCTCCCCCGCCCGTGTGCACCAACGCGCTCTCAGGCCTCCCGCCTACGGAGCAGAGGCAGGGATCTGAAAGAGAGTGAGTGCAAAGACTTGAGCCAGTTCGCTTATTTCTTACTTATGACCACACATCTATCATCCGCAATCATAATGGGACAGTTACTGTGTACTAAAGCTGCTCAACTGTTGCAGCCAGCAAGAAGTGTCGCGCTAGCCTGGCCACGTTCCAGCTCTCAGGACGTCTGCACTCGACTACAGCTTTATGTGACTAATGGGAACCATCAGTCTGTTCCAATGATGAGGTGCTGGAAAGAGAAAACAATTCTTCTCTTTCGTAAATTTGTATACGGGTTCTGAAAAATGAGAGCGAGGAAAAGAAGCATTACTTACATTCAAGTCCCTGAAGTATTCATTGTAGTCAAGGGCATATCCTACGACAAACTTGTCTGGGATTTCAAATCCGACAACTACAAAGAATCGCAATTCATCACTTAGATACAGCACATCACTTTCCGATCCAATGCTTACAAATGTGCCTTCTCCGCAAATATTCTCTAAAGTAACTCTACACCATTTCCGACAAAACTCGTTTGGGTTAAAGATGGTTCAATGATTGACAAAAAGTAATTCACTTACAGTCTGGTTTATAGCCAACGCTTCGAGGGGTCCTCTTCACCAGCAAGCTGTTAGTGACAAAATGTAACATGTGACATATGGAGACATGACAGGGCACCACACAAGAGAACACAGTGCTCTAAAACCTGCTTTCACCTGCATGTGGAATATACTACGTTCGGTTTCAACACACCCCAAGGCACACTATGAAACGGCGAACTGGGTCACAGGGATCACTGGGCAGGAGCAGCAGTGAGTTCACACCACAGATGAGGCCCTTGACTGAGCCCCGCCTGGAACACGATCGACTGTCCCGAGAGCTGCACCCCGAGCGCCCATGCACCCATCGAAGGGCGGCTAATCAGAAGGATGAATGGATGGGGAGTGCCAACGAGTGGTTCAGAATCCCTGGAAATCCAATCCTAACGCTGCAAAGGGGTAGGAGATGTGAGCATCGCCTTTTGAGACCTTTAATTCGTGGCTTACAAAGATCTTTAGGCTGAAATATAACTAGCATGCTGGAGGAGCTAGTATTTACTTCTGAGAGCGAAAATCACAGGTGGGATAAGCCACCTCCAACATAAGCCAATCTTGTAACTCAAATGCCTAGTACCTGCTGAAAATCTTCAGCCGTTAAGAAAAGTTGCAGACAGTGTTTCGACAGCCTTTACGCACGTTAAGGGCAGTCCCGACACAACTTATGATTTTATACCTTCCTAGATAAATATATTTAAAAACCTGGGAAGGACAGGAAGCGATTCTCAACCTTAGCTGCACATCGGAATCACCTGGGAACTTTAACAAAACAACACTCAAGATACCCAGACCACACCCCTGACCCATACATCAGAACTGCTACGGATGGGACACCGACACAGGTTTCTTTTTGTTTTTTGTTTTTTTTTTAATTTTTACAGTCTGTAGAAGTGAGTAAATTATATAGGCATAGCTCAGAGATCTTGCAGGTTTGGTTTCAGAGCATCACAACAAAGCAAATATCACAAAAGAGGGAGTCAAATCAATTTTGGGGTCTCCCAGTGCACAAAGTTATGTTTACACTCCGCTGTAGTCTATTAAGTGTGCAACAGCATTATGTCTAAAAAGTGTTCGTGCCTTAATTTAAAAACACTGTATTGTTAAAACATGCTAAAACCATCATCTGAGCTTTCAGAAGTCATAATCACCGATCGCAGATCCCCACGGCAAGCATACAATAATAATGAAAAACTCTGCAACATTCCAAGAATCATCCAAATGTGATACAGACGACATGAGCAAATACTATTGGAAAAAGGAACGGCGCCTGCGCACCGACTTGCCCGATGCAGGGCTGCCACAGGCCTTCAGTCTGTAAAACGCACAGCATCTCCAAAGTGCGATGAGGCAAAGCACAACAGAATGAGCTACACCTGTATTAAAAGTTACTAAGCAGCTAGAGAGTCCAACGTTAACAGCTTTTTCAAAGTTTTCATTTTGAAATAATTATGGATCCCCAGGAAGTCACAAAAGTGCACGGGAGGTCCTACGTGCCCTCTCCCCAGGTTCCTCCAGTGCTGACAGCTCACGTCGCTAGGAGCTTGCCACCACCAGTTCCCACACAGACTCTGGGGAACCGACCTTCTCCAGATTCCACCAGTCATTCACACGTATATTTGTGTGTGTGCGCGTGCGTATACTTCTTGGCAATTTTATCACACGCGTGGATCCATGTAACCACCACCACACTGAAGATACAGAACTTTCCATCACACGAGGCTCTCTCTGTCCACCTCTTTATTTCCAGTCACACCCACCCATTACCCCCCTCACCCCGGCAAGCACTAATGCGTTGTCCGTTTCTATCATTTTGTCACTTTAAGGGGGTGGCGTAAATGGACTCACAGGAGGTGAGCTTTCAGGATGGGCTCTTATCAGCACAACTCCCCCGAGGCTCAGCGAAGTGGCCGCGTGGCTCAATGGCGCGCTCCTCTGTCCCGCTGAGCGGGGCTCCACAGAAGGTGCACGGCGGTCTGCTTAGCCATTCACCCACCGAGGGACATTTTGGTTGTTGCCAGTTTGGGGCTATTACAGATGAAGCCGCTATGAACTTTCATATACAAATTTTTGTGAGAACGTCAGTCCTCATTTCTCTGGGATAAACGCAGATGCTGGAGTCCTATGATAGCTACGTGTTTTGTTTCTCACGAAACTGCCAGACTATTTGCCAAAGCAGCCATTCCGTTTGACATTCCTATCGGTTCATAGTTTTTAAGTGTTTTATTTTTTATTTTTTGAGAGGGCATGAGCAGGGGAGAGGGGCAGGGTGGGGGAGAGAGAGAGAGACAATCTCAAGCAGGCTCCATGATCAGCGCCTGGATGCAGGACCTGAGCCAAAATCAAGGGTCCTGGAATTCCAGCGCCTGGAATCATGACCTGAGCCAAAATCAAGGGTCAGATGCTCAACCGACTGCACCACCCAGGAGCCCCAACAGTGCTTACATTTTGAATTAAACTTTTAAGTTAAAATGGTTATCTAGTCATTCTTAAAGCTGCACTGAATAACAAAAATAAGCTCTCATGCTTACTCTTATGTATAAAGCACAGATACACGCATACTGTAAACAGACATACAATGTATTTGAGATATTAAAATTCACCGGTGAGGGAGAGACTAAGAAGAAAAGGTTAAGAAACACTGACTTAGGCCAAATGCATCAGTAAGAAATGACCTAAGTATTTATTCTTTGAGCACGTCATACCTCCAGCAACACAAAATCCCTCTTTCATGAGGCATTCTCAATTCCACAGCATACTCCGGGAAAGAGGGACAAAGGAACATTCAGAGGCTACAGGACATCCTAGGTCACAGTGGGTTGACATCTACAATCCTAAAGAGCACGTAGAGAAATAAGCAAGAGCCCCGATTGGCTTCCAGGGTACTAGTGCCCTAAGAGTGCATCATTATACACTCTTGTCACAGAAAAATTATAGCATGGTCAATGATTTCAAAATAAACGCTGAAACTGCAAAAATCTAAAACAACAAAACAACAAAAACCAAAAAACCATCTGGGATGTTACCCTACCGAAAACTTAAGGCGGTAAAGCACGAACTCTGAGCCGGCTTGCCTGGCTTCAAACCTCACCTCTAGAGTGTGCTAGCCAGGCTGTGTGCCTTCGGCCAGCTCCCTACGCCTTGGTACCCTTATCTGCAAAGTGGGAGTAAAGTGCTATCTCCCAGTTGTCAGGGATTACACTGTAATTATAATGAAATACAATTATAATTAAGCTACAAACAAAGGTAGAACTAAGAAAGCACAAGCCAAACAGCACAGGCAGGGCCCGGAGGTGAGGCTGGCACGTGTCGCCACTACCTGGACCTCGGAACCCATCCCCCTCCTGCCACCTCCGAACCTCAATTTGGGATCCTTGGTCTCATTTTTCCAAGAGAGTCCCAAACCATCTACCATGCTACCTGGGACAAGTTGATACCATTATCAGCATGCTGAAAAACCAAATGTTAATGATATTAGGCAAAAATGACTGCAATGAAGGGCTTTGTTAACACATGACAACATTATTTACAAAGGATATTTACTGAGTCTTATTCGAGATCACATTACTTTTTGAAGACAACACGACGCGAGCACATTTACTGTTACAAAGAAGCAATTACTTAATCCTGTTTCAAATGAAGAAAATGCCCCATGTCATAATGTTATATACATACCTTGCAACCTTGACCATCTTTGGATTATGCTGCTTGACCATGGAGAGCAAGGTCTGCATTGTTTTGCCAGTGTCAATTATATCCTTAAAAAAAAAAAGAGAAAAGACATTTATATAGTGAATCAAACTGAGAAATTATATAAATACAAAATGCCAAAGTGTGGTGTGTAAATGGAATAATGCTTTTTTTTTTTTTTTTTAGTGTAACCAACTCTCGGATGCACGTGGTTAATAGACCACATTCTGAGAAACACTGCTTTATGCCATCTTGAAAGTATCCAAATAAATAAGGTTTTACTATACAAAATGACTTTACATGAAAGTGAATCTTAGCTATTTAGTCAACATTAACGGGGCGCCTGGCTGGCTCAATAGGCACAGCCCGTGACTCCTGATTTCAGGGTGGTGAGTTCAAGCCCTGTGGTGGGTGTGGAACCTACTTCATTTTAAAAAAAGTAGGACATTATCCAAAACAAACCCATCTCCAGTTGAGAAAAAACTTCTTAAACCATAACCCTAATGCTCTTCAACGAAAACCCTCCACAGATGGTGTGAAGCTTCACAAAGTGGTAGGTGTGAGTCATCAGCAACGTCAGGGCTACAGACCTGAGAAAGAGGCGGATTTCCGGGCCGCGGTCGCTAGAATTCGGATGGCCCCCAAGACTCCCACTGCCCAGTGGACACGCCCAGGATAACCCCTACCCCCAGCATGAGCAGGCCTGTGAAAATGAGGGGGACGGTCACTCTTGTGATTAGCTCTATGAGACAGCACACCGGAGAGAGGATCTCCTGCTGGTTCCGAAGAAGTCAGCTGCCAGGTGAGAGGGCCCCGTGCAAGGGCGCGAGGTCGGCCTTTAGAAGCTGGGAGCCGCCCCAGGCCAGCAGCCAGGAAGACGACGGGGCCCTCGACCCTGCAACCACAAGCACTAAATTCTGCCAACCACCCAAATGAACTTGGAAGATTACCACGGGCCATGGGTGAGACAGGAGCCCCAGCCTTGATTCAGCCTGATGAGACCGAGCGGAGAACCCAGCTAACTGGTACTCAGGCCCCTGCCCCATGAAAGTGGAGACGCTACACGTGTGGTTTTAAGCTGGATTTGCAGCAATTTGTTAGGTGGCATTACCCCACACAAAATCAATCTGAAGTGGAATTAACCTACATTTACGAACAAGCAGCCGGTTCCCAGGGATATTCCTGCATCCTTGGAAAAGTGTTATCTGTTTAGTTTTTAATCCACAAGCTAAAGTTTCTAAAAACCTTAAAAACAACGAAAATGAATTGGGGGATACTGTTGCTCTTCAGCCTTAAACATTTTACATACAAGAATGAGAACTCATTCTCCTGGTGAGAATGAAAAAGCATACAACCACTCTGTGGAGTAATCTGGCAATAACAGTAAAACAAAATGTACTTAGTGTGGTCACTGCACTCCTGAGTGCCTGTATGTAGACGCAACTCACACACGTGCATGTAGGGTACCGCAAAAGGATGCTCTTAGCAGCCCTGTAGGAAAAGTGGAAGGCCTGCCCTATTTGTAGGGCCATAAATTGGTGGATCTGTCACTGCAATGCGATGTTGCACTTTAAGGCCAACGAACCGTACGTCCCAACACGAACAATCTCAGAATGTATTGAGTGAAAATAACAAGGGGTGAGAGAGAATATGTATAGTGCAGCACTACAGAATCATTAAATCACAAAATATGTTTTGGATATGGATACACATATGCAACAGAAGTATAAAAAAACATACACGGGAATGATATACACAACTTTAAAAGAAAGAAAAAAAAATTTCAAGCCCAAAAGAGAAGGGTAAGAAATATACCAACATTTTTCCATTATCCAATAAAAATAAATTACTAAGTATTTCTCACAAAAAAACAATCTTACTCCCTTTTACATAACACAAGCCCACCATTAAAATTGATGAAGAGGAATTTCTTTCCCTGGATTACCTTTAGGACTATGCAAACTAAATCAGAAGAGTCATAAATAACTATATTAAAAGAAGGTGGAACTTACCTCAACAATCAAGACATTCTAGAAGAAAAAAAAATGAAAATCAGTACAATGAGTCAGACAGTGTTTCCAATTATAACTCAAATCACATCATAACAAACTCATCATCCAAATTCTTGTTTTAAGATACCTTCCTATATCAAACCCTGATTTAAACAATGGGCCATCTGCTGGGATATGGAACTCTTTAATTAGAAATTTTCACTATAATGGAATTTTTAAAAATAAAATTTGACCTATATGTTCATTTTTTTAAAAAATCCTCATTATTTTAGGGGCACCTGGGTGGCTCAGTCAGTTAAGTGCCCGACTTCGGCTCAGGTCATGATCTCACGGTTCGTGGGTTCAAGCCCCGCATCCGGCTCTGTGCTGACAGCTCAGAGCCTGGAGCCTGCTTTGGATTCTGCATCTCCCTCTCTCTCTGTTCCTCCCCTACTCTCACTCTGTCTCTCTTTCTCTCAAGAATAAATAAAGATTAAAAAACATTTTTTTAATTCTCATTATTTTAAACAAATGTCTAATCTTGGGCAGAGAGTGAAATTTCTCTGGGCCTCAGTCTACCATGTGTAAAATAAGGGACTTGAACTAGTATGTATCTTCCAACTCTAACATTCAACAACTATAATTTTTACTGTAACTCCAAAATCATGCATTTAACTTACCATACGGAACCCAACTCAAAACCCATTTTCTCATTAGGCTGAAACTGATCTGCATTTTCTGGATGTGTTCGTATTCTTGGACTCAACTAAAGAAAGGTACCAATGCTTTCTTCCACCATAAACCCTCACCCCAGTTTCTACCTCTCAGAATTTTATAACTGGAAAAGCCCTTACAGGAGAAACCATCTAACAATGACCTCCAAGGTAGAGAAGAGCTCTATCTATTCTTATGTCAGTTATGGGAACGAGGCAGCATTTCACATACTGGTTTAATCATTGTCATAAGAAAGATTCATGCTATACTGTGTATTTGCAGATCTCATTTCTTGGTCACATACCTACTGCATCGGAATTTTAATGTTCTATATATTCTTCTAAGTCAGTGGTTATCAAGGTAGGGCACACGAGATCCACAGGGTTGCAAGAAAGAAATATTAGAACTTTTTTTAACCTTACCCTGTTTAACCTGTAATTTTGTGTGTATTTTGTAATGTACGTAAGTAACACTGTTACCACAGTCTGTATATCACTTACCCCTTTCCTCATATCACAACTAATTTGGCTCTTTTCAAAAGATACCGCAATCTCAATCACTACTAAAAGCAAATATAAGCGATTATTGGACCAATAACTGTCTCACCACCTACCATGTGGCTCTGTGCTAGCACATCTGAAGGACAACATCCTCCCATCCTAACTGTGGCTCATTGCTGCAGCAAGCAATTTACACCATGGGATGGAGTTACAGTTTGAAAACAGAACTGAATTATGAGACAGAAACTGTATTCTAGTCTTGGCTCTAATTCTAGCTGCACAACCTTGATTAAATCATAACCACTGACTTCTGGTATTATGATACAGTTTGTACAAATCAATCAAAATCCAAAGAGAGTAAATATTGACCCGATACAAAATCGTAGTATCTAGAGTACGATCTCAATACTGTTTTAAAAATAAACAACGAGGGGCGCCTGGGTGGCTCAGTCGGTTAAGCGTCTGACTCGGTTTCAGCCCAGGTCATGATCTCACGGCTTGTGAGTTCGAGCCAGGCTCGGGCTCTGCACGGATAGCAAGGAGCCTGCTTAGGATCCTCTCTTTCTCTGCCCCTCCCCTCCATGTGCACCAGCTCACTCGCTCTCTCTCTCAAAACAAATAAAGAAACTTAATTTTAAAAATATTTAAAAATAATGAGAATTTCTACCATTATGGAGAGCTCATTTTATGCCAAATAGCTACATCCTTACTTCATAAATGAAAAGAATGAGACTCAGAGGTCAAATAATTTGCCTAAAGTCATAAAACTAGTGAAGTGGTAAAGATCTAAAGAAGTGTTTTCAGGGTCCAAAGCCCATATTCTCAAGCACTAACTGGAGAAAAAGAGGAAGAACATTTATATACCTATGTATCTGCACACACACAGTGTCCCAAAAAGAACTGAAATAGAAAGTCTAAACAATCTCACCACCATGAAATAGCTTCACCCAACTTAACGTGTCTTGTTTTTTTTCCCCACAATAAATGTGTTCTACTGTGATGATCGTGAAAAGAAATTTATCTTAGAAAGAGACCTTTAAAGATCACAAAGCCACATAATAGGATAGAGCCATTAGGCGGGAAAGGCAAGGTCAAATGGAATCCCAGGACGCTTTGAAGGCTAGGCCCCTTCCAGCACTAAAAACTGATTATAGGAGTAAGGACTTCAAATGACTTCTAAATATGGGCAAAGCACGCTGGAAGGGAAGAATAGGTTTGGCAGTGGTATATAAGATGGGCAGGAAGGGGAAAAAGTCAACAGATTATAATTTCTCTTTTGAAGTTTTCAAAAGATGCTGAGGAAGACAAGATTAGTTTGGCATGACACTGACATGGGGCAAGGGGATTTGACACCAGTATTGCATGCTAAAGTTTCCTAACAGATAGTCAAGCAAGCTGTAACCATTAAAACCTAAAAGCCAGAGGAAGAAAAGAGCTGTGGGGCCAGACAGACCTGCATTTAAAGTCAAGTTCTGCCACTTAGCGGCAGTGTGACTCTGGACAAGTGTTTCAAATTTGCTGAGTCTTAGTTTCCTGATCTGTAAAATAGGGGTAACAGTATTTACCTCATGGGATGGTTGTGATACTTTTATGAGATTATGCCTTTATATTTGGCAGTGTTTAGAAATAAAAAAATAACTAGCAGCTGAAAAAAACTGTAACATTCCATGATTTATCACTGGTTACTCAAAAATCATTTCAATATATCACAAGAATAATATTCAAATATCTTAATATCTCTATTATTTCGGCCAACTGTCTACACTGGAAATATCTTGATGCATTTTAAAGAACTCTTTTTGAGATTTCTTAAAATAGTAGAATGTTTGAATTTATTGAGTATTCTAACTACCAGAAACTGTTGGAAGAGATCTAATGCACTATTTCACTTAATGCTCTTAATTCTATGAGGTACCTGCCATTACTGTCCCCACCTTACATACGGGAGGGCAGAGGGATGAGATAATCTGCCGAGGGTCACACAGAGGAAGTACCGAACCAGGCTTTGAATCAAAGCTGCCCATCTTAGGGCTGGCTCAGATGGTAGAGCATGGGATTCTTCATCTTGAGCCCCATGTTGGGTGTAGAGTTTATTTAAAAACAAACAAAAAAAAGCTGTCCATCTCTAGAACCCACACTTCCACAACTACTACATGTTTTGCTGTGTGAATCTATTTTTTTTTTTACTTTTTTTAAGGCTTTATTTATTTATTTATGTAATCTCTATACCAAACATGGGGCTTGAACTCATGACCTTGAGATCAACAGTCACCCATTCTACCAACTGAGCCAGTCAGGTGCCCTTGAGTGAGTCTGTTTTTAAAAAGAAGACTGTTTCTCGCCCCCGCCCCCAATATATATATAAAGCTTATTTATTTTGAGAGAGAGAATGTGCATGCAGGGGAGGGGCAGAGAGAGAAAATCCCAAGCAGGCTCCATGATGAGCTGTCAGTGCAAAGTCCAGCATGAGGCTCGATCTCACGAACATGAGATCATGACCTGAGCCGAAATCCAGAGTTGGACGCTTAACTGACTGAGCCGCCTGCCCAGGAGATGCCCAAAAATGTATTTTTGAACAATTCCAAATTAGATCACCACAGAGAAAGTACTTTGTAATATGGACTTTAATGTTGGATTCTTCTGCCTCTCTTGCATATGACCTAGGGAAAGATAGCTAACTTAGATTGCTTCTAAGAGTTAAATAACCCTTGTTTAGGTGTATAAATAACCATGTAAACTGCCTCTTAGTGATAAAGCACAGTGTTACTAATTGACTCTTGGCATGAAGTCAAGAGAACTCTTTTCTTCCCCTTCAAGACACATACCTTTCCAGTTAAAGTTGAGAGATCATCTCCACCAATTACTTTTATGTCCCCTGTTGACTGGTCATTCTAGTTAAAAAAAAAAAAAAAGATATAAATACATATATGTATATCCTTTTGCGTACACACACACACATTTCAAATTATCAAATGGGACCTAGAAGATTTAAGAAGTTAGCTATCTAATGTCATATCATTATGATATTCTAAATGATACAAATTATTAAGAATTATGTTTCAAGAAATGAACAAGGTAGCTCTCAGCTAGACATTAGTAAGAACTTTAAAGTTCTAATTGGCCATTACTGATTTGATGCTTTTAAGAGTCCTAAAAAATAGGAGACACACATTGTCAAGTGGGCAGTATTATAGCAGCCACCCATATTCAGTCACAGTAATTTCTGAACCATGAAGGAAGTTATTAGCATGACAGATGTCTGGTTCTGGCCCTGGACCATTCCCATGAGTCAAGCAAGCTGTAGATTCTGGTCTATATCACACTCAACCCCCAAAATACTGCCTTCAACAATCTAGGCAAGAGCCAGGTCATCTTCAACACAGTCTGGAGAAACAGGTCTGATTAGTAGTCCTTTAAGGCATGCTTCTTAGGCTCCCAGTTTTCTTCTGTCACAGAATCCAGCAGAGACCCTTACAGGAGTTCAAAGGGAAATCCTCCTTATCCACTGTAGTTAGTGGTGATAATCATAATTTGGCTGTGCTAGAGCCAAAGAGCAGGTGAACGAAAGAGCTGAGCCTACCCTACCAGAGAACAGACCATACCACACCTACAGCAATTAGAACAACGCTGTACCAGCACAGTTACAAAGAGCCCACGGAACAGAATAGAGCCCAGAAACACACCCAGAAATATATGAGGATTTAGTATATGATAAAGACGGTATTTTAAGTCAGTAAGGAAAAGATGAATTATTCAATGAAGTAGTTATCCATTTGGGGGGGGGGGGGATAAAGTATGATCCCTACCTCACAGCATACCCAAAAATAAATTCCAGCTGAATTAAAATCTAAATGTAAAAAATAAAACTATAAGCAGACCGGAAGAAAACGTAGAAGAAATATTTCCACATTCTTAGAAAGGGTAAAAACCCAGGCATAACATGAACCCAAACTGAAAGAAAAGATCTGTAACAAATATTCCCATTATATGCTGGATTCCAAGAACAAGAATCCAATAGAAAATGAAGAACAAACACAAATAGGCAATTCACAGAAGAGAAGGCCGTAACATATAAAATGATATTGAGCTGAGAGACAAACATTAAAACGACGTGGTTCTACCATTCATCCATTCACACTGGCAAAATTTAAGCCTGATGATATATGTTGACAAAAGTGAGGGGGAACAAGCACTCCCAGTGAGAGTATAAACTGGTACAAGCCTTTTTCAAAATGACATAGCAATACCTATTAAATTGTAAGCATGTGGGGCTCCTGGGTGGCTCAGTTAGTTAAGCGTCTGACTTCAGCTCAGATCATGATCCCACAGTTTGTGTGTTCAAGGCCCAGTCGGGTTCTGTGCTGACAGTACAGAGCCTGCTTGGGATTCTCTCTCTCCCCCCCTCTCTCTCTGCCCCTCCCCTGCTTGCTCGCTTTCTCTCTCTCTCTCTCGCTCTCTCTCTCTCAATAAATAAAACTTAAAAATAAATAAAAAATAAAATAAAATGAAATCATAAGCATGTGTGCCATTTGCCCCAGCAATCCTACTGATGCTATAAAAACACAACTATGCAAAGATACATATAAAGGAGGTTCACTGTATCAACTATTTATAAAAAAGAAAAACTGGAGACAACCAACATGTCTATTAACAGGGACCTATTTAAATTAAATTCATCTGCAAAAGGTAATACTGTGCCACTATTAAAAAGAATCTGAAAATCTATACATGCTGACATGAACAATGGGAATTAAAAACGCCAAGTAGTAGAGCAATGTGTTGCCTATGAAACCACTTTTGTTCAGCATTTTAAACAAGTTTATAACATCAGTTACGTCTCAGTAGTGAGAAAGGGGATAACAAGGCTTTTTACCTTTATATACTTCCATTTTCATCATATGCTTCTTTACACATGTCCATTTTATATGGAGCATCATTTTAAAAAAAACACAACTGGGCCAAAACTATTCAGTGTTGCAAACTAAAAAGATCTAAGTATGACTTCTGATATGAAAAAATTCAAGCATATTACTTTTCAAGGAAATAATAGACACCTTTTATTCAACTAACTTAAAAGCTAGAATTTCAAACAGAGAGAAATGATTAATAGCAAAAAAAAAAAGAGAAAAAAAAAGAAAGACTGTACAAAACCTGAAGCTTTCTATGAATGAATCATAGTAAATGATTTACATGGTACAGCAAAGTAGACAGTGACATCTTCTGTACAAGTTTGGTATTACAGTGCAATTCCAAATGCCATTCCCCCCCCCCCCCCGCCTTTTTTTTTTTTTTTTTTTTTTTTAAACAGAGAAAGGAGAACTGAAAAGTATGGAGTCAAGGGGAAAAAAACCCATGATTCAAAGACTATGGTGACGCACTAAGAGAAAAGAGAACTCTAAGCATGTAGGACACTTGCTCCACTAGCATCCAAACAAACCTCCGTATTCCTGTTTGCCTCAAGAGACTTTTTTTTTTTAACGTTTATTCATTTTTTGAGAGACAGAGCTTAAGTGGGGGAGGGGCAGAGAGAGAGGGAGACACAGAATCCAATGCAGGCTCCAGGCTCTGAACTGACAGCACAGAGCCCGACGTGGGGCTCGAACTCATGACCTGAGCCGAAGTCAGATACTTAACCGACTGAGCCACCCAGGCACCCCTCAAGAGGATAATTTAGTTTAAATCTCCTTTTCACGTGAAAAGCCACCTTTCCAATGGAGGCTACTAAAGAAGATGCGTTTAAGAAAAATATTCCAGCCCAGTGTGCTAGGATACAGGCGTCAAATGCCCCAATCGCACAGAAATGGCATCCATGGATCAAGTGTCCTGCCAGAGGAACCTGCCTCCCCTCCTCTCCTGGTGCAACAAGTTTCCCCCTGTATCCCTGCTTTGTTACATTACTGAGTTGACTCTCGCATGCCTCATCTTTAACGAGATGATGGGGCTGGCATGGGGGAGGGGAGAGTCCCCCTCACGAGTTGCTCTTCCCTCTTCTCAATCACGCCATCCCCTCATTCGTCCCAGCCAGACAGCCCAATCTGTCCTCAACCGAGAGTGTCATCGTCGACTACATAACATTCCCAAAGAAACTCTCTGGGTCTACAGATACCTACCCTTAGCAACTGTGTCTACCTTTTTTTTTTAAGTGTTAAGACTGGCAGTTATGATTTTTGCTTTTTTTTTATTCAGGTATAATTAACATACAGTGTTATAGCAATTTCACATGTACAATTACCTTTCATGAGTCTAGGTGAGAAAAATGAGAAAGGAGTTAGGAAGGAACTTTGTTTATTCTTAGCTGTACATGGCTAGGGATTTTGCAGCCTCTAGGCGGCAACAAGAACCGCAGCCCGGTACAGGAAAGCAGGAGAGAAGGCTGTGCGAGAACACACAACGAACGGGCTGCAAAAGAACGGCTTGGAACAAACAGACAAACAGGAGACCGTAAGAAGAGGACGCAGAGAGGCCAACCCCCAGAGTTGAGCTCCCAAGAGGGCAAGACTAGGAGTCGTACTGAGGTAGGACGTCTGGGCTTAGCACCACGGGGATTGCTCGTTGCAGCGAACTCCAGACAGTTCTTTCAGAGCCCTCGAGTGCAGTTGCCGGGAAAGTCACTCCCTCTACGTCCAGCTCGGCCCCGGTGCACCACACTCAGGCAGGCGCTCCGCACATCCTAACCACAAGCATCCTCTGTCTTTCCCCACTTTCCTGTACCGTGATCAAATATCAACAGCAGTGACAATATTAGAATCATATACCTTTAGAAGTAGACCACACCTCAGATGAAAAACGGCAGATACCCAATTTTTGAAAAATATATACAGAAAAAGTAGGTCTGGAAGGATATACACCCAGAGAGTAATTGATTTACCCGTGTTTTATGAGTTTTTTGAAAAAATACGTTCCTTTAAAAAAAAGTTATTATTATCAATTTAAAAAATGATGCTAATAGTGAAGGACGCCCGGCTGAATCAGTCGGTGGAGCTTGGGGCTCTTGATTTTGGGGTCGTGAGTTCAAGCCCCATGTTGGGCCCAGAACTTACTTAAAAGGCAAAAGAAAATAGGGGCACCTTGGTGGCTCAGTCAGTTAAGCGTCTGACTCTTAATCTCAGCTCCTGGTTCATGAGATTGAGCCCCTCATTGGGCTCAGCACTGACAGAGGAGAGCCTGCTTGGGATGCTCTCTGCCCCTCCCCTACTCATGCTCTCACTCTCTCTCAAAACAAATAAATGTTTAAAAATAAAAAATAGTAAAACAAATGTTTTTAATGATGCTAATGAAGCAGGGCTCCTGGAGCATCTATTCCTGCACCATCCGAGACAGTAGCCACTGAGCACGTGGCAATTACAGGTGACCCTGGAACAACACAGGTTTGAACTGTGCAGGCCCATTTATACATGCATATTTTTGATCAGTACAGTGCAGAACTAGAAGTGTATTTTCTCTCCTTTGTGGTTTCCTTAGTAACATTTTCTTTTCTCAAGTTTACTGTGAGAATACAGAATATAATACAAAAAACATACAAAATATGTGTTAATCAATCAGCTGTTTATGTTAGCAGTGAGGCTTCTGGGCAATAGCAGGCTGTTAGTAGTTAAGTTTTGGGGGAGTCAAAAGTGATACAAGAATTTTCGACTGTGCAGGGGGTTAGCACCCTAACCCCTGTATTGTTCAAGGGTCAACTGTTCTTAAAATTACATAAAATTAAAAATTCAGTTCTTCTGTTGCAGAAGACCTAATTCAAGTGCTCAACAGAGTGGCTCTGTATTTGACAGCACAGATATAGAACACTTCCATCATCACAGAAAGTTCTATTGCTCAGCACTGCTCTAATCAAACCAAAGATACCATTTGCACAACGTAATACTGAAGAAATTGAAGAGTTAGTGCTGACATTTAATATCTAGTGTTTTCGGGGCACCTGGGTAGCTCAGTTGGTTTAGTCTCCGTCTTCAGCTCAGGTCATGATCTCACGGTTTGTGGGTTCAAGCCCCGCTTTGGGCTCTGTGCTGACAGCTCAGAGCCTGGAGCCTGTTTCAGATTCTGTCTGTCTGTCTGTCTGTCTCTCTCTCTCTCTGCCCCTCCCCCACTCATGCTTTGTCTCTCTCAAGTAAATAAACATTTAAATTTTTTTAAAAATCTAGCGTTTTCAAATACAGTTTCTACAACCTTGAGTAGTTATTGCACCCAATCTTAATGCTTTTCATTCCAGGTCTGGTTTGGAGCAAGGATCTGATCAAATAAACATGTTCAACAGAACCACTTTGCATGGCCTTGTATACAACAGATGGGCAATATGTTTGCTGAGTGAATTATCTTCCTTCATTTTTTGAATATAAAATTTGTGGGTTAGCAGGGCCAAACTTGAACACTACCTTTATGTTCTAAGAAACAAGGTGTTTATATAATACCTCAGCCTACATCCAAGTGAAAACCCACAGGAAATGGCTACAGAGTATACTTTTGATACAGTTCTGGTAGATGCTTATACCACAGATAGTACACATCCCCTTTCCTGCCAATTCCTGCTGAACAACTTCTTTCCCCCATACATGTCTATGGTCTTAAATGAATAAGCAGGAAATAGAAATCGCTCCACTTGCTTTATAGACAGATAGATATTAGATTTATAGAAGATTTTTTAAAAAGCCAAAAGATTAAAAAAAGAAAAAAAAAAAGCAGACCTGAAAGCAATCGACTAAATAAAGGAAAAGGTCAGACTGAAAGCTACTGACCTCTTCTCATAAGAGGCACTTTAAGAAATTACTCCAATATTTTCCACATTTTTCGTTAACAAGTTCAAATAGCCACCCTCTTACAAATTACAAGGTAATTTGCATCTTTGATACATAAAACAGCTTAATCAAGCTACTAACCAAGCGACTTCCAAGATCAAGACTGAAAGTTATAGCTTTACACACCTTGACTGCAACTGAGGAAAAGAAATCTCACAACTGGCGAGATAACTTGTTTGCATACAAAACTTCTAACTGGTAGAAAATGAAGAAATAAAAGGAAGCCATATCAGAGAATTCAAGTCAGTTACAAGTTTTCCCAAACGAGATTCGGTTCTGCACAATTAAAGGTGCGGGTTCAATTCAAAAAACCTGTATGATCTTGGGCAAGTCATTTTATCCCCCTGCACCTCCCTGTTCTCAAATGTACATGGAGATAATAATTCAGAACCCAAAAAATTTTCTCCAAGATTTCAAATCGTAAGAACAATTTCATTTTAACGTAAGCCACTTTGTCTGGACACGATAAATCAGGTTAATTTTCCCTTTGTTTAAGACCCACACAATATTACCACAAAAAATTTACCTAACAATTTTTCCCCGAGGCTTCATCTTTTTTTTTTAATTTTTTTTAACGTTTATTTATTTTTGAGACAGAGAGAGACAGAGCATGAATGGGGGGAGGGTCAGAGAGACAGGGAGACACAGAATCGGAAGCAGGCTCCAGGCTCCGAGCTGTCAGCACAGAGCCCGACGCGGGGCTCTAACCCGTGAACCACGAGATCATGACCTGAGCCGAAGTCGGACACTTAACCGACTGAGCCACCCAGAGGCTTCATCTTTTTATGATGAAAAAAATTATTTAAAAAATTACTATGAAATTAAACTTATAAGAAAGAAAACACATTTGCATATTTATCAATTATTCCATTCTTCTGAATTATCACAAAGCCTTAAGGATAGAAAAGGTCTTTGAATATACAGTACTACATTTCATTGTTCTAAGCTGCACACTCACATTTTAATACCCTTGAAATTGATGTATTACAACTGATGGCAACTTACAATATAACTGACAGTGTCTTCTTTTGTAGCAGTACAAAAAACAGGGGTACGTTAACATCAGTGACACCTTACATTTAATGAAATATGGTATTTGGAATCCCCAGGCAATTTCCCATCGAGGCACTAAGCAAATAAAATCCTACCTAGCTACTCTAAGAGTATGTAAACTATGCCCTTTTGGCTCCCTGAGCAGTGCCATGGTGGCTGGCAAGAACAAGTGCCTTACAAAAGTCGGCAAAAACGGAGCCAAGAAGAAAGTTGTTGATCCATTTTCTAGGAAAGACTGGTATGATATGAAAGCACCAGCTATGTTCAATATAACAAATATTGGAAAAACGCTAGTCACAAGAACTCAAGGAACCAAAATCGCATATGATGACCTCAAGGGTTGTATTTTTGAAGTGACCCTTGCTGATCTGCAGAATGATGAAGTTGCATTTAGAAAATGCAAGCTAATTACTGAAGATTTCCAGGGCAAAAACTGCCTAATTTCCACGGCACAGATCTTACCCATGACAAAATGTGCTCCATGGTCAAAAAATGGCAGACCAGGACTGAATCTCATGTTGACGCCAAGACTAGCAATGGTTACTGGCCTCATCTATTTTGTGTTGGTTTTACTAACAAATGCAACAATCAGATTCAGAAGACCTCTCACGCTCAGCACCAACAGGTCCACCCAATTCAGAAAAAGATGGTGGAGATCATGACCCGACAGGTGCAGACAAGTGACTTGAAAGAAGTCGTCAACAAATTGATTCCAGACAGCACTGGAAAACACACAGAAAAGGCCTGTCGGTCTATTTATCCATCCCAGGATGTCTTCATTAGAAAAGTGAAAATGCTGCAGAAGCCTAAGTTTGAATCGGGAAAGCTCATGGAGCTTCATGGTTAAGCTTCTGGAAAAGCTACTGGGGATGAGGCTGGTGCTAAAGTTGAACGAGCTGATGGATATGAGTCGCCAATCCAAGAATTTTTAAAATTAAGACATCTGATGGTGACAAAAGATCTTATTGTTTGTGATGTTTAAAAAAAAAGACTACGTGTAAACTCGGATATGTACGCATGTATACTCAGAGAGAAAATTCTTTTAAATGTGAGAAATAGGGGCACCTGGGTAGCTCAGTCAGTTAAGTATCCCACTCTTGATTTCGGCTCAGGTCATGATCTCACAGTTCACGGGTTCAAGCCCTGCATCGGGCTCTGTGCTGTCAGTGGGGAGCCTGCTTAGGATTCTCTGTCTCCCTCTCTCTCTGCCCCCTCCCCGCTTGCATGCACTCTCTCGCTCTCTCAAAATAAATGAACATTTTTAAAAAATTTTAAATAAAAAATAACACATTAGAAATAAAAGTGGTAGTGGAAGTCAGGGTAACTTCATTTCTTCATTTCTTTACTTCCTGTAATTGTATGCTTTTTGTAATAAACATGTATTCTTTAATCAAAAAAAGGCAATTTTTATTTTGGAGGAAAACTAGATGCAGTGTGCTGTTACTGTTACTGCTCTTTACATATTCCAGAAACATTTAACAGTTCATGGAGCATTACTTTAGGATTAGTACAGATCAGTTAAGGTTTAATTCACTGTTTCAAATTGGTCAAGATCAGCATGTAAAACTACACTAACATCAATGTTACTGACACTGCAACAATTCTAAATTTCCATCTCAGGGTTTTATCAAGTTAAGCTGCATGATTTTTAATATGTACGTGTGAAGATCTTCCATGACAAGCTGATGAATTATTAAATAGGGCAGAAATGTTACTTCAAATCAACAGTAAGTATATGGGTTTAATTTTTTGTTGTTTAGTAGTAAATTTACACAGAATTTCACATAGAACAGATATGATTTTTCTCTATGTAAAAACTAACCTAAAAACTTGCTTTGCTTATGCTTAAGACTTCATTCTTTTTTTTAATATGTGATTTTTTAAATGTTTATTTATTTTGAGAGCGAGAGAGTGTGCATGTAAGCAGGGGAGGGGCAGAGAGAGAAAGAGAGAGGCAGAGAGAGAGAGAGAGAGAGAGAGAGAACACCCCAGTCAGGCTCTGCACTTCAGCACAGAGCTCAATGAGGCGCTGCATC
Source organism: Acinonyx jubatus (assembly GCF_027475565.1). Classification (NCBI taxonomy): domain Eukaryota; kingdom Metazoa; phylum Chordata; class Mammalia; order Carnivora; family Felidae; genus Acinonyx; species Acinonyx jubatus. The sequence continues at coordinate 107,953,086 of NC_069389.1, read as the reverse complement.
TCCCATGAACCATGTGGTCATGACCTGAGCCCAAATAAGAGTTGGACGCTTAACCGACTGAGCCACCCAGGTGCCCCTAAGATCTCATTCTTTTTATCACCTCAGGGCTTAAGCTTAATAATCCTCTAAGATTTAAAACTAATAGGAAAAAAAACCTGAAAGGAGAAAATGGAATTAAACTGTCAAAGTATTTCCATGGCTTTATACTGTTCTTATAACTATAAAATACTTTAAAGAAGAAAATATTAAGTTCCCCTCATTTTTTTTCTCAAGTTTTCAAAGAAAAAGCATTCTGTGCAACAATCAATTAAAGGCTGGGTAGCTACTGCCAGCAATTACACTGACTAGATTCCAATCTTAGTGTAAACCAGCTAACTAACTGTAACTAACTTCTGTTGAGTGAAGATCCAAACTCTTCATTTAAGCAATTCTTTAATTCATGCAAGACTTTGACAAATTAAAAGGAGCTTGTAGTTGTGAAGGAATGTCATGGTGTATGAGCACAAAGGGTTTTCGGGGGATAGGGAAAATGTCTTAAATCGTTCTCCAATCACCCACAGGACTGATGAAAATGTGGAAAAGGTCAAAAAACTTGGGTCAAATAGATGATCAACTGGGAGAATGAAGGTTGAAAGTTAAATGTAAGCAGCCTTATTCTCAATGAAAATATAAACATAAGGCTAGTTTCTACAAAGATGCACAATACAGATTCATGAAACAACAAAGACCAGACATTTATTCTAATCTTTGAAGAAGCTAGGAGAAACCCCACTTGTAAGGAAAATAGTAACCCACAGGAACTACAGCGCCCACAGGCAACCAGACACAAACACTATGAACTAATAAAAATCACACATTCACATGCTCAAAGAAATTATGGAGGATGAAATTCACATGTAAAGATCACACGGACTCTGGCTCATCTGACAGTGTCAATAATGGTTATTGTGTCAATATTCTCAGACATTTGAGATCCCGTGACACCGGCAGAGTAACTGAATCCAAAGTGGTTTCTTCAGTGGGCCGGTGCTTTCACTCCACATGTGCTTTCTAGGAAACAACTGTTGGCCCACCTTATTTATCAGCTGCAAACTGACTTTCAACTCCCCGGAAAACCAATCTAGCTCTAGAGAAGAGAAGAGATCTGCCAACACTAAGTATAGTCAAAAATATAACTCCAGGTCCCAACAGCAACTCCCAAAAGTGGTCTTTAAAAAACCAGAAAAACAAAACCAGATCAAAAATCCTTTAAGAAAAGTGACTAGTCTAAGGTGACTAGTTTGAAAAAGACAATATTCACTTGTATACAAAGTAGTAGTGAATAGATTAGAAAATGTCACTGTAACCAAGTGCAATGAACATGTAAGTATGGTTTGTAGACTTTCAAACACACACACAAAAACGTACAGTTACCGAGGTTTTTATAAGCATATATTAAATATACTTACACAGTAGCTCTTCAGTCTGATGAAATCTACAGTCATAGGAATGGATCCATCACTATTTCTGTTCAGTGCTTTGATATAATCCAGCAGGTCAGCAAAGAATTTATAGCCCCCCTTGAGCACACAGAGGGCTACAATGTGATGGCCACCCATCTCCTTCAACACGTCTCGGGCAAGACGCTCGGTCCTAGAGAAGTATCAGGAATTTAATAGAAATTAATTTACGATATAATAGAAATATATTTAGCTTTATAACAAACATCCCCTTTAGGCATTAAACTTGCACCAAACACATCCTTTGTCCCCCATGAAGTATACCCTTGCTTCATAAAGTAAAGATAAACTTCAAAATACAGTTATACTGTAACATCTATCATAAATATTTAAGGGGCGCCTGCGTGGCTCAGCCGATTAAGTGTCCAACTCTTGGTCTCAGCTCAGGTCATGATCTCACGGTTCATGGGTTCGACCCCTACATCAGGTTCTGAGCTGACATCGCAGAGCCTGCTTGGGATTCTCTCTCCCTCAGTCTCTGCTTCTCCCCCACTTGCTCTCTCTCTCAAAATAAATAAATAAACATTAAAAAAAATATTTAAAATGCAATTTAAAATACCATTGTCACCTATCAGAATGGCAAATTCTGATTAAATGAGATTTCCCTGATAATAGGCAATATTGTAAGAGACTGCGAAAAAGAGCACTGTCGTATACCACTGTGAGTATAAATTAAAACGTTTTGGAGCATAATCTGGCGGTATCAGAAGCATTCAATAAATACCTTCCCCTTGACCCAGATTTTCCCCATGGATAAAGCTGAAGCAAGTGACCAAATGTGTATAAGAGGATGTTCCCTTCTAGTATGGTCTGTAAAATAATGGTGATGTCTTGCATGTCCGTCAATAAAGGACTGCTTAAATCAATTATGGTACAGTCAGAAAATGGAATGTTATGCAACCTTCAAAATATAGGATAGCTCTAACCATACTAGTATGAAACAGTGCCCGATAAATTTCAGACCTGTATGACAGTACCACCTTCAAAATATAGGAGAAAGCTCTAAATATACTAATATGAAAACATCTCCAATACACTTCAGACCTATAGGATAGTACATGCCTATGTGTCAAAATATATGCAGTTGGCTCTTGGACAACACAGGTTTGAACTGCACACACAAGTCCACTTATACATGGATTTTGTTATAAATATCATACTATAAATATATTTTCTCTTCCTTATGATTTTATTAATGACATATTTTCTCCAGCTTACTTTATTGTAAGAATACAGTATATAACACATATACAAAATATGTGTTCATCAACTATATGTTATCAGTGAGACTTCTGGTCAACAGTAGGCTATTAATAGTTAAATTTTAAGGGGAGTCAGAAGTGATACACAGATTTTGACTGCGCAGATGGTGGCATCCCTAACCCCCACATTGTTCAAGAGTTACTGTACATATATTTGCATACAGCATATGTGAATAGCCAGTGTGTACGAAGGACTATGCAGGAGGCTGAGAAGAAGAACTCTACTCATTTAAAGCCTCAATCCTTAGAATATTTTACAACAGCTATATATTGATACTATAACCTTAAAGTCAAAAACAAAATAGCCACACAAGGCAAGCATTTAAATACCAAGTAAGGTCTCTCACTGCAATTCATTTAAGGGGAACTTTTCAAGCTAGACATGTATAATAGTCAAAACATTACCTTCCCCTCCTGTGATTTAGCCCCAGCCCATTATCCTGTTCAAGGCTGAGCAATCAAAGACTGTTACTAGAGTTCATTCCTCCAATGTCCCTTCAATGTTTACTTTATTCTACTCCCTACAGATTCCCAGTATACCATGACTTACACTGGGTAATTAGCTCTCCCCCCAAGTTTTTTGTAAAGAGGGCTCTAAAACAGAAAACCTCTATTATTCAACAAGCTGGCCTAGTTTATGTTCAAACATCAATGCCTTAAAACAGTTGCTGACACCTGAAAATTAAGAAAAAACAGAAATAGAAATTAAGAAAAAAATTAAGAAAAAAACCAAAAACTTCAATTTAAGATCTTACTAACCTGTCCATAATTAGTCCATGAGGAATAAACACCTTTTCCAAATCCTCAGCGTAATGATGAGGTATACAAAATAAATCTAGGTCATAACCTGGTTCATCATCACTAATCTGAAAAAGAAATATGACTGTTTCAGTGACAGCATTACACGACTGAATTTAGATGTTAAAAAACCTTAGCCTATGAGAGAAATTTAGGGGCGCCTGGGTGGCTCAGTCGGTTGGGTGTCTGACTTCGGCTCAGGTCATGATCTCACAGTTCGTGGGTTCAAGCCACGCATCAGGCTCTGTGCTGACCACATACTCAGAGGCTGGAGCCTGCATCCGGATTCTGTGTCTCCTTCTCTCTGCCCCTCCCCCGCTCATGCTTTGTCTCACTCTGTTTCTCAAAAATAAATAAATGTAAAAAAATTTTTTTAAATAAAAATAAAAAAAAAAGAGAAATTTAGGTATGAGACATCAAGAATTTTCTGTAACTTTGTAGGTATGACAATGAATTATAGTTATATAAGAAATGAACTGTATGCTTTAGAGATGAATAGTTAAGATTGTATCAGTAAAATGACATGTATGAAATTTCCTTTAGCTCCACAAAGAGAAAACGAAAAACTTTAAAGAGTTAAGACAAATGTAGCAAAATCTTGATAACATTTTAAACACGGCTGACGAGCATATGGGGATTCAGTATACTATTCTCTCCACTTTTGAGTATGTTTGAAATTTTAGTAAAAACGATTTTAGTAACACTGTAGAAAAAAATTTTCATACACTGTAGTCTAACAAGTTAAAAAATCACACAGAACAAAAGCTGTTGTTTCCTACCCCAAATACAAACAGCCTCTCTCACCTCAGAGTAGGGGGAAAAAAAATCACCAAGAAAGCTAAGTGATTTCTTAAAAACCCAAACTCTTAGAAGTCTGAGATTGTTATAATCAATCCATGAGGTGCCTTCCTAGCAGATACTCCACGATTGCTTGAGTAGAACCATATTTGGCTGTCTTCATATGCCCAATAGCTGGCATACAAACTATTGAATAAAACCGATGATGTGGTACCTGTGGTGGTAAAATGTACTATGATTATAGTTTTATAAATATTATACATGTACCTATACAGAAAAAATATAATAAAATCATAACAGCTATTATCTCGGGGAAGAGAGTTATAGTGATTTTACTTAGTTCTTTATACTATATATTGCAAATTTCCTTCATTGAGTATATACTGCTTTTTAAAAAAATTCAGTAGTCTTTCTTTTAAATTATTTGTGGCATTATGTGTTTTTTTTACACACATCTAAAAAGTACAGGAATTCTGAAAGATGTATGAAAGTAAAATCTACAAACAAAAATTGTAATCCCAAAAAATAAAAAAGAAGTGAGGAGGGGAAGGGAGAGGGAACAAAGGAGGAGAGGAAGGAGTGGAAGAAGGAAGAAAGGGTGGGCATGAAGGAATATACCAAACAGTGGTCAACTACAAGAAGGGGGAACTCGCTGAGTTGCACACTTTAATATTGACCTGGCCTTTATTTTCATTGTCAATTTCACTTTTTTTTTTATCATAGGTGATTTATAATTCCTACTCATCATTATATTTAAAATTCAAAGAAATAAACCAGTTATAATACTCTACTTCACATGATATTCAAGACTAAATATCTTCCAAATCACATTCAAGAAGATGATGATAAGAGCTTTGGCAGTTTTCAAGAAATACTGGTCAAACCATAATTAAATCTCAAAGTATCAGCAAACATCTATTGAACACCTTTCCGTCAGCACTATGTTAGATGCTTAAGGACAGGTAGCTAGGCTTTCAATAAATTTTAAAAATACATACTTAAGATTTATAATATTATTCACAGAATTCATAATTATATTCTGAAAAATCTGAGGTTTGTGTTACTTTTTCTGTCCCAAAAGGTCAGTTTTGAGTTCTCCAGACTTGGGTGGAATTTTAGGTATTGTTTTATCCAGCTGATGTTACCTTCACACCATTTCCACCTATGCACATGGCCAGGAAGCTGGCAGTGATTCAGGTAGGTGGACCAGGACATGAACACGGGCACGGCCCTGTGGCATGTAGTGCCCAGGCACTCGCTCGGCAGCCAGTTTGAGGGTGGTAGGAAGTCAGTACTAACTTGTTTTTAAACCAACACATATTACTTTCATACACAGCAAGAAAAATTATATTTTTGGGGAAAAAAGATGATGCCAGATCTTAAGATCTGGCATAAAGTACTAATGTGTCTGCTAAACATTCACATCATGTGTATTTCAGAACACTTTCACTACAAAACGAATGGAAATGGGACATTTGTGTCCCCTATAGGAACATTTCTAAAATACTTTCTAACAAGCAAATATTACTTTTCTAAATTTTATAAACTGAAACTCAGTTCAAGTTTTGGGAAAAGACAGACCTTGCTAGATCCTACGAGATGAGAGGATAAACATTCAAGTCTGGCTCAGAATATATCTGCTATTACCTGACAAGAATGAAAATGTACCACTTCATACTGCTTTAACACTAAGAAGATCCAGAAAACCAAACTGGCTTCCCTGAAGGTTACTCACCACTTCTACCAACTTACTCACTGCTCCGCACAAGCATAAACCAGGACCCACCCGGGACTCTTTGAAACACGCAACATTTATAAAGCCTATAGCTTCTGTGAAAATGGCTCAGTGCCTGGCTATAGGTTTTGCAGGCAGCCTAAGAACTTCATGAGTCTGATTTGTTTCAATCAAAGCCAATGTGAATTCTGCCCAGAGTTCATCCTAGACATGCAGTCTAATATAGACAGAACAGCTGGGATGCACACCAAAATAGGAATTCTACCTCTGTCAAAATACCAAATTAATTTCTAATTCAAAAGTTTCTATTTTCAATCAATACTATTAGATTTATAAATCACATTTAATGTCAAAGGGTTGATTTGTGATTATATGAGAATATTACAAAAAATTACATGCCAACAAACTGGACATCCTAGAAGAAGTGGATAAATTTCTAGCAACATATAACCTCCTAAAACTGAATCAGGAAATAGAAAATTTGAAGAGACCAATTACCAGCAATGAAATTGAATCACTAATCAAAAAACTCCCAACAAACAGAAGTTCAGGACCAGACGCCTTCACAGGTAAATTCTATCAAACACGTAAAGAAGAATTAATACCCATTTTTCTCAAACTATTCCAAAAAACAGAAGAGGAAAGAAAACCCGAATTGCTTCCATGAGGTCTGCATTACCCTGATACCAAAACCAGATAAAGACACTACAAAAAAAGAGAACTACAGGCCAATATCTCTGATGAACACAGATGGAAAAATCCTCAACGAAATATTAGCAAACCAAATCCAACAATACATTAAAAAAATCATTCACCACGATCAAGTGGGACTGATTTCTGGGATGCAAGGGTGGTTCAATATTTGCAAATCAATCAATGTAATACATCACATTAGTAAGAAAAAGGATAAAAACCATATGATCATTTCAATAGATGCAGAAAAAGCATATGACAAAGTACAACATCCATTCTTGATAAAACTGTCAACAAAGTAGTTTTAGAGGGAACATACATCAACATAATAAATACCATATATGAAAAACCCACAGCTGGGGCACCTTGGTGGCTCAGTTGGTTAAGCATCTGACTTCAGCTCAGGTCATGATCTCACCGTTTCTGAGTTCGACTCCCGTGTCGGACTCTGTGCTGACAGCTCAGAGCCTGGAGCCTGATTCAGATTCTGTGTCTCCCTCTCTCTCTGCCCCTCCCCTGCTCATGCTCGTGCGTGCTCGCTCTCTTTCTCAAAAATAAATAAACATTAAAAAAAAAAAAAACCCACAGCTAAAATCATACTCATGGTGAAAAACTGAGAGCTTTTCCCCTAAGGTCAGGAAAAAGACAAGGATGTCCACTCTCACCACTTTTATTCAACACAGTACTGGAAGTCCTAGCCACAGCAATCAGACAAGAAAAATGGAATAAAAGGATTCAAATTGGTAAGGAAGAAGTAAAACTTACACTATTTGGAGATGACATGATACTATATGTAGAAAACCCTAAAGACTCTACTGGAAAAACAACTAGAACTTCAGTAAGGTCGCAGGATACAAAATCAATGTAGAGAAATCCATTGCATTTTTATACACTAATGATGAAGTAACAGAAAGAGACACTAAGAAAGCAATCCCATTTACAACTGCACCAAAAATAATAAAACACCTAGGAATAAACCTAACCAAGGAGGTGAAAAGATCTGTACTCTGAAAACCATAAAACACTGATGAAAGAAACTGAAGACAACATGAACAAATGGAAAGATATTCCATGCTCATGGATTGGAAGAACAGATATTGTTAAAATGTCCATACTACCCAAAGCAACCTACACGTTTAATGCAATCTCTATCAAAATACCAACAGCATTTTTCACAGAACTAGAGCAAATAATCCTAAAATTCATATGGAACCACAAAAGACCCTGAATAGCCAAAAAAAAAAAAATCTTGAAAAAGAAAAGCAAAGCTTGGAAGTATTATAATTCCAGATTTCAAGTTACACTACAAAGTTGTAGTAATCAAAATAGTATGATACTGGCACAAAAATAGACACCTAGATCAATAGAACAGGATAGAAAGCCCAGAAACAAACCCACGATTGTATGGTCAATTAATCTTCAACAAAGCAGGAAACAATATGCAATGGGAAAAAGTCTCTTCAAAAAATGGTGTTAGGAAAACTGGAGAGCCACATGCAAAAGAATGAAACTGGACTACTTTCCTACACCATACACAAAAATAAACTCAAATTGGATTAAAGACCTAAATGTGGGACCTGAAACCATAAAAATCCTAGAAGAGAGCACAGGCAGTAATTTTTCTGACATCAGCGGTAGCAACTTCTTTCTAGATAGGTCTCCTTGAGGCAAGGGAAATAAAGATAAACTATTCAAGTTTATCAAAATAAAAAGCTTCTGTTCAGCAAAGGAGACAATCAATAAAACCAGAAGACAGTCTACTGAATGGGAGAAGATATTTGCAAATGACATATCCAAAAAAGGGTCACTATCCAAAATATATAAAGAACTGACATAACACCCAAAAGACAAATAATCCAATTAAAAAAATGAGCAGAAGGGGCCCCTGGGTGGCTCAGTTGGTTAAGTATCCAACTTCAGCTCAGGTCATGATCTCACAGTTTGTGAGTTCGAGCCTTGCATCAGGCTCTACACTGTCAGTGCAGAGCCTGCTTGGGATTCTCTCTCTGCCCCTCCCCTACTTGTGCTCTCTCTCAAAATACAGAAACTTCTAAAAAATGAGAAGACATGAACAGACATTTCTCCAAAGAAGACATACAGATGGTCAACAGACACATTTGAAAAGATGCTCAACATTACTCATCATCAGGGAAATGCAAATCAAAATTACAGTAAGATATCACCTCACACCTGTCAGAATGGCTAACATCAATAACACAAGAAACAACAGGTGATGGCTAGGATATGGAGGAAGGGGAACCCTCTTGTACTGTTGGTGGGAATGCAAACTCATGCAGCCACTGTAGAAAACAGTATGCAGATACCTCAGAAAGTTAAAAATAGAACTACCCTACGATCTAGGAATCACACTACTGGGTATTTACCAAACAACAAAACAAAACACTAATTCAAAGGGATACATGCACCCCTATGTTTACTACAGTATTATTTACAATAGCCAAATGATGGAAGCAGCCCAAGTGCCCATCGATTGATGAATGCATAAAGTATATATATATATATACACATACACACACATATATATATATATATGCAGACACACAGATGTGTAAAGATGCTGTGTGTATGTATATATATATATATATACATACACACACATACATAAACAGACTATTATTCAGCCATAAAAAAAGAATGAAATCTTGCCATTTGCAACAACACGGATGGAGCTAGAGAGTATAATGCTAAGTAAAATAAGTCAGTCAGAGAAAGACAAATATCATATGATTTCACTCATATGTGGAATTTAAGAAAAACAACGAATAAGGGAGAAAAAAAGACAAACCAAGAAAGGGACTCTTAACTATAGAGAACAAGCAGATGGTTACCAGAGGGGAGGCGGGTAGGAGGGAGATGGGTTAAACAGGTGATGGGGATTAAGAGTACACTTACTGTGATGAGTACTGAGTAATGTACAGAACTGTTGAATGACTATATTATACACCTGAAACTAATATCACACTACACTAATTGTACTGGAATTAAAATTTAAAAAAAAACAGTACCATTTTTAAAAAGGGTTGATTTGTGCTTTCAAGCATAAAAAACATGTTAAAATATAACCCTTTCCAAAAGGCAGAAACAAAAAAAAAAATCTTAAAACTTGTATCACTTGAGGGACTTTAGGCATGAATTCACAACTCTATTAAAATTAACTATAAATAAAAGGGGTCTATTGATGCAGGTCCTAATTTAAGAAATATATGATTGGCCATAGGTAGATAGTTTGTTGTCAGAACTGGGCAATGGGTATATGATGGTCTGTTATACTATTATGTCTACTTATAGATATTTCAAATATAAAGTTAAATACGGAGCAATTTATTTAAATGATGACAAGGCACCAACATCAACTTTTCCCAATTTTTACATGTAATGAAAAGTCCAAGTCTTTCAAATCCATATATAATGACCAAATATTAGAATACTAATTTTAAAATGGTGAGGACCTTATCCAGAACCTGTATTATTACTAATACTCAACTATTTATTGAGAACCTACTGTGTTGTACATACTAGACAGGATTAGATAAATTTGACATACCTACCCTCAAAGAGCTTACAGTATAGAAGACATGACATGCATATGAATAACCATAAGGCAGTGTTAAACCGCTATGAAAAAGATATAGGTGATGCATGCTGGGAATTTAGAGAGTACTCAAACTCTCAGAAGCCTCACGTGCACCTGGACCAATGATAAGAAATGAGATATAATTCAATGAACACGAACGTGGTCTTTTTTTTTTTTTCATTTTACTTATTTTAGAGGGAAGGAAAGGGGCAAAGGGAAAGAGAGAAAGAAAGAAAGAGACAGAGAGAGAAACAGAGAGAGAGAGAGAGAGAGAGAGAGAGAGAATCTGAAGCAGGCTCCACACTCAGTGTGGAGCTCGATGGGGGGGCTCAATCCCACGACCCTGAGATCACGACTTGAGCCAAAATCAAGTCAGACAGACACTCAACTGACTAAGCCATCCAGGTGCCCCCAGGAACTTGTTCTTAATCATCCAAAACACCAAAACTTCATATTAAATGGGTCCAATAACTCCAATCTCCACAAGAGCTAGATAGAAATATACTCGGTGGCCTTTAATCTTATTAGCCCTTATTTGTCTGATTTGATATTAATATCTGATATTAACCTCATCTGATTTGGATTAGCTAACAATCCAGTGGCTGCTTTGACAGGAAAGGATTGCAATATATTAAATTACATAAAAATGCATTTAGCATTCACTTTGGTAAGGCACTGTGCAGTAAATTTTGTAGGGAGCATACAAAGATGATTTTAAACTGAGAGCCTTCAAAGAGCTTATACATAATCTAGTAGAAAAGACATACATACAACTATACAGCACAATAAAGCTTGTCATTTGTACATGAATCTAATTTGACCAGCCCACAAATTTGTGATTATCAACAGCGGTTATATACGCACTAAAGATAAACCTGGAACCCAGCACCAATGACTCCCCCTACAGCCTACCGAGCTTCAAGTAGTCTGTTGCCTGGTTGTAAACAGAGTCAAGTACACTGGCATGTCTCTAATACTGAATTAGCACAGTTTTCTAAATCAACCAGGAAGTAGTTGATTATGAATGTAAGTCACACTTCGAAATGAATGTAAACCACATCTGTTTTATTGGTGACTTGGTGTGGCATGTCTAAGCATGTGGTGATTACCGACACCTTCTAAAACAACTGTACTAGTCTGCTGGAGCTGCCCTAGCAAAATCCCACCAGCTGGGTGGCTTAAACAACAATAATTTATCTCTTGCAGTTCTGGAAGCTGGGAAGTCCAAGATCAAGATGCCAGCAAAACAGGTTTTATTCCGAGGCCTCCTCTCTAGGTTTGTAGGCAACTGCTTTCTCCTAGCTATGTGCACAGTGGAGGGTGGGGAAGGGAGCTCTTTGGTGTCTTTTCTTAAAAGACCAGGACCCCAATCTCATGACCTTATTAGTAATCCTAATTACTCCACAAAGGGCCCCATCTCCAAATACCACACAGTGGGCAGCTGGGGCTTCAACATATTTATCTGTTGGCTATTACTGGAGATACAAATGTTCAGTCCATAACAAGAACCGGACATAAAATGGCTAAAGAAGATCACAAAGAAGGTTCTGGATGGCTCTGGGAAGAGCCCAACCCAAAAACAGTTGGGGAAATGGGACACGTGAGTGGCTCACTTGGTTGAGTGTCCAACTTTGGCTCAGGTCACGATCTCATGGTTCGTGGGATGGAGCCCCATGTCGGGCTCGCTGCTGTCAGTGCAGAGCCTGCTTTCGACCCTCTTTCTCTGCTCCTCCCCCACTCACGCTCTCTCTCAAAAATAAAAAAAATCTTAAAATATGTGGGGGCACCTGGGTGGCCCAGACAGTTAAGCATCTGATTCTTGGTTTTGGCTTGGGTTATGATCTCATGGTTGGTGAGTTCGAGCCCCATACTGGGCTCGGTGCTGTCAGTGTGGAACCTGCTGGGGATCCTCTCTCCCTCTCTCTCTGCCCTTCCCCCCGCTCTCTCTCAAAAATAAATAATAAAACATTTTTCTAAAATGGAGATGTTAAAAGGCACCTGGGTGGCTCAGTCAGTTGAGCGTCTGGCTTTGGCTCAGGTCATGATCTGATGGTTCCTGGGTTTGAGCCCCATGTCGGGCTTTGCACAGGCAGCACGAAGCCTGCTTCGGATTCTGTCTCCCCCTCTCTCTGCCCCTCCCCTGCTCTCTCTCTCAAAAATAAACATTAAAAAATGGAGGTTAAGAGCAGACTCTGGGTCCAGATAAGTCAGATTCAAATCCTAGCATTGCTGGGTGATCTTGGATAAGTTACTTAACCTCTCTGAGCCACATAAATTTATTTTTAAATTTAAAAATATCAAATCAGTTAATATATGTAAAGAGCTTAGAACAGAAACCAGAACATACTAAACACTATACGAGTGCCTGTTATTACTAACGTGCAATTTTTGGCAAGGAAATAAAAAAAGAACAGTACTTTGCAAACCAAAAACACAACGAAGATCTTAACGTTCAAATGAAACTAACAATAGCTAGTTCTAGCAATAATAATTCACTGTATGCTGGGGCAGGCATCACACCCCAAAGCTAAAAACATCTAACTTCCTCAGCAACTGAGTAAACACAAAAGCCCCCACCATTTTTTGAGTACCTACAATAGTATACAATAAGCATACCACTTAAGGGCATGGACTCTTGAGAGAGACCTAGGCTTGAGTCGGAGTTTCTCTTTGCAACTATGTGACGTGGGTATGGCAAGAAGTAAAATTACTTAACTTCTCTGAGGCTCCAAAGATTCCTGCTCTGTAAAATGGTAATAATCATGCTACTGTTACAGAGTTGTTTCAAGGAGTAAACAGGACTATGTAGGTAAACACGATGATAGCTATTATTACTATTCCCAGTCAAGGACCACGGAAAGGTTGTTTAAGCAGACAGTCTTACAATATTTCAGTAACACCCAGAGGTAGCTAGTACCTCAGTTATACATTAGGGACACTTAAGCCCAGAAAAGGGAAGTAAGTTACCCAAGGCCACACAGCTAGTAAACAGCCCAAGCAAGCAGGATTCCAGGCCAGACTCCACGAAGAACTCTGCCCTTTACCTTAAGCCATCGTTCCCAATATCAATAGAATCCTTCCTTTTGGGGGGCTCAAGTGGTTAATTATTCACTCAACAAACCATTATTGAGAATTTCTTACATGCCAGGCACTGTCCTATATGCTGTGGTTATGGTGGCGATTCCTGGCCTTATAAAGCTTCTGTTTTAGTGGGAGAGACAATCAACAGGTAATCAGGTAACTGCTAAAATATAATGATGACGATGATGCAGACTGAGGCATGTAACTATTGGGAGGGGTGTTGGCCGTTTTAGCAAGCATGATCGGAAAGGCGGGGGGGGGGGGGGGGTGCAGCTTGGCTTGTTCCAGAAACGAAAAGAACCAATGAGGTTGGAGACAGGATACAGAGGCTGGTGATGGTACGAATGTCCTTGAAGGTAAGGACCAGATTCGCACTTTTTGTCCCCGCAGCATCAAAGAACGTAGGATCCGGATCGAGGCACACCTGAATTCGAGGCCTAGCTCCCTCTGGGCGGAGAGAAAATTACCTAATACCGTGTCACTATTTTCCTCGTGTGTAAAAACGCGGGCATGGTTACCGCTACCGAGGCTGCTGTGAGGGTTCAAGCAGGCAATGCGCATTCGCACGGTCATTATGGCATTTGCGGAACTAGGTGCAAGTACCAGTCCCCGCATGCCCTCCCACGTGGCCGCTCCCGTGCCTGCGCCCTCTATTACAGGGGCCCCGAGGACCTCAGCGGCATACCCCCAGTTTAGAGAAGGGCCTCTCCGGACAAAGCCCCCACCCGCGGCGCGCCGGATCCTTCCCGAACTGGCCCGCGGGCCCTCCCCGGCCGCACGAGTCCGCCAAAGCGCCATCCCCACCCTCCCCTGCCACACGCAGCCCCCCTCCCCCGGGCTGTCCCGAGGCACCCACCCCGCACCTCGCCACGCATCCCCCACGCCACCCCGTGTGACGTAAAGCCCGAGCCGGGACGCGGCGGTCGCCCCCCGCCCCTCCGGGCTTCCCCGGGCCACACTGGCCGGCGCCCGCACTGCGGGCCGCGAGGCTCAGGTGCCGCGGGCCGAGCCGCTCACCACGACGCTGGGGCTGCGGGTCGCCATAACGGAGCCGAAGGGCGCGCGCGCTGAGGGCAGCCGGAGGAGGAGGAAGCCGGAGGCGCCACAGAGGAGGAGGCGGAGGCTCCGCAGAAGGCGGCGACGCGCGGGAGAGCGGAAAGAGCCGCTCGCTCGTGCACTCTAGGCCGCCGCCGCCGCCGCCGCCGCCGCCGGAGCGAAGGCAAAACCGGCCCCGCCCGCCCCCGAGGCTCCGCCCACAGACCGCCCGGGCGCCTCTGCCGGCGCCTGCGGGTTTCCACGCGCCGGAGGTGGGAATTTTCCTCCGGAAGGAGCGGAGGCTCCTGGTGCGCAGCCTCCGTCCAGCTTTCCCTGGGTCTCCCAGCCTGAGGGCTCCTGGCTCCCCACACCTGCCTCCGCCCGGTTTCTTCCTAGTGCCCCTAAACTGGGCGCCGGCTTTTCGGCTTGCCGTCACCACGTGCTTCTGTTCCCCGGCGCCCCCTTCCCAAGACTCTGGACTGCATTGCGGATTCCGTTTTACTAATTCTACCAAACATCTTTAACTGGGTGTGAGAGTTGAGACCAAGAGCCCTAGAGTCAGCAGGTCAGGGTGCAAATCGGACGGGGGACGCCTAACTGCTCTGTGACCTTGTGCAAATCAGACTGACTGAGCCTCTCTTTTCGTCTCAGTTAAATGAGGGTATTAACAGGATCGTTGTCAGAATTAGACATGGTATCCGTGTGTGTGTGTGTGTGTGTGTGTGTGTGTGTGTGTGTGTGGTACAGTACCTAGGACGTTGCATAATCAGTAAATGGGAACTGTCACCATTACTGATCTTTATTTTTGCCTCCACAAGTCCCTGTATGGAACTGGGGACAGGAATCTTACCCTACTCTCAAATAGGTCAGGTAAGCAAACAACAGTTGTTCATTCCTAGCGTTCGTACGACTCCAGAACCCACCATAGTGCCTGGCACACACTTGGTGGCCCCTGTTAAGGCTGCCGAGAGATACGTGATGGTAAGAGATTTGTGAAACTGGTCAAGTCATTGAATTTCTCAGAGCCTCAGTCTCTTCATCTAAAAACTGAGAATAATAATTCTTGCTATGAAGGGTTATGAGAATTGTAAACACAATTTATGTAAAGTACCTAGCATGGTACTCGCCTCATAGTAGGTGCTCAAGAAATAGTAGCAGTTATAATTTTAGGATGTATCAGTGTGTGAACACCATACTGTCCCAGTTTCTCTGCCTTCCCTATCTATCATGGAAAGAAAACAGACTATAATGGAAAAGGTACATATGGCCTTTGGATTGAGAAAGATCTGAGTTTAAATCCCAAGTTTATACCTTGGGCAGAATCCTTGACCTCAGTGTGCCTCAGTTTCCTTATATGTCAAATGAGGCTAATATCTCCATCACAGGGCATGGCAAGGATTAAACAAAATAACGCAAGAGTGCATAGCATAGCCCTTGCTCCAAAAAAAGTTCAGGGGCCCCTGGGTAGCTCAGTCCATAACCATCGGACTTTGGCTCAGGTCACGGCTCAGGTCATGATCTCATGGTTTGTGAGTTCGAGCCCAGTGTCAGGCTCTGTGCGGACAGCCTGGAGCCTGCTTCCGATTCGGTGTCTCCCTCTCTCTCTGCCCCCCATTCCCCCCCCCCCTCCTTCCACAACAAGTGCCTTAAGCTTGCCTTAACCAAGTTTTCACTCTGTTTATCCTTCTAGTCTCTAAGACATCCATTCTCCTGTTGATGGGCATGTGGGCAGTTTCCAGGTTTGGTTTGTTACAAATAGTGCTGCTATGAACATTTTGTATGTATCTTTACATATCTTTTGGTAAACATACGAATGCACTTCTTTGGACATAGACTTTGAAGTTCATATCAGCACATGTTTATTACTTATCCTTTTACCAAACACTGCGTTCCACCGAGAGTTCATTCAGAGCACTTCTAGTTATACATTTGGCCCCTGACACGTGGACTCGACTACCCACATTTGTGTCTAAATTAGGTGTCCCAACACTTCAGAGCCCTTCCAGTTTGTTTGTGGCTTGCAGTTTCTTTCCGCAACACCTGTGGTAGCACATACCCCCGTATTGTCACAGAGGCTTGAACTAAACAGTGATAGCCTGGTGATTCTAAAGACAAAGAAACAGTACTATCATTTCATTCCTGTCATTCTAGGACGACTTGGAGCTTTTATTAGTGTTTAAAATTTTAAACAGCGGGGACAGGTGGGCGGCTCAGTTGGTCAAGCACATCTGACTTCATCTCAGGTCATGATCTCACGGTCTGTGGGTTCGCGCCCCACATCGGGCCCTGTGCTGTCAGTGCAGAGCCCACTTCAGATCCTGTCTCCCTCTCTCTGTCCCTCCCCTGCCCGTGCTCTCTCTCTCTATCTCTCTCTCAAAATGAATTAAAAAAACTTAAGAAAAATTTAAAACAGCAAACAATGCCATTTGTAAGATGTGATACTTTTATTTGGGAAGTGAAAATCTGGTTCACATGTGAAATATTTTGCTGAATTTGGACAATATATTTAAAATCAAAATGTGGGGGCGCCTGGGTGGCGCAGTCGGTTAAGCGTCCGACTTCAGCCAGGTCACGATCTCGCGGTCCAGGAGATCGAGCCCCGCGTCGGGCTCTGGGCTGATGGCTCAGAGCCTGGAGCCTGTTTCCGATTCTGTGTCTCCCTCTCTCTCTGCCCCTCCCCCGTTCATGCTCTGTCTCTCTCTGTCCCAAAAATAAATAAACGTTGAAAAAAAATTTTTTTTAATCAAAATGTGTTATTTTAAAATTATAATTGTCTTCAAAAATAAAAAATAAAATAAAATTATAATAGTCTTGAAACCAAAAAAGAAGTCAAGAAAATAATAATTGTTACTCATTATTACAGAAAATAAAACTTTCATAGAGACAAAATAATTTTGTCTTTTTTTCTCCACCAAATTTGTATTTCTATGAAAAAAATAATCACCACCAAAATACCCTAAATGTTGAATTTTTTTTATTTTTTTTATGTTTATTTTATTTATTTATTTTTGAGAGAGAGAGACACACACAGAGTGTGAGCGGGAAAGGGTCAGAGAGAGAGAGGGAGACACAGAATCTGAAGTGGGCTCCAGGCTCTGAGCTATCAGCACAGAGCCCGACGCAGGGCTTGAACCCATGAACCGTGAGATCATGACCTGAGCCGAAATCGGATGCTTAACCTACTGAGCCACCCAGGTGCCCCGTAAATGTTGAATGTTTAAACTGAATTTACAGTAGCTTTCTCAATAATCTTGTATAGTTCCCCCTCATCAGAATAAATTTCTGTAAGCTTTGCTTTGATTCCATGAGCTGGATGCAATAGTGAAGAAGTATTGGAATTCATTAACGTGACGGTTAATTTTATGTGTCAACTTGGCTGGGCCACGGTGCCCAGATAGCTGGACAAACATTATTCTGGAAGTTTCGGGGAAGGTGGTTTTTGGAGAAGATTAACATTTAAATCATTTTAAATGAGTAGAGCAGATTACCTTCCACGATGTGGGTGGGCCTCATGCAATCATTTGAAGGCCTGAACAGAGCAAATGCTGACCCTAATCGAGAAGGAATTCTGCCAGCAGACTGTATTTGGGCCGGAACAGCAACTCCTCCCTGAGTTGTCCTGCCTGCTGGCCTACCCCACCAGAATTTGGACTTGGGAAGAAGCCTCCACAATCGTGTGAGCCAATTGCTTAAAATAAATCTCTCTCTCTCTCTCTCTCTCTCTCATACACACACCCATCCCATTAGTTCTCTTTCTCTGGAGAACCCTAATTCAACTCATTTTCTATTTGAAGCATCTAATGGTATAGATGACATCACATAAGTGGCATCATTTAACTGTGAAGTCCTGCTGCTAACAGAGCTCCTCATTTAAAGCTATTTATTGGTTCACTCTTTGTCATGTACAAGGAAACTTGAAATCAAAACGAGCAAACGAATTTTGCAGAGAAGTCATTGGATCAAAACAAGTCGTTCACAGAGCAATACATAAATACCCTCTCGGCAGCTGCATCCCCTGAAATCCTCATCTTTGAGCACAGTCTTCTTAAAATAAGTACAAACCTTTGAGGTAGACGCTGACGCCGTTTCTGCAGATTTATGTCTTCTGGTTTTCAAGGGGTCAGTGACATCGATGTAGGTGATAAACGTGGACAAGGGTTGTGTTCGTGTTACACATTCATGATCAATTTTCTTGAGTAACAAATATGGTATTTAATTGCACATTAACTAAGCACTTTAGTTTCTGAACTCATGCTGAAAGGGTGGATTGCAGAATTTAAAAACATAACGGGTTGTAGATTTGCACCACGTAACGAATGACATAACCGTTGTACGAAGACCATTCAGACTACTCGTTGTACGGCAGGACTCCTCAGCCTCCGTTTCCTAAACATATTTTATGTACACGTGAAGGTGTAATTTCCTACATCCACGGGCCTACCAACTCGTGGCCTGGCAGCTTCCTGTATCTCGTAGGCTTTGGCATGGGCACAGCTGGCCGGCACAGCCTGCTGTGTGTGTCCAGCAAGGGGCACAATGGTGAATACTCCCCCCTCCCCATCCCCGCCTGGGACAAGAATGAGTCGGTTGTCTAATATCTGAGTGCACTTGCTTCGTTATCAGTGAATACCCAGCACACTGTCCTTGACAGGGTTACGTTGTATTTGGAAAAGATTAGAAAGAGGGAGAAGGGGGACACCCGGGTGGCCCGGCTGGTTAAGCGTCCAACTTCGGCTCAGGTCATGATGTCACAGTTTGTGGGTTTGAGCCCCGCTTTGGGCTCTGCGCTGAACATGTGCCTGCTTGGGATTCTCTCCCTCTCCCTCTCTCTCTACCCCTACCCCGCTTGCACTTTCTGTCTCTCTCTCTCTCTCTCTCTCTCTCTCAAAATAAATAAAAGAAAAAGAATTAAAAAAAAGAAAAAGAAAAAGGGAGAAGGGTTATCACCGGTTGCTGTTTACGTTTAACTCTGTGTCAAAGTGAGAATTTGCTTCTCTGTACAGGCCTCGCACAAGCCAGCAGACGAGACCAAGGCAGAAGCTGGAATTAAACAGTGGTGGTCCCGCAGACCCATCTGGCTTGCTTATATCAATTTAGTTGTTAATACTTCCTCTTGGTGGGAAAATGCAAACTCCGGGACAACCGCTAAATCGGACAAGACACGGGGCAGCTGGGCGGCTCGGTCCACTGAGCGTCCGACTCTTGATTTTGGCTCAGGTTGTGATCCCAGGGTCGTGGGATCGAGCCCCACATAGGGCTCCACGCTGAGCACGGAGCCTGCTTGGCACGCTGTCCCTCTCCCCCTCCCCTGCTCGTGCTCACTCACTCTCTCTCTCTCTCTCTCAAAATAAATAAACATTTTTCAAAACTTTACATTGGACAAGATGCTGGGTTAGCGGTCCCCGGCACATGGGAGCATAGAGCCCCCTGCAGCGGTGCAGGGCCAGGCAGGGGGAACGCCTTCCAACGCTGTTGCTGGCGGCTCTTCACTGCAGTATCCCAATCTCCGACCACAATTTTCTTCGTCCCTAGTTGTCCCTGGCCACCCTGCCTGGCATAATTGTGCTTCACAGTCATCGGGAGACCTCCAAGTCTCCCGTCTACCACTCCGCTCCCGCCTTCCCCTACTTCCCACTTCAGTGTGGATCCCACCTTCAGTGTGGAGTCCTTTGCACCCTCCTAATTCGGCTCTGCCAGGACGGCAAAGCCACATCTTGGCTCCACCCCCCAGCCTGTCTGATCTACCCCCGCTAGGCTGCAGAGTGCGGCTGGAGAAAATCCCACAACCACGGAGATTGGTTCCTCTATACATTCGTGGGCCCGGGTCTCAACTAGGCCCTAAACACCCCTCCACAATCCTTTCCAAGACCTTGGTCTGCCCCCCATCCTGTCCCCCTCAGTCACGTTCTGTACGTCTGTCCCCATTCAACTTCATCATCCTCATTCTCGAAGGATAGACTCAACCCATTAACTTACGAAGAGAGTGAATGAAACAAGGATGCAACACGTCAGCCCAGTCCATCCACGTCTATGCTGTGTCCTCTCTCTCCTCCGGGCCCAGAGGTGAGGAGTCCCTCCTCTGGCAGATCCAGGTACACCCTGCGATCCATTGCCTCTGGTACCTGTCTGTCAGATAGCTACTTTTATTCTCCCGTAGTACACAGACTCAAGTTTCTCCTATCCTAAAAATAAGTAAGTAAATGAATAACTGAATCAATGAATGAATGAGCGAATGAACATGTTTAAAGCCCTCTCTTTTTTATTTAGTATTTATTATTTTTTAAAGAGAGAGAGGGTGAGCCCAGGGGAGCAGCAGAAGGAGAGAGAGAGAGAGAGAGAGAGAGAGAGAGAATCCCAAGCAGGCTCCACAATCAGAGCAGAGCCCGATGTGGGGCTCAGTCCCACAGCCCTTGAGATCATGGCCTGAGCCAAAATCAGGAGTCCAATGCTCAACCAACTGAGCAACCCAGGCGCCCCTAAAGTCCTCTCTTAATGCCACATCTCAGGTTCTCAGAAAAATGTCCATGAGGTTCTTAGAAAAATTTGTGGTTTTTTTTAAAGTTTATTTTTTTATTTTGAGAGAGAGAGAGAAAGAGCGAACGGGGGAGAGCCAGAGAGAGAGAGAGAGAGAGAGAGAGAGAGAGAATCCCAAACAGGCTCCACATCATCAGCTGGCTCGAACTCATGAACCACAAGATCGTGACCTGAGCCGAAATCAAGAGTCAGACACTTAACTGAGCCACCCAGTCACCCAAAAAATGTTTGTTTTAATACATTTTATGACAGGACTGTCTATAGCAAGTTAAGTGCTATTGTAAGTCATGTATGATGGCTTTAGTTGGAACACAGAAATGAGTTTATAACAAGTAAGGCCAGGTGCTATTATAAGACCAATGTA